>NW_024412403.1:40958952-41065512 GCF_014898765.1 Herpailurus yagouaroundi | reverse complement strand
AAAGAAAGAAAGAAAGAAAGAAAGAAAGAAAGAAAGAAAGAAAGAAAGAAAGAAAGAGCATTTGAAGATCTGAGGGGACCCAGGTGGAGGACCAACAGTTTCTGCTACAACTTGACACAGAATTGATTGGCAAGTGTTAAATTCTCAATATGTATCAGCTTTTATTGTTACACTCCTCACATTATCTCAACCTCTCATTCGTTTGTTTGTTACTGTTACTTTACCGTTTGCACATTTTGGATATGAATATTTTGCCATTTATGTGTTTTGTGGGTTGTCTACCATTCTGTGGCTTGTCATTTTACTAGGTAACCACAATACCATGATCACAGCTGGAGAAAATTAACAATATATTTATATTCTCATCTAATATCCATAGCATAGTCAAATCTCTCGAGTTGTCAAATAAATGCTATTTGTACTTTTGTTTCTTAGTGCTCCACAATCCAATGAGGTCAGACACTGCATTTAGCTGTATTAGAAGATTTTTTTTTCCTTGAAAGGGACTCTTCCTTTTTTGAATCTACCTTCTATTTTCCACTCAAAGTAGTTCTTGTGTAGCATTCACTACCTATGGATTAACTCAAGTTAATTGGAATAACTCAAGTCGGGAATTTTTAGATTGGAGAATGCAATTGTGGTAATTTCTACTAATTTTGATATTTTCATTTGTGGAAGCCCTTCTGCTGTCATTAAACACATGCACTGATTTCTGTGGACACCAAAAATAGTGACTCAGCACATAAAATTAACTCAATCTACCAGATGGATACAGAAGTACAACGTCAATTTAAGGTAATATTGTAAAGTAAAAGGACTTTCAATAATTGATATTAGTATAACTTTAGAGTGTACAGTGTTCCTTCATATGTTACCTCATTTGAATCCCTTTTAGAGGATTTTAGAAATCCCTGTGATGTTCAAGAGAGTTAAAAGAATTATGTAAGGTCTTACAGTTAATTGGTACAATGTCCTTGGCTTATAATGAACATATAATAATAATATCTGTTAATAACATATAATATAACCTGTTGAATATCTTAATAAAAGTGGGAAAATACAATAAATTTTCTCACTTCAAATCCTTACTTTACTATTACATTTGGTTTCATTTTTGGAAAATAACCTCTCACTAGAATTATTAACTTATTTATTCATTCATTCATTCATTCATTCACTACTTAAAAAAATTTTTTTAAATCTTTTTATTTATTTTTGAGAGAGAGAGAGACAAAGAAGCCAGGGAGAGGCAGAGAGAGAGAGGGAGACACAGAATCTGAAGCAGGCTCCAGGCTCTGAGCTGTCAGCACAGAGCCTGATATGGGGCTTGAACCCACAAACTGCAAGATCATGACCTGAGTTAAAGTCGGAAGCCCAACCAACTGAACCACCCAGATGCCCCTCATTCACTACTTTATTTTCAAGACCTAGTCTTTGGTATATACTAGTAAGACCTTTTAATCCCTTTGGAAGAAGAGTCTCTAATTTTTTTTTTTTTTTTGAGTCCCTAACTTCTTATGCCACATGTAATCCTATTCATGTTATCTGAAGAGTATGGCTCATTTGAAATTTCAGATCAGAGGCTGCAAAGTCTGTGTAGGGCACATCTACTGGAAACTGGCCACTCTTTCTAAAATGACTTATCATTTTATCTCAGCAGCTATATTTGCAATATCCAATCTCCTCCCTATCTTATTAGCTGACTAGCCTAGAGACAAACCTGTGACCAAAGCTGGACCAATCAGACACTCTTCCCCAAGACACTTGAATATTTGAAATGAGAGATACAGAGACCAGAACAGGTTGGTAGGTGAGTGGTGTAGAGAGTAGATTTAAGAGGACTGTAAAGTTGACCTAATTTCTGATGTGGTCATTCTTTCTTGGTTCTGTGAGAAACCCCAATATCCAAATATCTCTTTGGGTCAAATAGCTATAATTAGATTCTGTTAATTGAAACTCAAAGAACCTTAAACAATAGAATATTGTAGAAAGTGCATTGGGTGAACAGAATATCTGGGTTTGAGTGTAGAGTAACACTCAGCATCTGAAAGACCTTAAGATCTTTCTTAAGTTGGGAAAGGCCAACTAAAATGGCAACCAGGGATACTCTCCCTTGTCTTTCAAGACACCAAGTTTTCACTGATATCTCAAAGTCAGGCAAAGTTCTACTCTGACACAGAAGTCAGTCACTGGTTTGCTGAGGATCCCTGGACTCTGCCAGTACAGTGCCAGGTGTCATGGACACTAAATGACCACTGGTTACTGTTGAGCTCATTGCAGCTACCAACATGGGCTGAGTGGGAAATACCTTAACTACTGAACCTCACTTCCAGACATAACTGATTTCTCTTAGCCTCAAGTTCTCACTCCTCAAATCTAAATCCATTAAGCTTCATATCCCTGTTTACCTCTGGTTGACAAGGTAATATAAAAAGACGACTCATGTTTCGGAACTCACACATTGCATTCTTACAATAAAAATGTATGTGCTTACATACAGAGAAAGACAGATACCATATGGTTTCACTCTTATGTGGATCCTGAGAAACTTAACAGGAACCCATGGGGGAGGGGAAGGAAAAAAAAAAAAAGAGGTTAGAGTGGGAGAGAGCCAAAGCATAAGAGACTGTTGAGAACTGAGAGCAAACTGAGGGTTGATGGGGGGTGGGAGGGAGGAGAGGGTGGGTGATGGGGATTGAGGAGGGCACCTTTTGGGATGAGCACTGGGTGTTGTATGGAAACCAATTTGACAATAAATTTCATATATAAATAAAAAAAATAAAATAAAAAAACAAAACAAAACAAAAAAAATGTATGTGCTTTCACTACATTATCCCCAATACAGCTGCTCTGAAGAGCTGTTAGATCAGGATGGTTCTTTTTCTTTTTAAAATTTTTAAAATATTCATTTATTTATTTTTGAGGGAAAGACAGAGTGTGAGTGGGAGAGGGGCAGAGAAAGAGAGGGACACGGAATTGGAAGCAGGCTCCAGGCTCTGAGCTGTCAGCACAGAGCCCGACATGGGGCTTGAACCCATGAACTGTGAGATAATGACCTGAGCCCAAGTTGGACGCTCAACCGACTGAGCCACCCAGGTGCCCCAGAATGGTTCTTTTTCATTGACAGCTTTCTTGGTGCCTGGAACTGATAATAAGTTGTACCTTCACACACAGAATGTGTATTTCCTTCTCCCTCTTTATACGTCAGTGTTTTCTGTTTCTTCTCCTGATGAATAGTGGTCTTGCCTAGTTTCTGTGCTCATTATCTCACAGGAGGAAAAGTAAGCTGATAAAAGACAATGAGCATACGAAGACTTTTGAAAAGGCTGAAGCCAAAGCATAAATTAGGTGAGGAGAGTCCACACCTATGGGAGGCAGTTCATGTCAGCAGAGTTCCTAGTGCAGAGCAAGACTGCATATGCACCCTGGCAAACAGCAAGATTTGTTTCCAGTACATGAGCTGACTCTGTATAAGTGGGTTGTATCTGTCCAAGTGAAAAATACTTATTTTCAGGGATACAGGAAATCATATTTAATCATGAAATTTTAAAAGGTATATAAACAAATGATCCAAAATCATCTAAAATTATGATTTAGAACGTTAGAGTCATCTAAATAAAGAATATTCAGTTCAGAAATTTCACCATGCAGCTGAAGAAATCATTTGTGAGTTTTTCAGTTAGAAGTAAATAAAGATCAGCTAACCTACAGGTATTTGTATACACAACTGAAGGCACAGAAAATGATTATACAAAATTATTTATTAAGGTGCTACAGGAAGTTATTTACACATTTCATGATTACCTCTGATACAAAATTTAAAAAAATGCTCTAAAATTAATTCACTGTAGAATTACCACATGTAAAATCAACAGCAATGTCTATTCAAGTCATTGAGGGCTTATTTGCTCTCCACTATTCCCTGTCTTATTTACTTTTGTATCTCTGATGTCTAGCACTATGCTTTGCATAGGTAAATATCAATCAATATCTGTTGCATAATAAATGAATAAATGCAATAATTCAGTTGAGGTATTTGCAAATCCTGATTAGTATGTGTACAAATAGAACAAATAATTAGAAGGAAAATCAGAATAAATTTGCACCATAAAGGCTCATATTCATTTTTTTCCTTCCTTATTTGAAGAACAAATAGTTTTAAAAAATGTAGTATTTGAGATTTCCAAATAGAATATACCATTTGGGGTTCTAAACTGTCTAGATTACAAAGCTTAGTGATCAGTGTTTCATCGCAAGAGGGGACATGTAAATATATGAGTGTTCTGATAGACAAAAATATGTGTGCTATAGGAGCACATAGAAAAGGCACAAAGCTGACATCGTGCTGACAAGTGGAAGACAGGAAAGAGATTGTTCCAAGAAGAGTCTTGTCTATATTCATATCCTACTTTGATCTACTATCTAAGTTTAAAGTAATCTGGTTTGGGGCGCCTGGGTGGCTCAGTTGGTTAAGCGGCCGACTTCGGCTCAGGTCATGATCTCGCGGTCTGTGAGTTCGAGCCCCGCGTCGGGCTCTGTGCTGACAGCTCAGAGCCTGGAGCCTGTTTCAGATTCTGTGTCTCCCTCTCTCTGACCCTTCCCTGTTCATGCTCTGTCTCTCCCTGTCTCAAAAATAAATAAAACGTTTAAAAAAAATTAAAAAAAACAAAAGTAATCTGGTTTATCTGCAGTCCTTGTTAAACTTGAGAGTCCCCAGTGAATGATTTGCAGAGTACCTTTTAAGGGACTCACTGGCATAAACTCCAAGGGTTAACTTCATATCAAGAATCTATCAATATCAACTTTGTCCATTCATTAGATACTCTCATTTCAGTAATGCCAAAGAAATGTGAATATGTGAATATGATTATATTGCTGCGAAATGGACTTACATAAGCTCATGCCTTAAAATGTGAAATGAATGTATCTGCTTTTTCAAAAAGCAAAGAGTAAATATTTCTTAAGTTAAAATGTTCATGACCTTGTGGAATTTGTGTTGCACATAAATTAAACAAATACTACTTAATATATTGCTTTGAGGCAAATTCCAACAAAAACATAATTCTTAAGATAAATGATAATCTCCGCACATGAAAGAGTATAAGTTAAATCCAATCAATATACTTAAACAGTAGGTGCTCTGTCATTTTCTATTTTGTTATATAGGCTGTTATTACAACAAACAGAATTATGTTCTGATATGCCATATTGTTTTTTTCTTAATTTTAATGATTGAACACTCAGCAGTAAATGTCTTCTGTTGGTGAGTCTTCAAACATGACAGATAAGCTTAACTTGTCAGTGATAAGGAAAAGATCAGTTGTTTATACATGTAGAATTATATCAAAGATCAAGTATTGAGCTTTGGAGCATACCATGTGAGATATCAAACTAAAACACAAGGAAAAGAATAATCAAAAAGGGAAGAGGAGAAGCAGGAGAGAGTAGTGTCATTTCAATTTGTAAGAGTTTCAAGTTGTAATAGGTGATTTGGAATCAAAAAGGATCATTTAATTTGTCAAGAATAGAGGAAAAGGCATAATACTTAAGAGAGTGATATCATTATGTATATGCAGGAGGAGTAGGGAGAGTAGTTAGATTTTAAGGAGTTAAAAGAAAATTTATATAGAAAGTTATTGTAGCCCACATAGGATAGATTCCTTGGCAAGGAGCGTGGTCCAGATTATAGTTGCAGTTTAATATCCATCCCCCTTTTAATTCTGGCTAAATGACTATATTTCCAAGCCACATTTGCAGGTCAGTGAGTGTACGTGACCCAGTTCTGGCCAATGAGATGTAAAAGGAAGGGTTACAAAGAATTTTCAGGAAGAATCACGAAGGCTGCTTAAAGAAAGTTGGATAGGGCACTCTTCTGTCCTTTTCCTCTTTCTCCTACAGCAGGCCTGGAGGTCAGTGCAATAGTCGGAGTTGTGGTAGCTATCTTTGAGGGGTAACCTTGAAGATAAAACCACGAACTGAGGAAGGTGGAACAGAAAAATAGGAACTTGGATTTATGGAGACACTGTGGATCTACCATATGAGCCCTAGATTTTGATCCTGGCTTCTTTTACATAAAAGACAAATAAACTATTATGTTTAAGAAAATATTTTTTTTAAATTTTTGTTTTATACCTTAACTTAATCTTTCTCATAGAGACTGATGCTGTACCTTCGGGGCTTTTGAATTTCTACGAAGTATTTACCGGTCACGGGCTTCTAAAGTGAAAGAGAAAGGAAAACTATACTTTGATGATTTGAATCTTTTAAACACATAGCACTGACTTGTTCTACTTTTAAATCAAGGAGATAAGGCATATTGCGAACACTAATCTATGTTTATTTCACTGTTAATGAATGCATGTGTGGTCTTGAAGAAAGACCGTATATGGAGACAGACAGACAAGTGATACTCTGAAGCATATGAGCTAGGTTATACTGTGGCAACGAACTCAACGAACGTGGTGGCAACATTTCAGTGACTTGAAATTTCTTGCTTGCTGTACATGTTCAACATGGGTTGGTTCAGGGCTCTTTTCCATGTGGTCACACCACATCATATGATATCTGCTTCGCACAGAAGGGGAAGAATGCGCTAGATAGTTGAGCACCAGTATTTACTGCTGGTGACACATACCTTGCCTCACATTTCATTTGTCAGAACTGCTTATAAGATAATGACTGACTTTAAGAGGTAGGAAAATGTAGTCTCCCTCATACCCAGAATCAGAAGAAAAGAGGATATTGGGAAACATTAGCAATATCTACTACCCTACTAAAATGTGAGAGTCTATGTGGAAGCATTTAATGCACAATGATGATGTTTTTATCTTTTGATTACAACATTTCACTATTATTACAGCAGTGCCTCCTTATCTCCAGTTTTGTTTTTCACAGTTTTGGTTACCCATGACTGACTACAGTCCTGAAGCAGATGATCCTCCTTCTGATGTATCACTAGAAGATCAATAGTGGTCTAACGCTACCTTAACCTCACAATGCCTTCGTCATTCACCTCACTTCACCTCACCATGTAGGCATTTTATCATCTTGCATCAGCACAGGAAGAAGGGTGAGTACAGTACAATATTTTGAGAGAGAAGCCACATTCATATAACTTTTATTACAGTATATTGTTATAATTTTTCTATTTTATTATTAGTTATTGCTGTTAACTTCTTACTGTGCCTAATTTACAAGTTAAACTTTATCATAGGTGTGTATGCATAGGAAAAAGATTGCATATTTGATATGATTCATGTTTTCTGGCATCTACTGTGGTTCTTGAAATGTATCCCACACAGATATGAGGGATTGCTGTAAATTAATTTTTTTTAAGAAAGGTTTTCCTCCAGAAAGGAAAAAGATAAAAGATTTCCAAATAAGAATGCCTACAAAGTTAATCTCTCTTTAGCAGGTGTGAGGGAATTTGAGAAATAACAATTCTCTTTGCTTGAGAAGATGAGCATTAAATCCTAAAGATTCACAAGCACCTACATGTTTTGTTTTTCCATTCGTTTAGCAGATAGAGATTGGTCATCTCTTAAGTGTAGTTTAGATAAGACCTACTGAAACCAGAGCATAGGGGAAAGGATATGAGAAGGGAAATGGACATAACTCTAAATATTTCTAGAATTCTCCATCAAAACATAATTTTATTCAGAAAACAACAACTACATTATAGCCTCCAAATGCATTTAAGTTATCAGATAGTTCTTGGAAACTAATTATATTATCATGATTAGAATACTGCAGTGACATATATCCCAGATGGGGGATTTTTAAAATAATATCTAAGTAAACAAATAAGATTTCTTTTTGGATAAGATTTTGAGAAGACTTTCCTTACCAGCTGATGCTAGCTAGCTACATGAACATTTCAAACATTTCCTAGCAATAACATAAGCTATTTTTCACAAAACACAAGATTCACTGGCATTTTATTTATTTTATTTAAGTTTATTTATTTATTTTGAGAAAGAGAGAGAAAGAGTGGGAGCAGAGGAGGGGCAGAGAGAGAGGGGGAGAGAGAGAGAATCCCAAGCAGGCTCTGCACTGTCAGCATGCCCAATGCAGGGCTTGAAATGGGGTTCCATCAGGGTTCCACATGGGGCTAGAACTTACGAACCAGGAGACCATGACCTGAGCTGAAATCAAGAGCAGGATGCTTAACTGACTGAGCCCCAAGATCCACTGAGTTTTAATTCAAGAGTCATCAATCTCATTTTGTTTCCTTAAAATGGTATTTACTGAGCTGCTCTAAAGTATCACTGTACCAGAATCTCTTATGACAGACTCATTGCAATATAAGACACCTTTTTAAACAATAAATTGGGAAAAACCTATCATGGGAAATATATTATTAAAGAAATTGCCAATTATGCTCTAAATGTTTTACAAATATTTGAAAAAGTATTTTTCCCAGTTCTTTTTATTTCTTTAGGATAGATGACGTGAAATGGAAATATTAATTCAAAGTGTACAAGCACAAATTTAAAAGAACAAATTCAATACATGAAATTGCTTTCAGAAACTTATACTAATTTATACTCCAACATATAGTCAGTCTATTGATACATCTTTATTTTGGTTTAAAAATCATACCAAAAGTTATTCTATTTCTTTGCTATTTCTTCTACCAATTTTAGGCTAAAACACCCCTTCCTATTGAGAAACCACATTATTATGTACCTATATTTAATGCTAGTATAATGGTTTGTTTTATTCTTTTGCTTCCAATCTAGTTATTTAATATTTACTTTAATTATTCCTTCTTTACTGCATACACTTTAACCCAGAATAGTGTATTCTCATGGTGGATGTGAAATAAATGTTTGTAGAATAAATGATCACTATGGTTATTTTTACCTTTAAAGCATCTGGGGAATTTTCTGTGGCTTAACAAGATCTTGCAAATCAATTTTGTTTTTGACAACTCATTATTTTTTTATTATGAAAACATAGCTACTTAAATTTCATGTTCAAATCATTTGATTAAAAATGTCATTAACTCTTCATTCCTACTAATTAAAACTGTAACAGTTCAGTTCAGCAAACAACATTATCAGTAGGCTGTCAACAGAAAAGTTTTGAAAAAAAACTTAATGCAAGAAAACAATTTTGGCACAGCAGTCCTGTTCAATTGCTATTATTTCTAGTTACCTATGTGATTGCTTTTTTACAAAATGTATACTTTGATATCAATACAGCTAGAGAAGGATAGGTAAGCTTCATGAGACCCTATAAGTAAATTTTTATAGCACTTATTTCTTTGTGACAGCTACATAAAATTTTTGCCACAACCAATGATCTCAAGCTATATACCTGTGAGAGAAAAGAAAATAGGCATCTTTTAAAAATCAAGAGACAGTGCAGAAAAAAAGAGAGAAAAGTCAGGTTTTGAGTAGGGAATACTAGATAAGTCTAGGCCAGCAACTAATTTAAGTGGCACCAATTTCTTTTTCTTTGTGTTTTGGACAAATATTTTTATTAAAGAATGAAACAATATGGAAAAGTGAACAGATCATCAGCTTTTTGAGTTTTATAAAGTGAAAATATAAAAAACCACCTCTCAGATCAGGCTGTAGAAGAACCCTATAAGAACCTAAGAAGGTTCTTAGGTGTCTCCTCCCAGACATTATTGTTCCCACCTTTATAAAATGTAACCACTATTCTCAATTCCATCACCATAATAGCTTGTTGGTATTTGCATTTTACATAAATGGAAACATGTGATATGTATGTATTCTATTGCACTTGGTTTTTTTTTTTTGCTCAATATTGTAATTGTGATATTCATATGGTTGCATGCAATGGCTGTTAATTTTTTTTACTGCTATTTATTATTTTATTGTATGACTACACCACGATTTATCCATTCTACTGTTGATGGACATTTGGTTGTTTTCAGTTTTTGATCTATTACAAATAAAGGTGTTGGGACCCTCTTCTATTTGTCCTTTGGAGAATATATAGATGTATGTATTGGATACACCTGTTGAGTAAATAGCTAGGAATGAAATTTGCTTAGTAAAAAAGTATGGTATAAGTTGTATGAGCTTTAATTTTCATTAACATCAAACTAGGTCCTTTATAAATTAATAGGTATCCATTTTATTAAAAATAAAACAAAAACTAATGAACTGGCTACCAAGAATATATAAATGTGAAACATTTTAAAAAGCTGTATTAATGAAAGAATTCTGCTTGTATTTATTGTGGTCAAAGGTAAGTGCACCTAAAATATATCATGGTATATTAACAATTCTGATGACATATAAATACTTAGGGCATTTTCTCCTTTGTGTCTGAGACTGAGAAAATAAGCTGATTTGGTTTTCTTAATATATTATTTGGCTTGGCTTGCATTGTCAAAAGGCAATGCTTACTTGTGTTATTTATATTAATTTTGATAAATGAAAAATTCATAAGGCTAAAAGTGGACCATAGAAGATAAAAATTAGCTCTGTCACAGAAAATTTAATGCCAGTGTTTACTTCCTGAAGATATTAAGTATATTTCATGTTTTGTTTCTCACAGCAAAATCTGGTTACAATTTCAGAACAAAAAGGGAAATAGTTCCTTTGTAAAGAGACTGATATTTCTTGGGGAGAGAAAACACACATAGTAAACCAATGTTTTGTCTCAGAAATAACTGCTAAATCAGTCCTTCAAATATCCATACATCTATTTTTAAAGTATAATTTGAATTTCTCTGAGTTATTAATAAATAACATGTTTATAAGAAGAATGTCAGCAGGCAAATAATTATAATTCAGAGGAATGAACAAAAATATAATATGTATGCAAATTAAAAAGTATTAAAAATAGGTAAAATAGAATACAGTGTCCCCAAGAAAAAAAGAAGGTGGTCAACTACCACATCTCAGTGGTTATGTCAGCCAGCCTAGCACATGGTAGGTACCTAAATTTTTAAAAACTAGAATGTTAGAGAACTGAAGCATATTGCAATAAGATATTACCTTAATCTTACTAGTAGTTAACCTCCTGAGGCCTGCATTATGATTTAGCTTTATGACATATGCCAGTTTATTCTTACCCAGTCTCTCTGGGCCTATAGGAAAAACATCAGCATGAGACGAAACCTATAAAGGCTAAGTGACCTACCCAAGGCCTGAAGTGATTTAATATTTCTGGGCCTCATTTCTAGATCTTAAAATGAAAGAAAGGCTAGGACCAGAAAACTGAACGTTATTCCTGGGCTGTACTATTCCACAATCTAACCACACAATTAACCTACCTGATAGAGATTTGTATTGATCTCTTTTTAAGAAGTCTTATTACACTGGATTGTAATTCAGGCTTTTCACTCATTATTTCATTTTTAGCCCATCTTGTTTCCTGCCAAGAATTTAAAACAGCTATTTTGTCTAAATTCTCCTTGAAACTGAGCACGTGGTAGGTAAGAACCACGTCTGACACATTTGGGTTTCCAGTGCTCGACGCCCTACCTGTTACATAGGAGGTATTAGTCAATATCCCACAGTAGTATCAGTGTTGGTTACTCTCCTAAATTTTTATGTTTTTTTTGTTTGTTTGTCTTTTGCCTTAAGCATACGAAGCACCATTACAAAATCCTATTTTACTAGATATTTTAGGGAAGATTTCAATACTGCCAGGTGCAGGGTAACAATGAGAGTATGATAAATGCAGTCTTCTGGTATGTTGAAGTCTTTGGATTAGGTATAGTTACTAATTCTAGAAATGCAAGTACCCCATTTAGGATATGAGGCATGGGTCGTATTCATAGATAATAAAATAATAATAATAATAATAATGTGTGATATAAAATATACACAATGGAAATTATAAGTGGTTGGACACACAAGCATATTGTTTTTAATTCTAGCAAAATGTTCATCTAACACATATTTAATGATATATATAATCATTTATTCTCAAATGATAATTAGATACAAGTGTAAGCAATTCATATAAAGTACTATAATTAGAACATTTTTTTTTTCTTCTTTAAAAAAGTTTTTTTCCGGGGCATAAAATTAGTATCAGTGTTGACTATTTATTTATTTATTTATTTATTTGAAATGCAGTTGACATACAATATCATATTAATTTCAGGTGCACAACATAGCACACCTTTCATATTTATACATTACAAAGTAATCATGATAAATCTAGCTACCACCTGTCACCATACAAAGTTGTTACATATTATTAACTATATTCCTTATGTGGTACATTTAATCCCTGTGTTTTATTTATTTTATAACTGGAAGTTTGTACCCTTGAATACTCTTCCCCTATTTCTTCTCAACCCATAACCCGCCCCTCTGGCAACCATCAGATTGTTCTCTGTGTCTAGGAGTCTGTTTCTGTTTTGTTTGTTCATTTTTTTTTTTTTTTTTTAGATTCCACATATAAGTGAACTAGTATGCTATTTGTTATTTCTCTGACCTATTCCACTTAGCATAATACCCTCTAAGTCCATCAATGTTGTTGCAAATGGCAAGATTTCATTCTTTTTATGGCTGAGTAATATTCCCCCATATAAATATATATCACATAATCTTTATTCACCTATTAATGGACAGTTAGGTTTTTTTTTTCATACATTGGCTATTGTAAATAATGCTACAATGAACATAGGAGTGCCTCTATCTTTTCGAATTAGTGTTTACATTTTTTTTTCAGATAAATATCCAGAAGCGGAATTACTGGATTGCATGGTAGTTCTCTTTTTAATTTTTTGAGGAATCTCCATACTGTTTCCCATCTTTTCTCTACCATTGTTAATTTCTACCACCAGCACATGAGGGTTCCCTTTTCTCTACATACTTGCCAACACTTGTTATTTCTTACTTTTTTGATAATAGCCATTTTGACAGGTGTGAGGTGGTATTTCACTATACTTTTGATTTGCATTTCTCTGGTGATTAGCGATTTGAACACTTTTCATTGTCTGTTGGCCGTCTGTGTATCTTTTTTGGAGAAATGTCTATTCAGATCCTCTGCCCAATTTATTTGGATTGCTTCTTTTTTGTAAATTTTGAGTTTCTGGATTCTTTATATATCTTGGATATTAGTCTTTTATCAGTTACAGCATTCACAAATATCTTTTCCCATTCAGTAGATCACCTTTTGGTCTTATTGATGGTTTCCCTCACTGTGCAAAAGTTTTTTTAGTTTAATGCAGTTCCATTTGTTTATTTTTATTTTTGTTGTCCTTGCTTGAGGAGACAGATCCAAAAAATATTACTTAGACCAATGTCTAAGAGTTTACTGCCTGTTTTCTTTTAGTAGTTTTATGCTTCTGGTCTTACATTTAAGTCTTTAACCTATTTTGAATGTATTTTTGTATATGGTGTAAGAAAGTGGTCCAGTTTCATTCCTTTGTATCTAGTTGTCCAGCTTTTCCAACGCTATTTATTTATTTATTTATTTATTTATTTATTTATTTAAAAGAGATTGGTCTTGAGGCCCCTGGGTGGCTCAGTCAGTTAAGTGTCTGACTGGGCTCAGGTCATGATCTTGCGGTTTGTGAATCTGAGCCCCATGTTGGGCTCTGTGCTGACAGCTTGGAGCCTGGAGACTGCTTTGGATTCCTTGTCTTCTCTTTCTCTACCCCTTCCCTGCTCACACTGTCTCCCTCTCTCTCAAAAATAAGTAAACATTAAAAAAGAAATTTAAAAGTGATTGTCTTTTTGCCATTGTATGTCCTTGCCCCTTTTGTTGTAGATTAATTGACCGTATAAGTGTGGGTTTATTTCTGAGCTCTCTATTCTGTTTTATTGATCTATGTGCCTGTTTTTGTGTCAGCACCACATTATTTTAATAACTATAACTTGGGGGCGCCTGGGTGGCGCAGTCGGTTAAGCGTCCGACTTCAGCCAGGTCACGATCTCGCGGTCCGTGAGTTCGAGCCCCGCGTCAGGCTCTGGGCTGATGGCTCAGAGCCTGGAGCCTGTTTCCAGTTCTGTGTCTCCCTCTCTCTCTGCCCCTCCCCCGTTCATGCTCTGTCTCTCTCTGTCCCAAAAATAAATAAAAACGTGGAAAAAAAAATTAAAAAAAAAAAAAAGAAAAATAACTATAACTTGGTAATACAGTTTGAAATTAGGGAGCATGATATCTCTTTATCTGATATTATTAAATGTTTGGTCATCATGGAAACTTCTATATGCTGCCTCTTGTTCAGAGAAAACCTTGGGTCTTACTTCAGAATACATGGGGTTTCGTTGTCTCAGGAAATTCCATTCTGTCTTACTTATAGTTATTAAAATAGACATCTCATCATACATTCATCCATTTTTAATCCATCTATGAATTCATCCAACCATGTACCCACCATCCATCCATTGATCAATCTATGCACTCACTCAATTTATCAACTCATTATTGAGAACATAATTTAATCCAGGCTTACAATGTTGGAGAGACATACATTTAACCCAATTATAATATACTGAGGTAAGTATAATAAACAAGTTGCATAAATATGCATCACAAAGTTGGTTGAGAATAGCAAAAATTACCGGCAAGAGGTACCTAAGAATTTCAGGATGATGTGAGAAGACAGAATGGAAGAAATGACTTGTGTAGAGGTATGAAAGAATGTGAAGAATGGATAAAGCAAATTTGCTGCTTCTATGAGAGTATGTATGTGTGTGTTCAGGGAGTCAGGAAAAAGGGGGTAATAAGAAATGAGGCTGGAAAATTGATGCCATCAGATCTCAAAGGGTTCTATATGCTGTATTGGGTATTACTGAGTTAAAATAAAGTCTTTATAGGACAGATGTGAATTCATAAGCTCATAAAGCAAATATTATCATGGGATCGTGATATCCATTAAGAAATTTAAAATGGCTTTTATTTTTTACTGTCAAATTAAACTGAATAAGCTTTCCTGTCTGACAAGTTTGAAATCATATGTGGTCTGTAAATTGAAGAAGTTATTTAAAGTGAGAGAATTACAAAAAGTGATCCACACATAGTTTACATGCTAAGTTGAGGGATTAAATTAATAAAAATAAATAACTTGGGGAGCCTGGGTGGCTCAGTGTGTTGAGCATCTGATTTCAGCTCAGGTCATGATCTCACGGTTTGTGGGTTTGAGCTCCGTGTTGGGCTCTGTGCCGACAGCTTAGAGCCTGGAGCTTGCTTTGGATTCTGTGTCTCCCTCTCTCTGCCCCTCCCCTACTCACGCTCTGTTTCTCTCTCTCTCAAAAATAAATAAAAACAATTTTAAAAAAATAACCTGAATATTAGGCCAATAAGATTGATTAACAATGGTTACTTCTTTAGGGGTGGATTATAGGAAACTTTTGCATTTTATTTGTACATCCTTATAGTACTTGTAATTTTATATCAACAATATTATATTGATTTAATAAACATAAAAAAGTGAAATAATTTCCTATTTAAGGAAAAGTTTGAAGAACACTATTACTATAATGGGATATTCTAAAAGCTGAAAGTTCATCTTAATTACATTTCAGAGACTTTGTTAAATTTTCCTTATTTGATAAATGCTTTGTAGGCTTCACCAATTTTAGCAGCATTGTAATCTTAGTAAGGAGCCCTCTAACAGAGCTATGTACCTAGCAATTCTGATTAAATTTCACCTTAGAGAGCATTCAATATTATTCGTTACAGAAATAAGAACTCAGAAAAATCTAAAGACATGACGCAAGTCCTTTGCTTAATTGAAATAATGATAGCAAACATCCACCAATATTATGAACGAGTGCAGACAAACTATTGTGAACTAGTTTAGACAAAACTCTTGTTAATTTCATGAACAAAATCAAAACTACTTTGAAGATCTCTTTTAGATGAACAAACCGTTTCTATGACAGGATATTCTAAAATAAATGTGTAACGGATATACAGTGGAGAACAGATAAAATTTTAAATGATTAAATTTTGATGCCAAGATCATTTACATAGTCCAAAAATTTAAGGTAGGTAGATCTACTTTTAAATTTAAATGATTTAGAGTTCTTTCAGCTAATTAATTTGAATAAAGATACAAAGAATGTTCTATCCTGGGCGACATGATATAATAATGTCTAGCACTGTGGCTGGAACACATTAGGCAATCAGACAAAAGGGTAGATGGACTGTAAATACCTTCCCTGAAGCTCTGTTAGGTTCCAGGTCCCTCTGCATTCTTTAGGAGGATGTCCAGGCTGCAGCTGTGACCATTAATTAGCATACGTATTGAACAGGTAAGGCCCCTTTTTGTTAATGGCTCTGGGATGAAAGAGAATGACAGGTAAACAGTCAGAGGTCTTAGATGAAGCAGCACTGGGAGAAAGCAGCATTCAGAGGCCAGTAGGCCATCTGTCATTCCCTAGCAATGTCATTGTCCCAAAGTGGATGAAATCAATGATTCACAACAGTTTCTCTTTCCCATTTTATTTTAAAAGTATTTATAATTTAGCAATATAGGTGACATTTTAAAGCACTCTTCTGGTAAATACTTCTTTTGGAAGGGCTTCAATTCATTACTACTATAAATCACTTTCTCATCACACCGGCTAGTGTTTCTTTCCCCCCATCTCTCCTTTTGGTACAGTGTTATTAACCCATATCTTACTTCTACTGCATTTCCCTGAACTGTTAGAAAAATGCATGAAAAACTTCATCAAAGTGTTAACTTCATTTTAAGGAACTTTTAAAAATGATGAATGCTCACTACGTAAAAGGCTTTTGATCTACAACACTTTTACCTACTTAATCTGGAAAATAACAGGAAATTTAAAGATGATAGTTGAAAACTATGAGAACACAGGAACCACTTAGTTGAACTTAGTACCTTTTTTCCTATAAAGTGAACTTGCTATAAATTTGCTAAAGTCCAAAGATATGTTTTGTATTGTGGGGAAATTAGTCCCAACAATCAAACCAATGTTTTTGAAGGAAAAGAGTAGGATACAACATCAGTGGAGTATATACTTCATATATATGTTTCACATATATTATCTCATTACAATTTCACAAGAATCTCTTTGGATTAATACTTTTAACTTCATGCTATCAACAGAGAAGTTAAATAGCTTGGTCAGAGTTACCCAATTACTAAAAGGTAAGCTCACATCTGTTTGTGCCCACTCTACGTTTGTGCATAATACGTGCTTGTGCCTTTTCACTATAGCTGCCTCTGAGTAGATAATATTTACAATAATTTTTGAGTTTTACAAACTACTTAATCCCTTTAATCCTTTATGGCTAATATCTAATTGAATATTTTATTTATTTGTTTATTTTTAATATTAGTATTTTTTTTTTGAGAGAGAGAGAAAGCACACATGTGTGTGAGAAAGTTGGGGAGGGGCTGAAGGAGGGAGAGAAAGAGAGATAGAGAGAGAGGGAGGGAGAGAGAGAGAGAGAGAGAGAGAGAGAGAGAGAGAGAGAAAATCTTAAGCGTGCTGAGCATGGACCCCAATGAGCGGCTCAAACATGACCATGAGATCATGACCTGAGCCGAAATCAAGAGTTGGATGATCAACGGATTGAGCCACCCAGGTGCCTCTCTAATTCAATATTTTGGGTCATCAGCAGAAATAGTACTTACTATTCATACTAGTCACTGGGCCTTAATCATAAGCCAGGCCCCATGCTACTGGTATTATACACATTATCCTATTCTCTCAAAAATTCTTAGAGGTGGTTAATAACAACCAACATTTGTGTAGCCCTTCTAATGTGCTTGTGATTTTTCTCAGCACCTTACACATGTTAACTCACTTACACATGTTAACTCACTTAATTTCATATGGTGGTTCTTATTTTTTCCACATTTTGCAATTGAGAAACATGAGGCAAAGGAAATTGGTATCTTGGTCAAGGTAAGCCAGCTGGTAGGAGCAGAGATGAGATTCACATCCAGATTATCTGGCTCCAGAGTCTTTGTTCTTTACTTTGTTGTTGTTGTTGTTTTATTTATCTTTTTTTTAAATTTTTTTTGTTGTTGTTGTTGTTTTAAAGAGTAAACAATTTAGGAAAGTTAAGTCACTTGAGGAAGATGATTTAGGGATAAATGATCAAGTAAAGCCTGTAACATAATGTGTACACACAAGTGACTGATTTCAAGGAACTATATGCATCTTGCTTATGCAATATCATAATAAAATTAATGATATAACTTATATTCGTTGATGACTATGTTTCGTCTTCTTAGAGGAAGAGTGCAAAGCATAACTCTCTGAGATCAGTCAGGATGAGTCTTATGAAAAAATCATAGATTGCTGTCATGTATTGCAAAGCAGTGTTGTTCTAAAGGACAATTAGCATAGGTCTGGTTTTTATACAAACATACAAATTTGTACTAACAAGCTAAATATTCCCA
This sequence comes from Herpailurus yagouaroundi, assembly GCF_014898765.1. NCBI lineage: Eukaryota > Metazoa > Chordata > Mammalia > Carnivora > Felidae > Herpailurus > Herpailurus yagouaroundi. The sequence continues at coordinate 41,047,187 of NW_024412403.1, read as the reverse complement.
GGCCATGCTTAAAAACTTCTTTGTGTGGTCAGGTGTTTTAGCAGTTACTTGCTGCTGTTGACATGGTGTTAAACCTAGCAGTCCTTAATTTGGTATGTTAGAGTCAAGTGTCAAAAAGATGAGACAGGGGCGCCTGGGTGGCGCAGTCGGTTGAGCGCCGACTTCAGCCAGGTCACGATCTCGCGGTCCGTGAGTTCGAGCCCCGCGTCGGGCTCTGGGCTGATGGCTCAGAGCCTGGAGCCTGTTTCCGATTCTGTGTCTCCCTCTCTCTCTGCCCCTCCCCCATTCATGCTCTGTCTCTCTCTGTCCCCAAAATAAATAAACGTTGAAAAAAAAAAGATGAGACAATTGGTAGTGTTTCTCAAACGAGAATCTGCAAAACTCTGGAGTCTAAAAATGTCTATGACGGCTTGTTTTTCTTTAAAAAGAGTTAATAATTGCTTAAATTTATGCATTGTGAATTGAAAACATTATGGTATCTGGAATCTTTTTTGGAGAATGATGCAGAATGTGAACAGACATGCATGTACTGATTTATGCGGTTATTGTAATGGCAGAACTGGTGCTCGAATATTCAGACCAAATGATGCTGAAATACCATTCACTGCTCATAGCTAAAGAATGACTCCTGAGACATTAAAAAAAAATAAAAGTGAGAAAATAAGATGGCTTTTCAACTCATATAGCATTTTGCATTTGTGTCTTTGTTTCATAATCTTTTTGAATAAGTCAGAGTTTAATGTTTTCACTACCACATCAGATAAGGATAAATCTGAAATTATATTTGAGGCTAGAGCCACCTACTTAAGTAAATGGACACCAGAAAGATAAAATTTGGTTTTAATAAGAACTGGAGTTATAAAGACGGCTAGTTAATCATTGCTCAGAAGAATTTTGGTTGAGGAAATTATGTATGAAGTAAGCAGTTTATCTAGGCTGCATGGCATAATGGATATACAGTCAGATTGGATTCAGGAGAGTTGGGTTCACTGGCTGATTTGCCATATAAATCGAGAGTTGTACCCTATCTCTGATTTCCAAATTTCTCTTTAGTGAAATATGTTAAGTTGAAAAAGGTTTTTTCAGATGTCAAATACCTGTAATTTAATAACCTACAGTTCCATAATAAAGGCAATGGTCTTTCTCTCTCTCTCTTTCTCTCTCTTTTAGTATGTTAGTGACCCTCTTCTTTTTGGAGAGTTAATCAATTTCTCATAAAAAAAACTGACAAATATGGCAAGTGATGGTAGCATAACATTCTTTATTTTTTAATTTATTATTAAGTAATTAATTTATTTAACAATTGTTTATTTATTTTGAGAGAGACAGAGACACTGCGAGTGGGCAGTGAAAGAGGGAGAATCTGAAGCAGGCTTCATGCTGTCAGTGCAGAGCCATGCTGGGCACCAACTCATGAAACTGTGGGATCATGACCTGAGCTGAAATCAAGAGTTGGCTGCTTAACCGACTGAGCCACCCAGGCACCCCAGCATACCATTCTTTATTAAACAATTGTAATATTAGCTACATCACAAAAATATTTACCACTCTGCCTGAGAGATCTAGATGCAAAAACAACTGCTTTCATTGCTGGATAGATGAAAACAAAACAAACCTCCTCAAAAAAGGTGCACAACATTATTTTTCTTTGTTTAAAAAGGTTGAATTGGGGAGCACCTGGGTGGCTCAGTTGTTGAGTGACCGACTCTTGATTCCAGCTCAGGTCATGATCTCATAGTTGTGAGATTGAGCCCCGCATTAGGCTCTGCACTGAGCATGGAGCCTTGCTTAGGATTCTTTCCTTCCCTATCCCTCTGTCCTGCCCCAACTTGCACGCAGGCGTGTGTGTGCTCTTTCTCCCTAAAAGAAAGAAAAAAGAAAAAAGAAAAAAAGAAAAAGAAAATAATAAAGTGTTTAAAAACCAAATAAAAAGGTTGCATTGGAATATGCAAGATTTTCTATATAATTAACACCACAGGTGAATCTAAGCTGAAAAACAATGGCTTGAAAAAATGTACAACTATTTTTGGAACACCTACTGTGTACCAGCAACTGTACTGGGTAGCTTTGCAAATATTAACTCATATCAAGCCAGTGTTTTATCCCCTTGTTTAGGATGAGAAAACTAACAGAAAAGTGAAGTAAAAAAAAAAAAGCCAAAATTTAATCCCACGTCTCTACCTTTGTGACAATCATAAAGCAAGCAAACATAGTGAATCTGGATATTAAAATGGAAAATTCTAGTGATATTGGAAATAGAAATGTTAACTAAAAGAGATCTAGGTATTTGAAACTTTTAGGGAAAGTGCTAATAACAGAATTAAACTAACTTCGACTCTTTTGCAGTATATTCCCTTTTATAGTTTTTCATACTCTTTCTCAATATCTTTAAAGTTTCATAACAACATCTCTCAATTATAAATCTTTGCCTTATTATCTAAGTTAAATAAAATTCTATCAGTGAGATGATTCATCCACAATCATCAGAATTGAAGTCACAAACCTATTGATGAGCTCGAATAAGAAATGAGGATGCTGATATTAGAAATGTTGCAACACTCATGTGATTTTAATGCAATTCTTCCCCTTTAGGTTTCTACAAGATATGGGGAAGAAGATATCCCATGGGAGAGTGAACATAAGTGTTGAGTTGGCACTTCAACAGAAATATGAGCTTGACTTAAATTTTCTATGTTTCTCCCACCCCTGGCATTATACAGTAGTCAGAGGTTAATTGCAAATGATGGCGACTGTGAAGTTACTGAGTTGAAAAATTCCCTGAAATAATTATGTATTAATGAATGGAACAAAGAATTTAATGACAAATTGGAGACCGGAATAGATAATTTTATGGGCATCCATCCATGAAAAAGAGCTAAATAGGTATCATATAATGAGATGTAGCAATGCATCAATAAAACGATCTTAAATGATAATGAGTGTGACAGATAAGAAGTAAAACATAAAGAGGATTCAGAAACCAACAAGATAGTAAGCAGATTATTTGCAGCGTGCATCGGACTACCAAATCGCAATTCTATTCAGACAATTAAAAATCATGTACAGTGTCTGCAAGAAAAGGAGAGAACTTGTAAAGCTCCATTTTTAAAAGAAAGGTGCTGCTAAATCTTGGAAGATGCACCCAAATGCCCATAAACTGGTGTCTTTACTTACCAACACCTTTCATCTGGCCTGGATGACCTTCTCTCCCTGTAGTCGGCAAATGACTCCCCAGGTCATTTATGTCAGTGCAGATGTTTACATATTGTGTTTGAAAATATGTAAATGTTTACAATGTATAGAGAAAACATGGGAGTAAGGCATATAATACATTTATGCTAAGTTTAGGAATAGTTTTATAATCCTCACGTAACTTGGGTGTGTTTGTTCATTAAGTTTGTAAATGTTGAAGGTAATTTGACATTAAAGAATCTGTCATGTTGAATTTGTCGTTTTAATTTGAATGTTTAAGAAAACGGATTGATATTGAACTTATGGGTTTTATTTATTTATTTATTTTTTAATTTTAAGTAGGCTCTACACCCAATGTGGAGCTTGAATTCATGATCCTGAGATCGAGTTACATGCTACTGACTAAGCCAACCAGGCACGCATACACTTATGGTTTTTAATTTGAATTTTTAAAGATTACTTATTTGATGTTATAATTTTGGTTTTAAGATGAAATAATTAAGAGATATACTTTTCGTACTTATGATTTTAACTTGATAACTGCAAGAAAAGAGTAGTTGTTTGTATACAATATTTTATTGCTTAAATATTTAATACTTTAAAACTCTAGAAATTTAGACTTTTAAGGTTTGTAAGTAGTTAAGTGTTTAAGAGATTGTTTATTAGATTTGTAAATCTCTCTTGTTAGGTGTGTGAAATGCTTGAGAGACTTGGATGTGTTAAAATTTGTAATTCTAATTTAAAATGTCTAAGGAAATTGAATTAATCAGGCTTATAAATGCTGCCAAATGTTTAGGGGAAATTAATCTGCCAAACTTATAAGTCAATTGGGCGCTGATCAAAGAACAAAGGGAGAACTGCATGTTTTTTATTTTAACAAAAATACTAGATTTATATGTACATTTATTAGATAGGATTTCTCTTTGAAGATTTAATAAGAATTTAAATTGCAATTTTATTAAATTGAATGCAAATTAAAATATGCACCACTGTCAGCATTCTTTTTATATATCTGCATAAAATTTTCTTCCTGTACATTAAGAAATGATTGATTTGAAATGGAGTGGGGAACACATTCAGCAGGAACTCACTTCAGTCCTAGCATGGGTATCAATATGCGAGTACTTTTTTGAAAAAAATGAAACTTCATTTTGCATAATTTGGAATAATGTAAAGTGCCTATCACCTCCCATCATATCACAGGGTGCATGATATGCTTATGACATTACTGGGGATATAAATCTTGATCACTTAGTTAAGGTATTGCCAGGTTTCTCCACTGTGAAGTTACTATTTTCCCCTTTCAATTAATTTTTTTATGTTTATTCACTTTTGAAAGACAGAGAGAGACCAAGCACAAGCAGGGGTGGGGCGGAAAGAGAGGCGGACACAGAATCTGAAGAACGCTCCAGGCTCCAAGCTGTCAGCACAGAGCCTGACGTGGGGCTCTAACTCATGAACCTTGATCATGACACCAGTGGAAGTAGACGCTGAACCGACTGAGCCACCCAGGCGCCCCTCCCCTTTTAATATTCTATACTAAGCCCAGCTCATACTTAAAGGAAGAAGTTGGGAGTTAAGCTCTACCTCCTGGAGGGACAGCTATCTATTTATATTATTTGGAACCCTTCTGTAAGGAAGATTTGTTTCTTCTCTCCCAATTCTTCACTAACCTCTTAACAACTCCAATCTCTAAAATTACCTGTGGCACCTCAAAGGATTGCTAAGGGGATCCATAATAGATATGAGTAGATATGAAGTTCTATAAGAACTGCAAAGTTTTAAGCAATTATATTCCCTGAGGTATATTTTTGAAATTAAGTTTTAAAGCATATATTTAAAAATAGCAGTACATTTTATATAAGTGTGTTAAGGTATTGAGTAGTACCTTGAATTATTTTTGCTTCTTTGAGATGTCACAAAGAACAAACTCTTCATCAATGAAGGGCAGGTTACGGACTATTGACTGGGTAACACAAACTCTTTAAAAGGAGCACATTGCATGGGTGCTATCCATGATTACATTATATTATGTGGGTCTGTGCTGGACAGTTCAGGATATAAGGTACATATAAGGTAAGAGCCACACATATAACATAGAGTTCTAAACTTCCCACTAAAATCATAAGATCAACTTTGACAATTTGATATTGGGAAAAGAATGATAAAATATTTTAATGGAAATTTACAATAGTTTTATTACATTAATGAAATACAAATTATATTTTCAACAGAGGTCCCTGATGTAAGACTTGCGATCTAAATTCAAAGGCTATCATGTCTAAATCACAGTTATTAATCTCATTTTCATATTAGAATTTCACTTGTCAGACTCAGCAGGCTGGCAATTACTGAGTGCAATAAGTTGCAAGTTATTAAATAATCAAATAGTAAATGTCAAATGATCAAACATGGGCTCATTTAAAAGAAATAAGAAAACAATCAATTTGCTATAGTCTGGATCATTAGACAGGCCAGCCTTGTTTCAAAAGATTCTTTTAACTTCCTAAATTTTTCTTGTAACATTGCAAACCTAGATATGTGAGATTTTTTTTTTTTTGCCTCTAAATCAGTCAGAAAACTTGTCTGAATTTGGAGAAAAAAAATATTCTCTAGGCTTAAATTGGTAAAACTTGGTCTTTTGTGTTTTGAAAACCTTATCCTCAACAAATTCTCAACAAAACACTAGCAAACTGAATTCAACAATACATTGAAATAATTATTAACCATGATCAAGTGGGATTTATTCCTGGGATGCAAGCGTGGTTCAAAATTCACAAATCAATGTGATACATCACATCCATAAGAGAAGGGAAAAGAACCATATGATCATTTTAATGGATGCATAAAAAGCATTTGACAAAGTACAACATTCATTCATGATAAAACTCCTCAACAAAGTAGGGTTAGAGGGAACATACCTCAACATAACAAAGGCCATACATGAAAAACTCACAGCTAATATCATCCTTAATGGGGAAAAACTGAGAGCTTTCCTCCTAAGGTTGGGAACAAGACAAGGATGTCCACTCTCACCACTTTTATTCACCATAGGACTGGTAGGCCTAGCCATAGCAATTAGACAAAAAAAAAGTATTCAATTTGGTAAGGAAGAAGTCAAACTTTCACTATTTCCAGATATGATACCCTGCATAGAAAACTCTAAAGACTTCACGTACACACACACACACACACACACACACAACTGCTAAATGAATTCAGTACAGTTGCAGAATACAAAATCAATGTCCAGAAATCTGTTGTATGTCTATACATCAATAATGAAGTGGCTGAAAGAGAAATTAAGAACACAATCCCATTTATACTTGTACCCAAAATAATAAGATGCCTAGGAATAAACCTAACCAAAGAGGTGAAAGACCTGTATTCTAAAAACTATAAAACACTTAAAATAAGTTGAAGATGACACAAAGAAATGAAAAATATCTTCCGTGCTCATGGATTGGAAGAACAAATATTGTTAAAATCTCCATACTACCCAAAGCAATCTATGAATTCAATGAAATCCCTGTCAAAATACCAACAGCATTTTTTTACAGAGCTAGAACAAACAATCTTAAAATCTGTGTGGAACCACAAAAGACCCCAAATAAACAGAACAACCTTGAAAAAGAATGGCAAAGCTGGAGGCATCACAAGTCCAGACATCAAGTTATATTACAAACCTGTAGTAATCAAAACAAAATGGCATTGGCACACATAGATCAGAACATAGAACAAAATAGACAATCCAGAAATGAACCCAGGATTATATGGTCAATTAATCTTTGACAAAGAAGGAAAGAATATCCAATGGGGAACAAACAGTCTCTTCAACAAATGGTGTTGGGAAGACTAGACCACTTTCTTACACCACACATAAAAATACATTAAAAATGGATTAAAGAGCTAAATGTAAGGCCTGAAACCATAAAAATAACTTCTTTGATATTGGCCATAGCAACTTCTTTCTAGATATGTCTCCTGAGGGAAGGGAAACAAAAGCAAAAATAAACTATTGGGACTACATCAAAATAAAACGCTTCTGTACAGCAAAGGAAACAATCAACAAAACTAAAAGGCGTAGTATAGAATGGGAGAAGATATTTGCAAATGATATATCCAATAAAGGGTTATTATCCAAAGAACTAATACAACTCAATACCCGAAAAACAAATAATTCAATTAAAAATGGGCAGAAACACATGAACAAGCATTTTTCCAAACAAGATATCCAGATAGTCAACAGACACATGAAAAGATAATCATTATCACTTATCATCAGGGAAATGCAAATCAAAACCACATTGAGATATCATCTCACACCTGTCAGAATGGTTAAAATCAACAACACAAGAAATAACAGATGTTGGTAAGGATGTGAAGAAAAAGGAACCTCCTTGCATTGTTTTTGGGAATGCAAACTGGTGCAGCTACTGTGGAAAACAGTATAGACGTTCCTTAAAAAGTTAAAAATAGAACCACCTTATGATCCAGCAATCACACTACTGAGTATTTATCCAAAGAATACAAGAAAACTAATTCAAAGGGATACATGCACCCAATGTTTATAGCAGCATTATTTACAACAGCCAAGATACGGAAGCAGCCCATGTGTCCATTGATTGATGAATGGATAAAGAAGATGTGGTATAGATGTATATATACATACACACACAGTGGAATATTATTCAGCCATAAAAAGAATGAAATCTGACCATTTGCAATGATGTGGAAAGAGCTAGAGTATAATGCTAAGTGAAACAAGTCAGTCAAAGACAAATACATATGATTTCAGTCATGTGGAATTTAAGAAACAAAACAAACAAGCAAAGGGAAAAAATAAGAGAGAGAGAAATCAAGAAACAGACTCTTAATTATAGAGAACTGATGATTACCCTAGGGGAGGTCAGTGGGGAGATGTATTTAATACATGATGGGGATTAAGGAGTGCATTTGTTGTGATGAGCACAGGGTGATATATGGAAGTGTTGAATTACTATATTGCACACCCAACACTAATATAATATTGTATGTTAGCTAACTGGAATTAAAAACTTAAAAAAAGAAAAGTTGGAACAACCTGAAATCTAAAAATGAATAGTTTTCCATAATAACTGGGAAATGGAATGTGGTAGGATAAAAAATAGGATTTTTTTTTGTATATAAATTTAGTCACTCACAAGTTTATGAATGTATCTTCTTCAGTTCCTCCTAAAATAATAAGAATTATAGGGGCACCTGAGTGTCTCAGTTGGTTAAGCATCTGACTCTTGATTTCAGCTCAGGTCATGATCTCACAGTTTTTGAGTTTGAGCCCCATGTTGGGCTCTGAGCTGACAGCAGAGCCTGCTTGGGACTCTCTGTCTCCCTCCCTCTCTCTCCCTCTTCCACTCACACAGGAGACAGTGTGTACACTCCTACTCTCTCTCTTTCTCTCTCTCTCTCTCAGAATAAATAAACATTAAAAAAATAAAATAATAGGAATTATAGATGCTAACATTTCTCAATTTCTTATTTTGTACTAAGCTGTTAAATACTTTAAGCTCATTATCTCATTTAATCTTTACAACATCCTCGAGGCAAGTACTTTTATTTTCCCTATTTTTATGTATGAGGACACTGAGTTTTAAAAAAGTTATGTAGTTAGTAAATGATAAAGAAGGAATAGACTGTGAGCCTTGCTCATAGCCATTCATTATTTTGTACTCCCCAAATAAGGAAATAATCAGAATTCCTGATATAAAAATTGCGTCAATTAGGTGGATTTTTTTTGACAATCCATAAAGTCGATATTTTTATCTCACAGTGCTTTTTTTCTCATCTGCAATATATTTAGTAATTTCATGCTTCAACTTTAATGCTTTACAAAATATGTATCCACATCACTTCCCTGGGTTATTAAAATTTCAGTGGGCAGACTCATTAATGTAAATTTGGTAAGTCTTTGTGTTTTACTTCAACTATTTACTTTGGAAATTTAAAAACTTGGGGAAAATTGAAAAATAGCAAAATGAAAACCCACATAAGCTCAAATATATTTACAAATTGTTAATGTTTTGATATATTTCCTCTCTCTCTCATTCCCTCTCTCTTTCTCTCTCATACATTTGTGGATACACTCCTCAATGCACGTATATAACATATACACATACACACATACTTTTTTGGCTGAACCATTTTATTTATTTATTTTTTAATATAATTCATTATCAAGTTGGCTAACACACAGTGTATACAGTGTGCTCTTGGTTTTGGGGGTAGATTCCTGTGATTCATCACTTACATACAATACCCAGTGCTCATCCCAGCAAACGTCCTCCTCAATACCCATCATCCATTTTCGCCTTTCCCCCACCCCCCTCATCTACCCTCAGTTTGTTCTCTGTATTTAAGAATCTTTATGCTTTATGTCCCTCCCTCTCTGTTTGTATTTTTTTCCCTTCCCTTCCCCCATGGTCTTCTGTTAAATTTCTCAAGTTCCACATATGAGTGAAAACATATGATATCTGTCTTTCTCTGACTGACTTAGTTCACTTAGTATAATACCCTCCAGTTCCATCCATGTTACTGCAAATGGCAGTATTTCATTCTTTCTCATTGCCAACTAGTATTCCATTGTATATATAAACCACATCTTCTTTATCCATCCGTAAGTTGATGGACATTTAGGCTCTTTCTATAATTTGGCTATTATTGAAAGTGCTGCTATAAACATTGGGGTACAAGTGCCCCTATGAATCAGCACTCCTGTATCCTTTGAATAAATTCCCAGTAGTGCTATTGCTGGATTGTAGGGTAGTTCTATTTTTAATTTTTTGAGAAAACTCCACACTGTTTTCCAGAGTAGCTGCACCAGTTTGCATTTCCACCAATAGTGCAAGACGGTTCCCGTTTCTCCACATCCTCGCCATTGGCTGAATCATTTTAATAGTTAGTTATGGATTTTAATTTTAGGTACCAATCAATAAATTGGAGAAATATTGATTTCCCTGTTGATAAAGGGAATTTTCAACTTTCAACACTTGTGAGCCCTGCTCCTAGGCTCCCAGGGAAGCTATACTTTACCATTTACAAAGGTCAAAATGACTCCACAAAACCTCAAGTCATGGGCTCTATTTCTGTCCTAGAACATATTGATTGTGCATCTTCTTAAAAAAATAACCAAAACAGAGATTCCAAACATAAAGATAAGAAAAACAAAAAAACCTCCCTGGTTCTCATAAGATTAAAGTCATACAACCTTGCACATACGGAAAACATGAGATAAAGTCTGTAATTTTCCAGAATGTCCTTCATCATGATGATTTGTAGCTCTTTATGCAGAAAAGTATACAGCCCTGCACCAAATATTCCTTCCCCACAGTGGTCTCTTTGTGAAGATGGTGAATTGTAGGCAGTAGTCCTATCTTGGGCTCGAGTAGAACTCTTTCCCTTTCTCTTTAAAATTTTAAAAAAAGGTTTGTTCATTTTGCATCGACAATGTAAATGGAGTAATCCAGTTAACATTTCTAAAATCAACTTTAACTCTTACCAGGTTTTCAATAATCACAATTTATCAAATGACAATGAATTTTTATTTATTCAACTTAAATTTTTGATATTATGTTTGTCTTTTTATTGATGTCTTTGAAAAAAATTTTAAAATATTTATATTTGAGAGAGAGAGAGAGAGAGAGAGAGAGAGAGAGAGATAGGCAAGGGGCAGAGAGAGATGGAGACAGAATCCGAAGCAGGCTCCAGGCTCTGAGCTGTCAGCACAGAGCCTGACGCGGAGCTCGAACTCATGAGCTGTGAGATCATGACCTGAGCTGAAGTCAAATGTTCAACTGACTGAACCACCCAGGAGCCTTCTTGATGATGTCTTTTAAAGAGTACTAATTTTGGTGAAAAGCATATATTTTTTAAAATCAATTGTGTTGAGGTGTAACCTATGTGTAGTAAGCTGTGTCCACTTAAAAAATACATAATTTGATACATTTTTGACAGACATACACACCTGAAAACCACACCACAAGATCTGGAAGTCTTCTATCACTCTCCAATGTTTCCTTGTGTCCCAGTGTAGTCCATCATTCCCTTTGCTCTGAGTCCAGGCAACCACTTATTTATTTGTCAGTATAGATTAGTTTGCATTTCTTAGACATTTATACTAATGGAATCATATGTTGTGTACTTTTTTGTGCCTTACTTCTTACATTCAGCATCATGATTTCAAGATTCCTCCATCTCTGAGTAGTCCTTCAGAAACAACATAATTGTACATATACTTCCTCCCTGTACACTTGTCCCCACAAAATGAGTTTTCAACACGAAAGCATTTGTATTATGATTTGATTAAATATATACTCAATTGTTCTCAGTGAAGAGCAAATTTAAGTATAATGTGCATTTGAAAATACAATAGTATTTATTGTATCTTCAATATAATTGAAGATGTATAACATCTTCAATACTTCTAATGGCAGAATAGAAGAGGCCATATTAAACAGTATTGATGAAATGCAGGGCAGTTCAGTATAAATAGGATTTTCTATGCTCGGTAGGTGGAGTTATTTTTCCACCTTTTTATCATGGTAATTTTGAAGGATGATTCATATGATGAAATAACTTTTTATCATGGTAATTGTGAAGGATGATTCACATGATGTGTTAATTGGGGGGATGTGGCTTTTAAAAACATCATGTATTGTTTGTAACTGTGTGTATCTTCTTTTCTGTGTTGACTTTGTTATTCCCATGGTATTGGCCTTTTAAACTACGTGCCTCTGAGTCCTTTAATTTACAAATTTGTTTTCTTAATAAACTTTGTAAAAATGAAAATAAAGTTTCATCCATCTGTTGAATGTATTCATAGTCTCTCCTTTTTATTCCTGAGTAATATTCCATTGTATGACTATATCACATCTCGCTTATCCTTTCACTGACTGATGGACATTTGAATTGTTTCCAGTTTGGGGGTATTGTGAATAAAACAGCTATAAAAATTCATTTACAAGACTCTGTTTTCACTATTTTGGATTCAATGCATAAGAATGGAATAACCGGTTAGGCAGTACAATAAGTCTATCTTTAAAATTTTAGGAAACTGTGGAACAATTTTCCAGTTATTACCTCATTTTTCCTCTATATCAGCAGTGTTTGAGAGTTCTGTTTGCTCCACTTGTTCAGCAGCCCTTGGTATTGTCAGCTTGTTAATTTTAGCCATGCTTGCGTGTGGTGTTATCTTCTTATGAATTTTAACGCCAGTTCCTTAATGCTAATGATGTTGAGAGTCTTGTGCTAATTGGTCAGTCATCTTCTCTTGCAGAATGTCTTCTCAAATCTTTTGCCTAGTTTATATTGGGTTATTTAATTGGGGTCACATACATACTCTGTATGCATTCAATCTTTTTAAGTGTAATAACACTTGTGTTTTCTGTCATGTGGTGAATCTTTGTGACTGAAATGTGTATTCTGCAGTTGTATATAATAATCTATAAATTTCAGTGATGTCAAGGTCATAGAGTATTGTTCATATTTCTACCTGTTAACTGATATTTTTTCCTAGTTGTAGGGATTACTGAAAAAAGAGTGTTAAAACCTCTTACAAAGATTGTAGAACCTTTTATTTCTCCCTTTAATTATGCCTCTATTTGCTTCATGTCATCTTAGCTGTCTTATTATTGTACACTTTCATGATTGCTATGTATTTCTGATGAATTGATCTTTTTATCATTATGAAATGTCCTTTACCTCAGGCAGTATTTTAAAGCCTATTTTATCTGATACTAATATAGTATTTACAACCTTCTTATGCTGATAGATCTTTTTCCTTCTGTTTATTTTCAACTTCCTGTGTTTTTATATGTAAAGTGTATCTCCCATAAACAGTATATTTGGGTATTGCTTTCACATCTATTGTGAAATTTTTCACCTTTTAATCAGACTATAATCTTTAATCCATTAACATGTCATTGATATGGATTTAGACCTACCTCTTGCTATTTTTAAAATATGTTCCTCAGTCAGACGAGGATTTTGTAGTTACAATTGCAATACATGTTACATCTGCATTATAATATTAATTTTTGCTTCAAATGGTTATATAATTTTAAATTAAGGAAAATATTCTTTTATTTTATCCAGATATTTATCATTTCCAGTGCTATTCATTTCTTCTCAAAAAACATTTCCCTTCAGCATGAAAACTTCCTTTGGCATTTCTTATAGTCTAGGTTTGCTGGCAACAAATTCTCTTAACTAATATTTTTGTTTACTTTTGTACTCCAAGGTTGTTTTCACTGAAAATAGAAATTGTGAGTTAACTATTTTCTTGTTATTATGTTTTTTGTTTTTTAATATTTTTAATGTCATCTCTTAAATAACCCCCCCACTACCCACTTTCTGGCCTCTGTGGTTTCCAATTAAGAAAGCTAGAGCGGGGTGCCTGGGTGGCTCAGTTGATTAAGAGTCTGACTCTAGATTTCAGCTCAGGTCCTGCTCTCACGGTGTGTGAGTTCCAGCCCTGTATCCCTGCACTGGAGTGTGGAGCCTGCTTGAAATTCTATCTCTCTGCCTATCCCCAGCTTATTCTCTCTCCCTCAAAGTAAATAAATAATTTTTTTTTTTTTAAAGTAAGCTAGAGGAATTGTTTCCCAAATGTAGTATGTTGTTTACTCTGGTTGCTTTCAAGATTTTCTCTTTATCTTTTGTTTTTAGGAGTTTGAGTATATTGTTCCTAGGCATGACTTTCTTTGCATTTATGTTTCCTGGGGTCTACTGGGCTTTAAGGAGTTCTAAATTTATATCTTTTACCCAAACTAGAGAGATTATCAGTCATGATTTCATGATATAATTTTTCTACTTCATTTTCTCTTTCCTTTCTTCTGGGACAGTAAGTACACATTAATTACTTATTTTGATCGTCTTTTCCAACAGGTTCTTGAAAATTTATGTTTTTATTTTTTCCCCTCTATTCTTTAGATTGGATCATATCCACAATCTATCTTTTATGCTCACTGATTCTTTTCTGTCATCTCCATTATCCTATTATAGATAGATATCTATTGAATTTTCAATTTAAGATACTTTATTTTTATTTATTTATTTATTTATTTATTTATTTATTTATTTACTTATTTAAGAGGGAGCAGGGGAGGGACTGAGGGACAGGGAGAGAGAATCTTAAGCAGGCTCCATGCCCAGTATGAAGCCCACGGCAGGGCTCGATCTCACAACCATGAGATCATGACCTCAGCTCAAATCAAGAGTCAGATGCTTAACCCACAGCCACCCAGGCACCCCAAGATTGATTGATTGATTGATTGAATTTATTTATAGTTTAAAATTTAAATCCAATTAGTTAACATATAGTATAATAATGTTTTCAGGAATAGAATTTAGTGATTTACTACTTACATAAGATATTTTATTTTTTAATTCCAAAATTTTGGGGGGTTTTAGAAATATTTTCCATATTTCTGTTGAGATTTTCTAAGTTGGTTTTCAATATGAGTATATTTCCCTTTGCTTTATTATATAGTTACAGTAGTTATGGAATGTCCTTTTCTGATATTTTTCACTTCTGGTACATCTTGGAATTGGCTTCTATTAATTGTTTAGTTCTTGAGAGTGGGTGACTTTTCTTAGCTGCTTGTATAACTATTGCCTGCTCTTGGACCAAATCTACAATAGTGTGAAATTCAAACCATTTTGGAATCTTCTTTCAAATTTTAGCTCTCCTGCAAGGGTCTCCACGTCTTTGCTCACAGTCCAGAGCTTTCCAGTTGCTAGTTTAATTTTGTTATTGTTCTATTTTGTCCAGAGTTTATTGTTGTTATATGCAGGAGTGTGAATCTGTAAAGAACCTTCCTCTTTTGCCATTCTGGAAACCAAAGTCCTGTGTGTGAACACTACTATTTAGCTTGAATGATTATTTATGTTTATGTTATCCATTTTTGCAACTTAGAATAAAGATATATTTAAGTGGTTTTTGATGAAAGTTTTATATGAAACTCGGTTACAGAATATATGTTTTGAACAAAGTGATTTTATGATTAAGATTGCAAATCTATTAATATTTCTTGAATTAAGAGAGAAATCATTTGAAATACATAGTAAAGTTAATTTTATTGAGTTAACCCTTAAATTATATTCAAATTTTCACCTTATAGATATATGAAAAATATTTTTTTAAATGTTAAATTTTATATCTCTTTTAAAAATAATGGGATATATCAGAATCACTGGAAAGGAAATTCCCATTTTAAAATTATAGTTAGATAACAGAAAAAAATTACTATCATTAAAATTTATATATTATTAATAGTGTGAGAAATAAGATGTTTTAAATATAGATGTTTTAAATATAGAGGTTAAATAAATCTTGCTTATCTAACTAAATTTTACATACAAATAAATATATTGGCTAAGCTCTACAAGAAATGAATAATTCATTTTATGGAAATGTTAGTAACACTTTACATTAGAATAATATGAGAAATCTGTTTCTTTTACTGAAATTTTGAGAATCTTGGGATTGGCATCTTTTTCTTTAATGAAAGATTCTATATATTCCAGAATGTTGTTATGACACTATTACAGAAAATCTAATTAAATATAGCATCTAAGGAGGGGTGTGTGTGTGTGTGTGTGTGTGTGTGTGTGTGTGTGTGTGTGTGTAGTCTATGTGTTGGGGGCCATGGTTGACTATTGAACTACCAACTTGACATTAAATAAAATAATTTAACTTGTAAGACAACTCTAAAGTTATGGAGGATTATGGGTTAATACTCAGTAAAATAACAAGACATTAATGATATTTAATATCATGACATATATCAATGTTAAGAATTATATTGTATAAGTGAAAATAGGAAATGAAATACGGTTAAATATAAACCAAGGTAAATATTTTATTTTTTTTTTACCATTTTCTTTAATATATTTTTTAAAATTACATCCAAGTTAGTTAGCATATAGTGCAATAATGATTTCAGGAGTAGATTCCTTAATTCCCCTTAACCATTTATCCCATCCTCCCTCCCACAACCCCTCCAGTAACCCTCTGTATGTTCTCCATATTTAAGAGTCTCTTATGTTTTGTCCCCCTCCCTGTTTTTATATTATTTTTGCTTCCTTTCCCTTATGTTCATCTGTTTTGTATCTTAAAGTACTCATATGAGTGAAGTCATAGGATATTTGTCTTTCTCTGACTAATTTCGCTTAGCATAATATCCTCTAGTTCCATCCATGTAGTTGCAAATGGCAAGATTTCATTCTTTTTGATTGCTGAGTAATACTCCATTGTGTATATATACCACATCTTCTTTATCCAGTCATCCATTGATGGACATTTGGGCTCTTTCCATACTTGGCTATTGTCTATAGTGCTGCTATAAACATTGGGGTGCGTGTGCCCCTTTGAAACAGCATACCTGTATCCCTTAGTTAAATACCTAGTAGTGCAATTGCTGGGTCATAGGGTAGTTCTGTTTTTAATTTTTTGAGGAACCTCCATACTGTTTTCCAGAGTGGCTGCACCAGCTTGCATTCCCACCAACAATGCAAAAGAGATCCTCTTTCTCCACATCCTCGCCAACATCTGTTGTTGCCTAAGTTGTTAACTTTAGCCATTCTGACAGGTCTGAGGCGGTATCTTATTGTGGTTTTGATTTGTATTTCCCTGATGATGAATGATATTGTGCATTTTGTCATGTGTCAGTTGGCCATCTGGATGTCTTCTTTGGAGAAGTGTCTATTCATGTCTTTTGCCCATTTCTTCACTGGATTATTTGTTTTTTGGGTGTTGAGTTTGATAAGTTCTTTATAGATTTTAGATACTAACCTTTTATCTGTCATTTGCAAATATCTTCTCCCATTCCATCAGTTGTCTTTTAGTTTTGCTGATGGTTTCCTTCACTGTGCAGAAGCTTTTTATGTTGATAAGGTCCCAATAGTTCATTTTTTCTTTTGTTTCCCTTGCCTCTAGAGACATGGAGAATAAGAAGTTGCTGCGGCCAAGGTTAAAGAGGTTTTTGTCTGCTTTCTCTTTGAGGATTTTGATGGCTTCCTGTATTTTTAATAAAAATTGAAAATGAAAACAAATTTTTCCTCTTTCTGTATTCAAGAAAAAGAAAAGAAATGAAAAAGAAAAAAATAAAATTGAATAGATGGAGTGGCAAACAGACTGAAATACAATTGAAATAACATCGTTTTCCCCTAGAAGTCAAATTATGAAGCACTTCATAGTCCATAAAGTAAGCAGGCAGAGAGACTTGTGGTGTTCCTGAAGAGCGAGGTTGGCCCAGTTAGGCAGGCATTAGTGTACCAGCTCCATTCTCCACTAGATGGTGCTGCTTAGCTTACTGGGGTGGACTGTTGTGGCACTTGTAGGTGTATATGTGCATGTGTAGGAGGGGTGTCATCCAGCTACCCAGTCTCTAGTATCAGAACTCTGTTCTCCTCGATCAGCAATCATGCACTTGTCCTTTGTCTTCAGCTTCTGCCCACTCCCTGCTTGTACACTGTCTGTGACCAAGTTGTCACATTGCCAGGCGGCACCTCCTTCCTGAGTTTATCTCAGATACGGCTTTATTTCCTGACCCCTCGCTTCTGAGGGACTGCGGCTTTGACCTGCTCAGATCCTCTGGGGGAGGGTATCACTGAGCAATGGCTGGGTGCTAGTTGCACCCAGGAATGTGACATAGATAATGTCACCATTTTCTACTTCCAGCCTACTTTTTTTTCTTTTAATTTTTACTTATTTTTGAAGAAGAGAGAGACACAGACTGAGTGGGGGAGGGGCAAAGAGAGGGAGAGACACAGAATCCCAAGCGGGCTCCAGGCGCTGAGCTGTCAGCCCACAGCCTGACGTGTGGCTTGAAGTCAGGAACCATGAGATCACGACCCAAGCCAAAGTCGGGTGCTCAACCGACTGAGCCACTCAGGTACCCCCAGCATACTTTTAAATTTAAAGAAAAAGGAACAGTTTTGTTGAAATCTATAGGTAACCAAGAACGTATCCATAGCATATATGATTCAAATGATTCTATATAATTACTGCATGCATACTTAAAAAGCACAAATCCAGACTTGTTTTTCACTATCTACTTTAAAATATTTATATTTCTATCTATATTCATGTAACATTTTGGGATGGTATTTATGACATATTTCTAATGAAAGATGAAAAAAATAGCAGACTTTCTCCTGTATTTCATAGCATTAACAAACTGAATACTGCTTTTCTCAACTATAATATGACACTTATACAATAGACTTTGAATAAAACTCAAGTTCAAGCAAAGACCTAGGGAAAGGTATAAACCAACTACTAACAACTTTTACATAATGGCTGGAAATAGCCTACAAGTATTTTCCCTGTTTTTATTTTTCTGTCTATTCTTGTTTGCATGTGTATGCATATGAGTGTGTGTATGTAAAGACTGAGATCAATACACAAGAGTAGATCTGAAAGCACAACGACTAATTTTTACTCAGAGAAAATGAACAAGCTTAAAAAGATACTGCCTCTGCCTTATCCTACACTTCTACCTGAAACAAAACTATGAGCAATAGAAAGAGTCTGATCCAGCTGGGGAAGGCAAAAATCCTCTTTTGTTATATCCCTATCTATGATGTGGAAAATCATTTTTGTCAACATTTCTGGGTCAATTACACCTTTTGCACCAAATGATTTAGCAGTTACTTAATGGGTCTACCGGGCTTTTACTGGGAAGGTTTCCACAGTCTTTAGTAATATCTACTTTTCTTCAAGGTGATTTGATAACCAACAATCTGGGTCATGAATGGTCTAATCTAATACGTGAATGGTCTAATAAAACTCCATACATGTTTCAGCTTAATCTTTCAAAGCAAAACCTCTGCTCTAGAATGACTAATCTTATTATTGGCCACAAAAATGTCCTGCTAATTCTTACCTCTTAGCCTTCCCCTATATTCTCAGTCTATTCAAAATTCACTCATTTCTCAAGGTAATGCTCATTCTTCCTCCTCCATTAAAGCTAGGATCAACTGCCCAAGTCCATGTTTGTTTCCCATTTGTGAAGCATTTTAGAAACACTTAATTGCCAAGAGAATAAAACTGAGAGAGAAATTGGGGAAACCATAAAATTCATTTTACTTGAGGTCTGGAAAGAAGTAGAAATTTGGAAGTCTATGGGAAGGAAGGAGGTTTGCTTACTCCTCTCCCCTTTCTCTTATCCTTAGCTAAGAAAAAGACTATTACCTTTTGGTTGAATTATTAGGCAAGGCTGTTCCACGTTAGAGCTCATTCTCTATACACAGTACTGTACAGTAGCAGTTGGGAGCTTGAATTTGAGAGTCAGACATGGAGTCATGCTCTGCCTATAATAGTTGGAGCTTTGGATAGGTTAAATTCTCTAAACCCCAGGTTCCTTATTGGTAACATAAGACTAATAATAGTGTCTTCCTCATATTGTTGTCAGAATGATAAGATATAAGGCAAACATGCATTTATGGTGTCTGGCACCTAGCAATAACTTAATATTGTTTTATATTCTTCATTTATAATTCATGTTATGTTATTAATACTTTACATTAAAATTAATATTTTCTTAAATAATTTGTCACATAATTTAAAAATACTTTACCTATCTTTTTGGAATGGTTTTCCAGTGCCATGCATCAGTGGACACTCAATCGATATTTAGTGAACTGGAAGGAAAAGGGAAGGGAATGAGAAAATTCATTATCTACTCTGGACAGACATTAGGCTAGATAATTCAGGCACATTATCTCACTCAATTCTTATAATATACTATGTGGTCACATTATCCTATTTGCTTTCATTACAGAGAAGAAAAACAGCTTGGAGACATAATATAGTTTGGCTAATGTCTCAGAACTTGTACAGGGAAAAACTATGGTTAGTTTCCAGAGATTTTAAGTCATTGAAAATTTTTTATTCTTTCTACTTTATCAGTTTTTCTTTTTTAACTGAAATCAATGGACTAATACCACCAAAAATGATGCTTTCTCATGACATTTTTAGACATTATATTTAATATTCCTAGACCTAAAATTACTTTTTGGACGTCTGACTTTTTTATTATGATAAAAAGCTAAAACATAAAATTTCCCTCCTTAACCATTTTTAAGTGCATAGTAGTGTTAACTATATGCATACTGTTGTGTAACAGATGTCTAGAACTTTTTCATCTTGCAAAACTGAAAGTCTATACCTATTGAACAACCACTGGCAACCACCATTCTACTTTATGTTTCTGAGTTCGACCACTCAAGATACATCATGTAATCGAAAACATGCAGTATTTGTCTTTTTGTGATTAGCTTATTTCATTTAGTATATTGTACTTATGTTTCATACATGTTGTAGCATATGACAGGATTTCCTTCTTTTTTAAGACTGGATAATATTCCATTGTATATAACTACCATATTTCCTTTTTCTATTAATCCATCCATGGACATGTAGGTTGTTTCCAGCTCTTGGCTATTGTAAATAATGCTGCAATAAACACGGAGGTGCAAATATCTCTTCAAAATCCTGTTTTCAGTTTTTTTGGATGAATATCAAGATATGGTATTGTAGAATCATATGGCAGTTCTATTTCTAATTTTCAGAGGAATCTCCATACTGTTTTCCATAGCAGCTACACCATTTACATTGCCATCATCAGTGTACAAGAGTTCCCATACCTCCACATACCATCAATACTATTTTTATTTTTTATTTCCTAAAATACCTAAATATTAGTGATGTTGAGTATCTTTTCATATGCTTATTGGCTCATTTGTGTGTGTGTGTGTGTGTGTGTGTGTGTGTGTGTGTGTGTGTATATTGCAGGAAAATGTCTATTTAAATCCTTTACCCATTTTTATATCAGGTTTGTTTGTTTTTTCATTGATTTGATTTAATTTGCTTTTTTTGTTGTTGCTGTTGTTGTTGAGTTGTAGGAATTCCTTATAAATGTGGACTATCAACGCCCTGTCAGATATATAGTTTGAAAAATATATTCTTCCATTACATAGGTTGCCTTTTCACTTGTTGACAAAACTTGTTGATTGTTTCTTTTGCTGTATTGAAATTGTAAAGTTCAACATAGTCCTGTTTGCTAATTTTTTTGCTTTTACTACCTGTGCTGTTGTCATACCCAAGAAATCATTGCCAACTCCAACGTCATGAAGCTTTTCATCTATATTTTCTCCTAGGAGAGCGAGTTTCAGGTGTTATACTTAGGTCTTTAATTAACTTTAATTTTTGTATAGGGTGTTAGGTAAGTCCAACTTCATTTTTTCCCACAGTTGGAATATCCAGTTTCCCCAATACATTTGTTGAAGGTATTATCCTTTCCCCATTATGCAATCTTGGAAATCTAGTTGAAGGTCCTTTGATCATGTATGTGAAGGTTTACTTGGGAACTTTCTTTCTGTTCCATTGGTCTGTGTCTGTCTTTATGCAAGTACCATACTGTTTGGATTACTGTAGCTTTGTAAAATGTTTTGAAATCAGGAATTCCAGCTTTGTTTTTTCTTTCTCAAGATTGTTTTGGCTATTCAAGTTCCTTAAAAATCCATTTGAATCCATTGAGTTTTTCCTATTTCTGGAAGATATTACCATTGGGATTTTGATAGGGAATGCATTGAACCTTTGCTTTGGGTAATATGGACATTTTAACAATGTTAAGTCTTTCAATCCATGCATGAAAGTGGGATGTTTTTCCATTTTTCCATTTATTTATGTCTTTAATTTCTTTCAGCAACATATCTGCGAACTAATTTTACTTCTATTCTGACTTGGATGTCTCTTATTTCTTTTTCTTACCTAATTGCTCAGGCTACACCTTCTAATACTATGTGGAAAGAATGGCAGGGTAGGCATCTTTGCCTTGTTTTTGATCTTGAAGGAAATATTTCAGATTTTCACTGCTGAGTATGATGTTATCTGTTGGCTTTTCATATGTGGACTTTATTATATTGAGGTAATTTCCTTCAACTCCTATTTTAAGTGTTTTTGTCATTACCATGACAGGGTGTTGAATTAGTAAAATATTTTTCTGCATCAGTTGAGACGATCATGTGGATATAGTGTTGTCTTTTATACTGTTAATTTGGTATATTGCAGTGATTTATTTTCATATTTTGTAATTCCCCTGAATTCCAAGAATAAATTCTACTTGGTTGTGATGTATAACCTTTTTAATGTGCTATTAAATTCAACTTTCTAGTTTTTTTTTTTTAGTATTTTTGCACCAATATTCATCAGGGATATTGGTTTTTAGCTTTCTTTCCTAATAGTATCTTTGTTCTTCTCTTTTTTTCTTAGTTTGTTTAGCTAAGGGTCTGTCAATTTTGTTAATATTTTCAGAAAACCAGCTCTTCGTGTGCTGACTCTTTTCTACTGTTTTCTATTCTCTAGTTCATTTATTTCTCCTTGAATCTTTATTATTTCCTTCCTTCTAACTTAGGCGTAGTTTGTTTTTCTAATTCTTTGAAATATAAAATTAGGTTCTTAATTGGGAATATTTCTTCTTTTTTTAGTTACATGTTTATTAATATAAAATTCCTTATTAGTACTGCTTTTGCAATAACCCATGTTTTGTTTATACCATGTTTTTGATTTTATTTGTTTCAAGATGTCTTCTAATTTCCTTGTGATTTCTTTGACCTCTTTGTTGTTCAAGAGTATGTTCTTTAATTTCCACTTCTTTATGTATTTTCCTTCTGCGGTTGATTTCTAGTTTCATTCCATTGATATAATTTTAATATTAAATTTGTTAAATTATTAATATTAGAAAATATTAAAAGACTTGTTTTGTGGCCTAACATATGATCTATCCTGGAGAATGTTCCATGTGTGATTGTTGCTGTTGAATGGCATGTTCTGTATATGTCTGTTAGGTCCTTTTGGTCTACAGTGTTGTTCAAGTTCTCTGTTTCCTTACTGCTTTTCTGTCTGGAGGATCTATCCATTATTGAAAGTAAGGTATTGAAATCCCCTGTTATTATTGTATTGCTTTCTATTTCTTCTTTCAATTTTGTCAGTGTTTGTTTCATATATTTGAGACCTCTAGTGTTAGTTGCATAAATATTTAAATTGTTATAGCATCCTGGTGAATGGAACCTTTTATCATATAATGTCCTTTGTCTCTTGTGACAGTTTCTGACTTAAAGTCTATTTTGTTTGATAAAAGTAAGTTCAACTTGCTCTCTTTTGGTTACCATTTGCATGGATTATCTTTATCCATTCTTTCATTTTTAGTCTATGGGTGTTCTTAAATCTAAAGTGAGTCTTACAAACAGCAGAGTTAGATCTTGTTTTTAAAATCTATTTAGCCACTCTGTATCTTTAGATTGTGGAGTTTAATCCATTTATATTTAAGATAATTACTGATAGGTAAGGATTTACTATTGACATTTTGTTGTTTTCTGTATATTTTATAGCTATTTTGCTTTCTTTTCCTCTCTTATTTTCCTTTGTGTTTCATTGATTTTTTTTGTACTGACATGATTCCTTTTGTGTATCTTCTTTTTTTTTTTTTTTCAACGTTTATTTATTTTTGGGGCAGAGAGAGACAGAGCATGAACGGGGGAGGGGCAGAGAGAGAGGGAGACACAGAATCGAAAACAGGCTCCAGGCTCTGAGCCATCAGCCCAGAGCCTGACGCGGGGCTAGAACTCCCGGACCGTGAGATCGTGACCTGGTTGAAGTCGGACGCTTAACCGACTGCGCCACCCAGGCGCCCCCTTTTGTGTATCTTCTATAGGAATTTGTGTGTGTGTGTGTGTGTTTGTGTGTGTGTGTGTGTGTGGTAATCATGGGGATTACATAAAATATCTTACAATTATAGCAGTCTATTCTAAACTGGTAACAACTTAATTTCAGTTGCACACAAAAACTCTATTCCTTTGCATCCTCCTCATTTTATGTCAGCAATGTCACAAATTAGGTATTTTTTTAAAATTTTGTATCCACTAACCTAGTAATACGGTTGCAGTTATTTTTTATGCTTTTATCTTTTAAATTCTATGCTTGAATTAAAGTGATTTATGGACTACCATTACAGTGTTATAGGATTCTATTTTTATCTACATATTTACCTTTGCCAGAGAGCTTTATACTTTTACATGCTCTCATGTTGCTGTCTAGCATCCTTTCATTTCACTTGAGTGACTCTTTTTAGCATTTCTTTTTTTATATAAATTTTTTTTCAACATTTTTTATTTATTTTTGGGACAGAGAGAGACAGAGCATGAACGGGGGAGGGGCAGAGAGAGAGGGAGACACAGAATCGGAAACAGGCTCCAGGCTCTGAGCCATCAGCCCAGAGCCTGACGCGGGGCTCGAACTCACGGACCGCGAGATCGTGACCTGGCTGAAGTCGGACGCTTAACTGACTGCGCCACCCAGGCGCCCCTCTTTTTAGCATTTCTTATAAGACAAGGGTAGTAATGAAGTCACATAGCTTTAATTTATCTATAAAAGTCTTTATTTCTCCTTCATTTTTGAAAGACAGTTTGCTGGACATACCTGTATCAATTATTTCTCCTGGTTTAGTAATAATTTAAAAAGACAAGACTGTATGGGGTTCAGATGATGGACCAGAATGTTTGTTGCAAGTAAGTGTGCACAGATACTCAATGCAATAATGCTAGTTCTGTAGGGAATGCTAGTTATTTAAATGCATTTAATTGAACTCTACACTCTATAGAGTAGAAAATGCTAACAATAAATAAAACCTTCTTTGTACTTTATAGACACAAGCTTAATACCAGACAGAGGCTTTTCTATAATTCTCTGATAAGGCAATCTATTTGAGTTTGATTTTATTTACTCTTTATATAAAAAACATTTGTTTCCTGATGCTTAGAGAAATTTTAATCATTTTATAGCAATTTAAGTAGATAACACTTCACCTAATAAAACACAATATAATCAGAACATCAAAGTCAGTAAGGATAAAAAAAATATTTTAAGAAAACCTGCTCCCAAGATTTGTATTGCACTCTTTTATCTAAACATGTATTTGCTAGCCATGTGTTTCTCCTTTTCTAAGCAGATCTTTTCACAAGGGTTACTTATCTAACACAGTAAAAAAAAATCACATGCTAACCCAGTCTCAGCAAGAGAAAAAAGACTTAGAATTAATCTAATTAGTTAATCATAATTTTTGCAAATTTATTAAATGTTAATTTGAGCAAAATTCACTTACTTTATTATAAAAAAGAGAAAAGGGCTAGAAGAAATGAGATCCAACAAATGTCAGAAATCTCCGAGCTAAAAGCCACCATGGCAACAAAATCATCTTCTAAAGAAAGTGTTAGAAATTGTACATACTTTGTGATGAATCGATGTGGCTGATTAACCCTGTAAGATGAGAGGAAAGAGCAAACTGTAGCAGTGCCATAAGGAGCACCAGAGAGGAAAATACTAAAAGGAGACCTAACTAATGAAACTAAGAAAGAAACTAGATCATAAACCATAACAAAATATCTACATTTACTTGGACCTGTGGTTTATCTTGTTTGTGCAGCAGAGCCAATATTTAGATGTAAGTAATTAATGATTTACACAAGAGAAAAGGGAAGCTATGAAATCAAATCCAGATGTGGAAAAGTTTTCTAGTGAAAGTATATTTCAAAGCCCCTATTATGTGGATAAAGTGGTACCATTTTTAAATTTCAACCATACTGCATTTTCTTTACTGAGTAAAATGAGAACACCTATGGTAATATGCATGAAATAGAATTTGATATTTTTTAAGCAAAGAAACTCCTAGTTGCATTAGAAGAATTAACCAACTTTCACCAGATAGTACGTGTCCAACTTCTTACAGAAATAAATGCATAGTCCTTGGAACATATATACATTGGTTTACTGGGGTGGCTCAGAGATACAGGATATAATTCATCTTCCTGGATAATCTATTTTACTTAGAGGCTTCTGAATAAAAGTTAAAAATGTTTGCTCCCTTAAAGATTTTATCCAATGGCACAGAAAATAAAGTATGAGTTTCATCCCCCCCACCTTTTTAAGTGCTTGGAAGAGTTCTTTGTGAGTGTGTGAGAAAACCGAGAACATGAGGGAAAGAGGGAGCAAGATAGAAAATTTTACTGTGCAGTGAGAGAATTTAAAAGTTTGAGACTCCTATTTTATCTAAGAACTTGTTGTTTTATCACCACATTCTCAGCAAAGGGGAAAATGCTAAAGTATGTGAAGCCAGCATCACTGGCCTACGTAAAAAGTGCTGTCACAGGTTGAGATGAGCTCAAATGAGGATATTTCCTTTTAAGGTATGAAAGATTCCATGGCCCAGTGTTTTAAAAAATACTCAGACAAATTACAAGCTAGTACTGAATTGTTTTTGTTATCTTCTATATCAAAACACTTCTCCTAATGCAGTTTACTTCTTCCAAAAATCATATTGCATCAATAATTTGTTTTTATACTATTGTCTGAGCTTTCATTTCAAGTTAAGCTACTGATTCTTGCAGAAATAGTGCTCAGGATTTGGATAAAGAAATCCATAAAAGTGGTACCTTCCTTTCACCCAATTACTCTACTACCTGAGAACACACACGTGCACACATAGGCACGCTCGTGCGCGTGCACACACACACACACACACACACACACTTGTGGCTTGCATGCCTCTGAAATAAACCCTAACCCAAACAATTTTCTTTCCTTATGGAAATCACTGGCCCAAGAGAAATTCTGTTGAATAATTATAAGAAATCAAACACCATATTTTATAGGAAAACCATTAGAAGTTTTGTTTGCTTGTTTGTTTATAAGTACAGAGACAGAAATCTTGTGTATAAGAAACAAAACAGTTGGGGCGCCTGGGTGGCGCAGTCGGTTGAGCGTCCGACTTCAGCCAGGTCACGATCTCGCGGTTCGTGAGTTCGAGCCCCGCGTCAGGCTCTGGGCTGATAGCTCGGAGCCTGGAGCCTGTTTCCGATTCTGTGTCTCCCCCTCTCTCTGCCCCTCCCCCGTTCATGCTCTGTCTCTCTCTGTCCCAAAAATAAATAAAAACGTTGAAAAAAAAATTTAAAAAAAAGAAACAAAACAGTAGAATTCATAATGAATCTAGCAAACACCATGTTTTTTTAAGTGACTCTCTAGGTCAATTTCTAAATTTCCATAAAATGTGAAGGTCATAGTATACAGTCAAATCTGGTGATGCCCTGTAGTATAGACAACGATGTGTTCTTAGATGCTCAAAAGACATTCTGAAGCAAGTGGTTGCTTTTTTGTTCAAAGTATTTATGATTTTGCTTATGGATGCATTATAAACAAAATTAATTTCCTTAACTAGTCTCTCTCCAGCAAGGCTCTGAACCTAAACACCTAGTTTAACTTACTTTTAAAATTGTTTTCAAGATAGCACAAATTGGGGAGGGGGCAGAGGGAGAGAGAATCTTAAGTAGGCTTCGCACATAGCATGGAGTGTGATGAGGGGCTTGATAAGGGGCTCGATATGGGGTTCAATCTCACCACCCGGGAGCACGACCTGTGCTGAAATCAAGAGTTGGACGCTCAAGTAACTGAGCCACCCAGGTGCCCTAAGGCTCTGAATCTACAGTCCAGTTCTGTACTAGCAGCTTTAAATCTCTGCCCAATTACATAAATATTCAGATGTTTCCTCTGATTGGACATATGTTGATAACACCTTAGTACACAATTATTTGCTTTTGCATTTAGGCTCTTATTTTGAATATTCTAGTTAGAAGCAGTGGCCAATCAATTGATGTTCTTTTAGGACACTGGATTATTGATTTATTGATGTTATTTTTATAAATTATTTAGTCCTCATTTTATTGGGAAATTGCCTGGATCAAACTAGGGCAAGAAAACTTAATTGGAAATATTTTCTTGGTTTCCATCATAAAAGCAGCTAAGTATTGGCAAGGATGTGGAGCAAAGGAAATTCTCATTCACTGCTGATTTATCAACTTTTTGGTAAACTGTTAGCTACAACTAAATCTGACCATATTTAAACCCCAGGTTCCAATAGTTCTACCCCCAGATATAACTGTAACAGGAATTTCTACACATAAACATTAAAAGTCCTGCACTAAAATATTCAGAGTAGTCTATTTGTAATATATCTAAACTGGAAATGATCCAAAATATCCACCAAAAGTAGAACAGATAAATAAATTACATATTTTTTCATATGAGGAAATAATATACACATTGAAATAAATGAACTATTGCTATATGTAAACAATGTAGATGAATCTTTTGTTTTCCAAACTTTTATTTAAATTCTGGTTAGTTAACATACAGTGTAATACTGGATTCAGGGGAAGAATTTAGTGATTCATCACTTTCATATAACACTCAGTGCTCATCATAACAAATGTGGATGATTCGTACAAAAATAATTTTGGGTGAAAGAAGCCAGATACACAACTATTTCTTATGAGTTGTGTGATTCCACTTATATAAAGTTCTAAAACAAAACTAACTGGTGATAGAAGACAAAATAATTATTAGCTTTAGAGG
This sequence comes from Herpailurus yagouaroundi, assembly GCF_014898765.1. NCBI lineage: Eukaryota > Metazoa > Chordata > Mammalia > Carnivora > Felidae > Herpailurus > Herpailurus yagouaroundi. Next base: position 41,018,494 of record NW_024412403.1, on the reverse strand, counting down.
AGAAAGTTTATAGTGACTGGACGATGGCATAAGGTAGTTCTATAGAACTGATAGTACTCTATGTCCTAATCTGGATGCTGGTTACCATTGTGTATTTACTTTGAGAAAAGTTCATCAAGTAGAACACTTGTGATGTGTTCTTTTTTTTTTTTATTATATCTTGAATTTCAATGAAATTGTTTTTCTGAAAATATCTGATAGCAGCAGAGAATGCATCAGGTACAAGGAAACAGTTGATATTATTCATGATAAGGGATGCAGAGGATGAAGTAAGGTAAAAAAAATTGGAATTTGACATACTGACACAACAAACAAGGTCATCGGTGATTTGAAAAATGAAAATCAAAGCTTCTGGTATGGTTAGAGAGCTTGGACCAACTCTTTGACTAATACCAACCTTCTCACAGATAACAACTACATTTCATGTCTGAAGTAAAAAGAAAACCTACCTGAAGGCACTAGATAGTGTCCAAAAGTAGACAGACATTGGAGAGAAATCAACACTGGGTAGAATGGAATCACACAGAGTGGATTTCCCATACATATGACATTTCAACTGATGACAAGCACAGGTCTTCATCATGTAGGGCAGCTAAACTTCAATAGAAAATTCACAGTCTTATTGGCTTGAAGAACCTGAGGACAGAATTTGAGTCAACCATAGTCACTGGATGATAGCAGGTGAGATTCCCAAAATTGAGGGAGCCTAAGAGGAGCTCTGAATTCCACGTATCAATTTTAACTAGCTCTTCAGCTGATTTGAACAACATATATGCGGGGCACACTCCTAGCAGCACACCTAAGACTACAAGAACGACATGTGATTTGGGCTGCTGCCATGGCAAGGACAGTTTCAGGGTTAAGCTGGCTATGTATGGTAGACCAAATAATAGCTTCCCGAAGATGTCCATGTCCTAATCCTTGGAACTGGCCAATATATTAAATTACATGCCAAAAGGAAATTAAGGTAGATGGAGTGAGGTTGCTAGTCATCTTAAATGAAAAAGGGAGAGTGTTCTGGGTTATGTTTGTGGGCCAATATAACCACAAGGGTCCTAAAATGTGTAAAAAGGAAGCAGCAGAGTCAGTGTCAGGGCGATGGAATAAGAGAAAGAGTAGACTTGCTACCGTTAGCTTTGAACGTGGAAGGGAGCCAACAGCCAAAGAACTCAGGCAGCTTCGAGACACTAGGAAAGAAGGAAAAAAGAAAAAGAAAAGAAAAAAGGACAAAGAAAAAAGAAAAAAGATTCTTCCTCAGGTGCCTCCAGAAAGGAATGCGGTCTTGCCAACATCTTCATGTTAGCTCAGTGAGAACAATTTCAGACTTCTGATGTCTAGAACCATAAGACAAATTTGTATTGTTCGATACACTAGGCTTATGGTAATTGGTTACAAAAGCCACAGAAAACTAATGCAGATTTTGGTACTGGAAGTAGGGTGGTGCTATAACAAATACCCAAAAATGTGGAAGTGGCCCTGGAACTGGATAATGGATTAAAGCTGGAAAATTTTTGAGAAGCATCATAGGAAAAGTCTAGATTGCCTTGAACAGACTGTTAGTAAAATCATGGATGTTCATAAGCTTGCTAGAGAGAACTCAGAAGGGAATAGGAACATGCTTTTGGAAACTGGAAAGGGGGAATATATATAGTGGCAGAGAACTTAACAGAACTGTGTTCTGCAGTTAATGGAAAATAGAACATGTAAGTAACAAAATTGAATACTTAGCTGAGGAAATTTCCAAGCAAAGTGTTGAAGCTGTGGCTTGTTTTTTCTTGCTTTTTAGAGTAAAATGTGAGAATACAGAGATAAAGTTACAGAAAGACTATCAGGCAAAAAAGGATCAAATTTGATAACTTAAATCTTTAGGAAGGAATAAAGCACAACATCAGAAATAGTAAATGTGTCGGTAAATATAAGGGGTTGTTCTTTCTCCTCTCTAAATTATTTAAAATATAAATAATTGTTTAAAGGAAAATTGTAACACTGGATTGTGGAGTTTTTAGCATATATAAATGTAATAGATATGAATAACATAAAGGACAGGGGAGTAAACAGACCTACATGGTTACATGGTTTTGATATTTTATGTACAATAGTACTATATTAGCTGCAACTAGAATGTGAAAAATTAAGGAAATGATTCTTTATTTAATTGATGTAATTCCTTAACTCATTTAAAAGTAATTCAAAGAAGTATACTAAAAAAATACCAATAGATATAAATGGCTATCAATGAGTTTTAGGAAAACACAAATTTATGTAACTAGACACAGTTACATATGTGGGAAAGTTACATATATGAGAAAGTTACATATGTGTGGAAAGGAACCAGCCAAGTAATTTTTACAGGGCGATGGGAAAGAGCTATTTTTGTGTTTTCTAAAGTATTTATGAGCTCTATAGCCTTAAACTTCAGCAAGAGAAATTTAAATCTCATATAAGAAAGACTGCAAAGCACATTGAATATTGCTATTCTACACAAGGGATGAAAATGGCTTATCTAGATGTTTATGCTAAAGTCAATAATTATTGTTGGTATATTAATGGAAATGTAGCTCTTATAAAGGCAATACTTTTTTTATTTTTTTCTTCTAACTGAAGATTAAAGAAACTTGTCATTTCCAGGAAGTAACTTTTGGGGCTTAAACTTCAAAATTTAATTATTTAGACTTCCTTCATAATAGATTTAGTATTCACAGTAATAGGATGGTGAAAAAATGTTTTTCTTAATAGGGGAACCTAATTCCTGGTAAAACCAGTTAGAGCCACTATTTCAGTTTTCTGCCTACAAGCCAAAGCAAAAATTTCATACCTTCTTAGGCACAACGGGTTCTGAGTTGATAATATTATTTTATATGGAAGTGAAAGGAAGGCACTCTGGCATTCTCTTCCATAGTTATTTGTTCAACTTTTCACTTACAATTGTTATGAGTCTAGACGTTTCTGAAGAAAGCATTAAAAATTTCCAATTATTATGTCATGTCCGTGGGCAAGCAAAGAAATGCTGAACTGTGACTGAGATAAGTTTAATATCCTGTTCTGATTCTAAACCTGGATCTTAACAAAACTGAAAAATCGGATATCTCACTCTGTATATTTATTACTTCACTAATGATAAGAGGAGAGAGTTTAATATAAAATTCAGTGTCTAGGTTGGTTTATCAAAGCAACCAAAAGTGATTCTGAATCTAGGAAATAATAAAAATCAATAGAGGAAAAAAGGGGAGGCAGTGAATGCCAAAGAAGGAAGTACGTCTGGGTACAGATGCGGCCTGATGTCAGAGTTCCACAGAGAAAGGGCAGTGAAAGAATCCCTAACTCAACCTAATGCTCTCCAAAAGTTACAGCTCAATGTGTGTTATGTCTCAGATAATAACACAAACTGTAACCCAGTATTTAATGGCACTTATGTATTTACATATTATAGAAATACCCTTGTACTTATCAATTGGTACAGTAAGTTAAAAAATAGTTATTGAAGAGTGCCTTTCTGGCTCAGTCTGTAGAGCATGCAACTCTTTTTTTTTTTTTTTTTTTAATTTTTTTTTCAACGTTTATTTATTTTGGGGACAGAGAGAGACAGAGCATGAACGGGGGAGGGGCAGAGAGAGAGGGAGACACAGAATCGGAAACAGGCTCCAGGCTCTGAGCCATCAGCCCAGAGCCCGACGCAGGGCTCGAACTCATGGACCGCGCGAGATCGTGACCTGGCTGAAGTCGGACGCTTAACCGACTGCGCCACCCAGGCGCCCCGAGCATGCAACTCTTAATCTCAGGGTCATGAGTTCAAGCCCCATGTTGGGCAAGGAGTCAACTTAAAATTAAAACAAAAAAAAGTTATTGTTTTCACTCTAGACAAGAGAACTAATTTTACAATTACCTATATTCAAGAAATATTTCCCATTTTTCACTTTAAAAATGCATGTTATCTAAAATGTTGTTAATACAAAATAATATATTCAGATTATTATGACAAACATTTCTTAGTAAAGTTCTTTATCTATGTATTGCATTTTGAAATTTCTATGTTATCTTCAATGTCAAATATATACTTTGCATAAGTGATCTACATGTGTAAGAAGCTCCAAGGTGTTGTCAATGGTGTTGGGCCCTTAGACCACACTTTAGAGTACTTCATAAATCCCAACCCCTTTACAGCTCATCCTTTCCAAAAAGATAGATTTATATTGCTGTCTGGCATATTAATTAAATTAATCAATAAATTTAATTAATTATTAAATGTTATTTTAGTCAGGAACTTACTCTTCAGGGATAAATATAGGAGCAACAGATGATATCATTCCCTTGGTGTCAAACATGGAAAAAAAAGTCTGCTTCCCTTAATTAGTGGCCCTATTGATTCCCTAGCATTGTAGCTATGAAAACCAATCAATGTCATATGACTGTAGGGAGGATGCTTTTTGTGGTTCTACTTTAGAAGCAATATTCTATTAGTACCTCATTCCTGTTGTATATGGAATGACATCCTGCATGCTAAGATACCATCTGGTTGGGTTGGCCCATCTCCAAAAACCTGACTCAGTCCAATTTAGTATCTTTTTAGACTGACCATTTATGTGAGACTAATGTGCTACAGCAATGAATAGCAATGACACATTCCTTTGACAAAACTTCTTAAACTCAGGAAGGAAATGCACTGTTGAAGAGGGAAATACATAAAACCCCAAGTGTTGTAACCACTTGTCTCAGATCTGTGACTTTTGCAGCCTGGATTTGCAAAGGAACTAAAAATGGTTTGATCCAATACAAAGTAAGTGCTGACTTCTATGGTAAAGTATTTCTCTGCCATTCTTAGTAAACATATGCTTGGTTTTAGTAAAAAGGAGGAACTGTACACAAAATATGCCATTGTTGTAAAAAAAAACACAGAACATCCATCTTTCTCAAATAAAATTAATTTTATAGGCAATTGCAGGTCCTTGAAAGTGCCAGAGCCACATTTGCAAATATGGTTCTCAGGGTTCCAAAATAGAGATAATGACATTTAAGAAAGCTCATGGAGCACGTGGAATTGGAAAATATCTTTAAAAAGCAAAATACGCATAGGCAGAAAGGTAGATTGATATGAAGGGTATTTCATGTTGGTAAAAAGGCAAATCCGAGGAGTAGCAAAGCACAAACAAAAGATAATATTATCTTCTCAGGCTAACCGATGCAATATGCTGGTTGAGGGTGAAGCTTTTACTATACTTTTAATATATATCTTAGTATTTATACATTAAGATATATATTGAATACAATACTATTTTATTGAAGCCCAGTACAGACAGTTAAAAATGAGTAGACTTTCATAGGAGATCACAAGCCACAATGGAATAGGCTTATTCGGGCCTGGGCATATACCTTAGCTACACAAATTTTGACAATGTTGTGTATAACCTTAGCTACACAAATTTTGACAATGGTGAAAGTTGGGTACTTACACTCTACATGTTGAGCATATTTATCAAGCCTTAAAATCCTTTATCCACAAAAAACATTTTGAGATTTGTTAAAAGTAATTTGACCAGGGCCTGTAGTTTGGGTTGGGGGTACAGAATAGGTTATGATTCTCTTTCTCCTTTTACCACTGCATTCCTTCACCATTCTTCATTTTTCTTTTCTTTCATTTTTTTTTTGCCTTTAAGGTATTAGAATATTGAAGAAATTTAGTTTAATAAAAAAATAAGAGTTATATTACCATCGTACCCTGTAGTAGGCAGAATAATAACTCCCAAAGATGTCTGTACTCTAATCCCCAGAACCTGTGAATATGTTACTTTACGTGGCAAAAGGGACTTTTTGGATGTTATTAAGAGTACAGACTTTGAGATAGGAAGATTATCCTGGCTATTTGGGTGGGCCCAGTGTAATCTTAGAGAACCTTTTTCCAGTGGGAGAGATAGATAAGACAGAAAAAGAAGAAAGTTGAAGTGTGAGAGAACTCAGTCTGCTGTTGCTGGCTTTGAAGATGGAGGAAGAGGTGCCAAGGAATGGGGGTGGCTTCTGGAAGCTGGAAAAGGCAGGGAAACACATTCTTCCCTATAGCCTGGAGATGGAACACAGCCCTGCTGACACTTTTATTTTAACTTAGTGTAGTCTGTATTGGACTTCTCACCTACAGAACTATAAAATAATAAATTTATGTTGTTTTAGCTGTTAAGTTTGTGATAATTTGTTATGGCAACAATTGAAAATGAATACATCAAGTCTGATAAGAAGAAAAGAAATAGATACAAAATTATTTTACCTCGCCCTACCCTTTATAGTGATCTTTTACAATGGCCCTACGAGATATGTACTAATATCCTCAATTTAAAGATGAAGAAACATAATTTGTCTAGCCTTTATTTATTCACTCATGTATTCATCCACTTTATAAAAAGTATTAAAAATCTATAATATGTGAAATGCTGTATTAAGTGATGAGATATAATGGTTTAAAAAAAGGTGACACCAACATAAACTTTTTCCCAATCTTCTTAACATTTTGCCAGAAAAGAAAGGCGTTGAACACATAATTAAAAGTGTGACAGGAGGGCACCTCAGTGGCTCAGTCAGTTAAGCATCTGACTTTGGCTTATGATCTCATGGTTTGTGAGTTCAAGCCCCACATTGGGCTCTGAGCTGACCGCACAGAGCCTGCCTCAGATCCTCTGTCTCCCTCTCTCTGCCCATTACCCACTCTCTCTCTTTCAAAAATAAATAAACACTCCAAAAAAAAGTGTGATGGATGACAGAAAGGAAAAGTCAGAATGCTGTTGGCCTGTAAAACAGAGATCAGCATGTGGCCCAGGAGTTAAGGGAAGAATTCTCTGAAGATACAATGTCCTAGATGAGATCTAGAATGAAGTAAGGAAAGTGAGAAGTGAGGAAAGTTGGATGGGGGAAAAACTTTCTTGAGCAAATACTATACCAAGGAGGCAGGTCTAAAGACAAAGCCAAGAGTATTTCACCAACTGACACCAGTTCAGAATGACTGAGAAGGGAAGAAGTGTCTGGGTGAGGTTGAAGAGGTGGGCACAGAGAGGTCCCTGGGTGTCATCTTAAGAACAATGAAAAATGATTGAAGGATTTTTAAACTAGCATGTGGCTTGAAAATGTTCACATTTTAAAGTATTCCCCTGGTTTCAAGAGTTTAAATGGATTGGAGAGGAGACAGTATGGCATTTTCCAGGACAATTAATAGGCCATAGTACACCAGAGAAGAACGACAGAAATGAAGATTGAGAATGTGATACAGTCAAGAAATATTTAGGCTTGGCATGGACTTGTTTTGGCATGGGGCATTTGGAGTCAAACAGTAGTTTTAAAATTCTGGCACCAGGGAACATGGAGCAATTCATTGTGAAGGGCAATGTTCCAGGAGATGTTTGTTTGAGAAAAACTATTATGAGTTCTGCTAGATATATTGAGTTTGAGATGTCTTTGAGACATCCAATTAAGGAAAGTGAATTTCCATTAGATACATGGATTTGGAATTCAGAAGACAGGCTTGGGCTTGAGAAATATATCTGGGAGTCACTGACAAATAAAGCAAGAGTATACCAAGGGGGAAAGGAAAAGTACCTGTGACATAACCTTAAGGAATAGTTTTCCAATGATAATGGAATAGAGGGTGAGAAACTGACAGTTTGAGAGCCACTGACAGTCAAGATTTGCAGTCAAGTCTGCATGACTCTGAAGTCCAGAATCTGAGTTATCTTGCTCCATTCAGGAACAATTTTGGAAGGCTTTAAGAGATTCTACCTTCTTCTAACTGGATTGAACATGATGGACATTTACAAGACATTAAAATACCTTCTTCAAAATTAGTTACCCTCTTTTTTTTTATTTTGGGTCTATTTATGATGGAAAAAAATCAGTACGATCATTCTTTTGGAAGGCATTTGTCATGTGTTATAAATCTGTATGATTGGCTTTAGATAGGGAATTAATTAAATTAATTTTCAAAGCATGGATCATACATTTGATATTCTTCCAATTCATTATAGTCTGCATATGGAATATAAATTATGATGATGCAGTAATATGTATTCTTTACCAGAACTAGACAAGTCTGCCTAGATTTTCTCTGTTTATTGGAAAATATTTTAATTTGGTGAAACATAAAAATATTTGGGAAGTTGCATTTCTGGGAACATTCACAGACAATCTTCTCCTGTTCATCTCCATTCTGCCTCATTGTGCTCTTCAAGCAGCAAAAGTGAACATGATAAAATAATTTCTTGGTTTTGCAAAATAGCCTTAGGCCAAGCAATATCGTAAAGGAAAAGAGCAAAACTCAGAAAACACTAACAAGTTTGGAGAAATTAACCAACAGTCTGTAAACTGCATGAAAGCGTTACCAGAATCAACTGAAGCTAATGCACGTCATTTCTGCTAATAATGCCCATGGACTGTGTGGGCAAAAATTTAATGTGAGAACATACAGATTTAACTTTATGATAGCAGTGATAAGCTTTTTATTCCATTCTTAGAGGTGTGATACAGACTGCACTATTTTCTATATATTACTATTTCTAAATGCACATTTACATTGGCACATACTTAGGAGAATATTGGTTAGTTGCATATTCTGCAAGGTTTTTTTTTTTTAATTTAACCTTTTTGGTTTAATAACTGTGTGTTAGCCACTGGCTGGTGGTTTAGCCTCTTCAGTAATGTTGGAAGAAATTCTTTGCAGAAAGCAGTTTCGTTTTGTGTATGCCCCAAAGAACAGGTACAAATGTCAAATATGTCATATAAGACAAGTATGGGTTGTCCCTTGGGATACCTTACACTTTAAATCATGTTCAAATACACTTACTTCCACATTATTTCATTTCTTTAAAGAAAATAGCCTTTATTTTTTAGAGTGGTTTTAGGTTCACAACAAAACTGAGTGGAAAGTACAGAGATTTTACATATACTCCTTGCCCTCCATGCCTAATTTTGACATATTAACTTTATTCTGGTTGTAGCTAATGCAATGGATGGAGAAAGAGGATTCTAGAAATGTGGCAGCTAACTGCACTCTACTTTCCTCCCCATTCTCAATGTCAGAGTAAATTCATTATCTTTTTTGAGCCTGTCATTCAGACTGGCTGAGGGAGTTGGAGAAAAAGCCATTGCAAAGTTCTTACCCTGTGAATTGCTAAGAATCATTAGGGAACAATACATGTCTCATTCTGGAAGTGGAGTTTAAATCCTACAGAAAAACTTTACCTAGAAAAACAGAAATTACTAAGATTAACATAAGGAGGGACAAACTTACATGGATTAATTACTGTAAAAATGAAGTGAAGATGTTAAAAAGGCATCAGGATGGATTCATAGCTAAATTTTACTAGCTCTCAAAAGGTAGGCATTAAAATATTACTTAAACTCTTGTCAGATTATGGAAAAATTATAAAACTTATGAAAGGACATAAAAATATGAGCAGTGAAATACCAAGTTTTTTGGGAAGGAAATTGTAATTAGAATCACAATGGGGCTTTGTTTTGTCAAGTAGACATTTCTCAAGGAAGATCAGCTGTCTAAGAACAGCCAAGTGAATATAAAAAAGATTACCAAGGTGAAATTTGCTTTGGCCAACAGTCAATGTTAAAAAATAAATCATATAGTTGTGGTATGTGGATAAAAAGAGGTCAGTGTAGCAGAATCAAGATTCTACAAATTGTTTACAGAATATGAAAATTTAAGTGTGAAATAGTCAGTATCAACTCTGTGGGGGATAATGTGGTTTATTTAATAAATATATCTGGGTATTATTTCAGGGTAAAACTAAGTTGAAGCCCTAGTTTACATCATAGGCAAAATAAATTTCCAATATATTGAGGAATAGCAGTTTTAAAAGTAAACCTTGGAGGTTACATGCAAAAACTAAGAATGGGAAAGACTTCTTAAACAAAAAGAGAAGTGCATAAGCTATTAAAAAAATAGACACCTTTTGCTACAAAATTTATAGTAAGAATGGTAGGTTAAAGGCTAAAATTCAATAAAAAATTGTTAAATTGACAAGAAGAAGACAAGATGTAAAACTTAAACTGGAAAAAAATATGAAAACTCAGTTTACATTAGAGAAAATCCACAGGTCAGTTAATATAAAAAATATGGTGTAAGTCATTATTAGTCAGGGGAATGTACATGAAAGTAGCCATAAAATACCATTTCATACATATCAGACTGGCAAAAATATTTATTGTAGGTGAGAATATTGAGAAAAATATATTTTTTTCAAGTTTTTTTTTATTTATATTGAGAGAGAGAGAACATGCTCCCCAGCGCGGGGTGGGGAGGGGGGAGAGAGATAGAGAGACAGAAGGAGATACAGAGAGAAAGGGAGAGAGAGGGAGAATCCCAGGCAGGCTCCACACTGTCAGCATGGAGCCTGATGTGGGGCTAGATCTCATAAACTGTGAGATCATGATTTGAGTGGAAGTCAGACACTTAACCAACTGAGCCACCCAGTGCCCCCCAAAAAATAGATTTTCAAACTATTGTTTGTAGAAATACTCATAGTGTACATTGTTTTATATATATATATACACACATATATATATATACTTTTTGTGTTTGTGGGAGGAATCTAGCACTATTTCAATTCAAAAGACACATATCATTAGATCTGGTAATGCCACTTATGTAAATCTATCTCATAGCAGTTGAGGCACCAATTCATTAGGTGAGATGTTCAGGGATGTTGATTATATCATTGTAAAAAGAACACCATACAGGAATAATTGGATCAAATATGACCCAGCAACAACAAGGAATATAAAGCAGTCATTAAAAAGAGTGAATTAGCATCATTTCCTTGAAGATTCCCCTGAAGAAGTGTTAAGCAATAAAAGATGCAAATAAATGTATATGCTATTGTATTTTTTAAGAGTACATAAAACCCCTTGTAAATGGAGTAATTACATAAGTAGACTTTGACTGGTTACTATCTGGGAGTGGGAATGAAATACTTGGAGGCTCACAGAGTTGAGTGAATGTTAAAAAAGATAGTAATAATAAAGCCACATTTTAATTTCAGTAAAATCATACCTGTGTAAATGATACACATATAAAGAAATTTAAATGGGGTACCTTGGTGGCTCAGTTGGTTAAGTGTCCGACTCTGGGTCAGGTCATGATCTCACAGATCATGAGTTCAAGCCCAGCGTCAGGCTCTATGCTGACAGCTCAGAGCTTGGAGCCCGCTGTGTCTCCCTCTCTCGCTGCCCCTCCCCCACTCACGCTCTGTCCTTCTCTCCCTCTCAAAAATAAATAAACATTTAAGAAATTTTTTTAAAAATAAGAAAGAAATTCAAATAAAAATATGGAATTGGATCTATCTGCTTGTTAGATGATCATGATATTCTGTTAAGTGAAAAATGAGAATGGCAAAATAATAGGCATAATAGATTTTTGTTTTGGTAAGCAAGACATCCAAAACAAGTGTTTAAAAAGGTATATTTAGGGGCCAGGGTGGCTTAGTCAGTAAAGTGTCTGACCCTTGATCTCAGCTTAGGTCTTGATCTCAGGGTTGTGAGTTCAAGCCCCCTACTGGGCTCTGTGCTGGGCATGAAGCCTACTTAAAAAAAATTAAAATAAAATTAATAAATAAAAAAAAATGTATGTTTGTATCAGCTATGAGAAAAAGGTGGAAAGATGCATCTCAGGCTTGTTAATATTCTTACTTTGGTGAGATAAGAGCAGAGGTGGGATATTGGGAGGTAGGTAGAAATGGTTAACTGCATTTTAACATTATTATTCTGTTTCACTTCTTTCAAAATAATCAAATAAAGGCAAATTTTAGAAAAGTAGTATGTACATATTATAGAAAACTATAGAAATTTAGGTAAATAGAAAACAATGATAAGAAAACAAAAATCACTTCATTCCAGAACACAGAAATACCTAACATCATTGTTTGTTAATTTTTTCTGTTTTTTTTTCTGTTCCTGTATAATAATGAAGTTTGTAAACAAAATTAAAACGTGCCATTTTGCATTTTCAGGGTGTATATATTTTTCTTTATGCTTTTTGCTTAATAAAATACTGTGAGAGTTTTTGTATCATTAATCTTTGAAAATATTTCTCATATTGACATTTGATGAATGTATCATAGTCTATTGATTTGCTAAATCATTTTCTCATTTTAAAGATTTAGATTGTTTTGGTAATTCTAAGTATCTCCTTGTACCTAATACTTGCTTAAAAAAAATTCTTTAGATATTATTCGAAATTCTAAGTTTCTATGAAGCTTAATAACTTAAAACACTAAACTAAAAAAATTTTATTACTTGAAGATTTCCCAAGAACTTCTGCTCATGCCTCATTCCTGGTCACTTCCCCCCCCGCCCCAAGTTAGCTTGGACTAACTTTGAAAGTTAGTATTCAATCATGAAAATAAAGTTGGATTTGTAATTAAAAAAAAAAAAGGAATGCTGACTATGTTGCTATCTAGCTGGGTGATTTGGGTAAGTCATCTGACCTTTTATGAGCCTGTTTTTCTCATTTATTAAATTATAAAGTTGGCATTCTCTCTCACTTATCCTGCTGTATCTTCAATATCACCTTTATGTAACTCACTGTATATTTATGTGATTATATTTGCTGTCTCCTTCCCCACTGGATTGTCATCCCCACAAGAGTGATGACTTTGAGTTAGTGTTTATCCCTAGCAGCTAGAAGAGTGCAGGTGCATGGTGAGTATTCCGTTAAAAAATGTCAAAAGATATGGTTGTCTGTTGTGTGCTAAGTGCTAGGGATTTAATGAATAAAACCCATGCTCATAAGGAATTTATAATCCACTGGATGAACTTCTGAGTGAAAATGCCAAAATAATCTTTTCAGAGAAGAGAATATATTCCATCTCTAAATAAGAAATTAGAACTTAAAAATGGGAAATAACATATAAAATGTCCAAATCATCTGATAAATATATTCACAATTCAGGTAATGAGAAATCGAGCAATGGAAATAGATTTTCTTTTCTTTTCCTTTTTCTTGTGTTAGTAGAACTTTGTTTGAGAAAGAAAGTCAGGTAGTGAAAGAGTGGCAATAAGCTTATGCAATATCGATGGCAAGAAATATATTACGTTTGGTCACACGTCCTTCAAAGAATACAATGTCAACATCAAACAGAACTGTAAAGTACAGTCAGAAGAACACAGTTCACATTTAATATTTTAGAATGAGAAAAACAAAATATTAAGGAAATAACATCATAAACAGAATCCACCTAGATATATCAATGTTACCTCAAGAAGTTAAAATAAGTTTAGTTTATATTATTGATGTCATTAACATAAACAAAAAGGCTTTGCAAATTATCTTCACTTTTGCTGTTATTAATATTTTTATTTCCGAGATTGTTCCTGAATGAACATAAATTATAACTACTTATAGGAAACTACTGGCATCATTCCAGACACACAGGTGAAAATACGTCAGGGGCTTCAATTATACAGGTTCACCTGAATAATGGAGTCTGCCAGCCATGCTTCTGACCTAAATGGTCATAAAAACTTGTCTGAACTTGGAAACCTTGATCATAACACTCAGCTTTACTAAGACCCAACCACAGCACCTATACAGCATGTCCTTTGAATCCTATAGTTGAATGTGTGCCTGTTGTTGTATGGTTCTTAGAGGAATATTTCAGCTTTCAAAAATTACTTGATTATGGTCTGTGGTGGAGAAATGTATTTCCTCCTGAGGCAGATATCCTGATACACTACAGACTAAGTGCCACAAGTTTGTTTGCTAAGAACTAAGTCTTACAAAGTTTTCTAATTGTAGAGATTGCCAGCTTCTTGTTATTTTTCCAGAAAGAATTGGGGTACTGTCTAGTACAAAAATTTTAGAGCCATCACATATGCAGTAATATTTCATTACAATTTCTCTAATTTAAATTACATGGCAGTTGCCATTATTTTAGAGTTTGTTTTCCAGAAACTACTGATACAAAATCCTAGATATTTGAAATTCTGTTATAGCTCAAATGATGTTTTATTATTCCTTTCAATGTATTGGGCCTCTTTATAAAAGTTATTGTTTTGGATTGTTGAATTGTTAATATTAAAATATTCTTCAACTTCCAGAAGTTAATGGTAGTGGAGAGATACTTTCACAATGTAATCAACTTTTAATTTTATGAGGAGAAAAAAAAATGACCAGGAGCGAGGTATGAGCAGCAGTTCTTGGGAAATCTTCAAAACATGACAGTTATTTCATTTTAGTTTCTTAGGTTATTGAGTTTCATAGAAGTGTAGAATTCCAAATAATACAGAGAGAATGCATTTTCTTCAAACTAGTGGTTCCTCCTGTACTCCCATATATTTGCTATAATAATTAATGGGATAATGGATTTATAATTTAATCTATGCCCTTTCAAAAATGCAATTGTAAGTAAAGGAGAGTTTTCATTGCCAGGTATAGTCAAAAGGATTGACTAATGATGGAAATTTCAGGGACTAAGGCAAACTTAGAGAAGTATTTGTTTTTAGGAAGGAAGCTTTTAGACCCATTCAGATTATGGCACACAGTAAGACATACACCGTAAGCATAGGTTAGATCCTTTCCAGAATTTCCCATTTAAGAGACTCTTGGACTTTAAGAAGGTGGAGTTATCCCAATTCTGTTTCCTTTTCTTATATATTATTTCCATATTGTGTGTGTGTAGTTCAATTGGTTTTCATTTCAGTCTATTATTAAGTGATATTACAATAATTTAAATCTAAAATGCTTCAACTACAAAGCACTAAAGGCAATCACAGAAATAAAAGGAACAACTGATTGACACACAGGTATTTGGACAGATCTCAAGACATTATGTTGACGGAATAAAGCCAGTCTTAAAACTTCACATACTACATGAGTCAATTTATATAACCTTTCCAAAGTGGAAAAGGATGGAAAAAATACTGGTGGGCACCTGGGGTTTGGGGTTGTGAGAGAGTGGGGTAGCATGCAGATGAAGTTTGGTGGTGATGGAAGAATTCTGTATCCTGTTGGTGGTGGTGGTTACACAAATCAATACATTTGATAAAATGGCACAGAAATAGGTAAGTGCGTTTTACCAAAACTAATTTCCTGACTTTGATATTTCATTTCAGTCATGTAAAATGTAACTATTAGCTTAACAGGGTGAAGGGTACCTGGGACCCCTTTGTACTATTTGGCAACTTCTTGTCAATCTATTGGTTATTTCAGAATAAATTTTTAAAAGACCCTAATTACTAGCAATTAATCAACATCTTTTAATCACTTGAAACTTGTACCTATGGATTTCATTTTTAAGATAGGTTTTATAATATTTTGCCATATATTACATATCAAATAAACCCAAATTTGAAATCTTAAAGTCTATCTTTCATAAAATAAAAAAAATGTCTTGTGTTCAATTACCTCCCCTGCATATTATATTTTAGTAACAAATTAAAACTTTCAAAATGTAAAGGCTAGAATCAGAACTCAAGAAAACTGATTCTAATGAATGTACCAGCCAAAATCATGTAGGAAGTTTCAGAGTGAGAACAGAGAAAAGGTCTACAGTAGTATTATGGATTTTTACTGGGTTCTTAGGCATGGACTTCTAAAAATTCCTTTGTATCTTATTCAATAAAAAGGGACATAGCAATTTATCTTCTGTATTAAATTCCCTCCATAGATTGAGAATTTAAAATGATGAATGTGACATTACATTTTCTACAGCGTAATATAATAGAAACAGCTTGGGTTTTTGACCAACAGAACTGTCTTCAACTTCTGGCTGTGAGATTTGCTAGCTTGGTGATTTCATTGGTTATAATAAAGGGAGAGGGAAAAGTTACTTTGAAGTAGATTGAGTGCTAAATAGAAAAAAGAAGAATGGAGTCAGAGGGACAGTTAAATAAAGGTGAAAAGGATTCAAGAATAAGTTAAGTATTCAGTCTAAAAAGCCAAATACCTAATGAGTTCAAAAGTGTGAAGATCACAGCATCTGCTGGAATTGGCAGATGCTTGGCCATGGCAATTGTGACAAAAGCAGTTTGAGCTTAATGGTAGTAACGTTGAGGAGTAAATAAAAGATGAAAAAGTGGAAAATATCACATGAAATCAGTTTCAAGGTTATAGATAACCAAGGAAAGCAGAGCGGCAATAGAAAAAAAAAACATACCGTGGATACAGAGTGAGGGAAATCCTATGCACAGAAGAGAAAGGATCATGAGAGAGATTGAAGATAGAGAAATATGGGGTGTCAAGTTGGTAGATCAAGGTCTCTGAAGTGGCAGGAAGGAATGGAATATGGAGGAAAGGGAAGATACTTATCCTGGCTCTTAATGGGGCCCTGTTCCAATGAGAGGTGACGGAAAATTGTAGGTTTGATGTTTTGATTAGTAGGAGTGGCTTTCTCCATCCCCCACTAACTCACCCTTAACATCTCTTCTCTCTGAGTCAGTTCTTATTAGGAATTATTGTATTATTAAGATTCTTTTTGAGTGGACCTTTTTGGATGCTTAAATCTGTTTTCTTCCCAGAGATCTCAAGATATATACCTTTGCTTTCTGAAAGAAATTGTTCAACAATCACAGTTATTATTTCCAGATAGTATTCTCACAGATAAAATAAATTCTAGAGAAATGTCAAGTAAATAGAAATATAACACATTGATTTTTGATACAAGATAAAATAAAAAGATTCTTCAGTTATAACATGGTAACAACAACATTTTATCTGTCTTAACTCAAGGGAGGGGCTAAACACATTCAATGTAACTTAATCCAGGGTAATAGGTTAAGTTCCATTTATTTAAAAAAATATGTCATACTTACAAAAGAGAGGCAAAAATTTAGAAAACTGTCAGCCAATATATAATATGCTTTCAAAATAATCTAATAATAAGTTCTCAGAAAGCATTTATAGTCTTTAAGATTCACTTCTTTTTTCAACATTTATAAGATATACTTATTATTTTTCTGACCAAAGTGCAATGATTTTTAAATCTCCTTAAATAACTGAAAAAAAGTATTCAAGAACATAAAACACAAAGGGGAAATTTAACCATTAGATTTCTTTACTTCATACCAACCCTACATTGAGTCTAGAAAATAAAAAAAAAGAAAAAACTTTGAATGAAGAGTTACTAAAATGCTACCCAAATCATTTTACTATAAACCTAGTACATGCATTTCAAGGTTCTACTGCTAGGGATTTTGTTAAGATCAGTTTAATCATTAATAGCACTATATAATAGACCACAGGGACATATGTCATTAGATGTGATCCCTGCTTCTTACCTTCAGATTTATGTCAGAATAAAGCTGACCATCCTCCCAGGCTCTCTGAACCCCCAGTGACCCCATCCCAATCCCTGGAAGCAAAGAAGATGCCCTGTCACACAACTTTGTATAAGTTGTAATAAAACCAGCCTAAGTTTTCTCACCTTTCTATAGAAAATGGTTATAAATACTGAAACACTTCTAAAAATTCATTTTATAAGCTTGTTTACCAAACACATGTTGCAAGAACTGACTACAAAGTGTTCCTTTGGAGTTTGGTCCAAAAATTCACTTAACAGGTTGGAAATGTAAAAACGGCAAGAAAATGAGGAGGTGGGGAATCCCTAGTCCTAACATGTTGTAATTACTAAAGGGATGTACACACACACTAAAAAGTTTTGCTCACAGAAGGCACAAACTGTAAAAGGGATAGGCTTTTTGAATAAAAACAAAGAACTAGCTGATATCTTTCTTCGTTTTGTGAGCACCATAACTAAGCTGAATATTAGATCCTAATTCACTGTCTATTCTTATGACCAAAAAAAAATTGAAGATAAAAAATTTAATTTGTCTTATTACATACTTCAGCCATTAACTGAGATGTAATTATGAAAGGTTAAAATTGCCTTAAAAACGGGTGGTAACAGCAGTTATCAAGGCAATATTTAAGCATGATTTCAAGAATGCTTTCAGGTTTAGAGTTAGCTTCTTTGTCAAAAATCTTCACAACGTCTTCAAAGCTTTATCAACAGATTTAGAAGCATCTATTTCCTTGACTCTCCCCATTTCATTCTGTTGTTATCACTCCTACTTTACTCTTTCCCCTTTCAAGACATTATTGAATACAGGTCTCATTATTATAGTCAGAAATCAGAACGAAAAATACATTTGCCTTCCCATCCATGGTCTTGTTCCAACCTGAAGGTTGTTTTGATTTCTTGGAAAGCCATCAATCAAGAGTTTATTCTTCAGAGCACTGGCAGCCATTGTCTGATCCACTTCCCTCTTTTACAAACTGATGGCTATTTCACCTGGCACAATCTTTTCATCTTAAAAATTATTTTTAAGTTTATTTATTTATTTTGAGAGAGAGAGAAAGAGAGAGAGAGAAAGCACAAGCAGGGGAAAGGCAGAGAGAGGGAGAGACAGAATTCCAAGTAGGCTCCATGACATCAGCACAGAGCCTGATGCGGGGCTTGAACTCATGAACTGTGAGATCATGACCTGAGCTGGGATCAAGAGTCAGATGCCCAACCGACTGTGCCACCCAGATGCCCCAATATTTCCATCAGTAAAGTGCCTTTCAATGAGTACACCATACGGTGAATCTGGGTTCTTCCTTTCATCATGAAGAAATTCTCCTGCAGAAAGGTGTGGGTAGCCATATTTTAGATCATTGGTTTACTATGAGGAGACTGTGACTCAGGAACAGTCAGCTGGATACATAGCACAAGGCTACAGAGCTTCCATGCCCTCTCCTGTCAAGTGTCTCCCCCTGGATCTATTTCTAGAGATTATGGAGAATACTTCTTGTTTTTCCCTATGAAGAATTCATTATCTTCATTCCCAGGAAGAACAACTGATTTCCCTTGGGGAACCATTCCTCTTTACTCCTTTCCCCTGTGATTCAGGAGAGGTTGGCCACGTACTCTTAGCTTTTACACTGTGAACATGCCTCAGGTTGGCTAATCAAAATATTGCAATGATGCTCAATATCAGGAGTTTTGCTGGACCTATTGGAAAAAAGGTTTTCTGTTCTGTTGGTATTGCTAGGTTAGTAAAATATAAAGCTTGGAGTTGTTGTGCATATTTCTATAAAGATAATGAAGGCTTGATAATGAAGCTATCAGAGGAAGGCAGAGCTGAGAATATGGAGAAACACTAAACCCTTGTGACATTGTGTGTGACTTTAAACTCATGACCTATTCAGTTATGTGAGTCAAATTCTTTTTATTAACAAATACTTTATTAACAGGGGATAGTTTGATTGGATTCCTGATATTGCAACTAAAAAAAAAGGCCAAAATAAAAAACATAAGAAATATCAAGTGTTGGTGAGGATGTGGAGAAAAAGGAACCCTCATGCACTATTGGTAGGAATGCAAACTGGTGCAGCCACTGTGGAAAACAGCAAGGAGGTTCCTCAAAAAATTGAAAATAGAACTGCCATCTGATTCAGTAATTCCCTTACTATTTACCCAAAGAAAACAAAAACACTAATTCAAAAAGATACATGCACCCCATGTTTATTACAGCAATATTTACAATAGCAAAGGTATGGAAGCAAGCCAGGTGTCCATCATTAGATGAATAAATAAAGAAATGTATGTATATATACATACACACATATACATACCTACAGAAATATTACTCAGGCATAAAAAAGAATAAAATCTTATCATTTGAGACAACATGCATGGACCTAGAGGGCATAATGCTGTGAAATAAGTTGGTCAGAGAAAGACAAATACAATATTATTTCACTCATATGTGAAATTTAAGGGAAAAAAAACAAGGGGAAAAAAGAGACAAACAAAAAAATGACTCTTAAATACAGAGGAAAAACTGGTAGTTGCCAGAGGGAAGGTAGGTGGGGGATGGGTGAAGCAGATAAAGGGGTTTAAGAATATACATCTCTTGGTGAGAAATATATAGAATTGCTGAATCACTATATTGTACACTGAAAGTAATATAGCACTGTATGTTAATTATACTTGAAATAAAAAAAGAATGAGATAGCATAAAAATAGCATAAAAATGTGCTATTTAATACATTGATTTTAATTGTATGAAATGCTTTCCCTATAATCTACAAAGTATCATTTTGTTGTAATGATACTGTATTAATAATTCAAAGTTAAAAGTCATCATCATTAATTTATAATTATAGAGCTAAAGATAGGAATGAGGAAATACTGGAGTCACAAAAGGATCGCAAATGACTTGCGTACAGTGCTGTCAGCTTCTCAGAGATGGGGGCATTGCAAATATAGCTTGGAATTATAATTCGATGGACTATATTAACATATCGATAAATATCAGTCCTTAATAAGTTGCAAACAGGTTAAATTTAAAGTATTAAGGAATTCTGTAGCTTCACCTTAATTCAGCATTTACTGAATATTTCTATTATCCAACGCAAATGACTCGTCCTTATGAACAAAACAAACCCCTTGTGGATACCAAAATGTTTCCAAATAGTTATATGGCTCAATATGGAAAACAAAATCTTCAGAGAATTATTATTTACTAGGACACAATGTTGTGTAACTCAGCACAAAAAATAAAAACTAAAAGAGGAAATGGTCTTCCCCGTATTAAAAACAATCACATCAATGGGAGAGACAATCTTTTTACTAACAGTACTTTTATGAGGACATTGAGTTAATTCAGAATCTTAGTTTTCTGTGGTAATAATGGAATTACTGCATTCTTCCTAAAGTTATGAGTTGGTTGCACAGAACCACAAAGACTTCCAAAAGAAGCTAAGCGCTAGTATGGAACCCATCTGACCAAAGGGGCAGTATATCGACCCACAGACAATAAAATAGGTGTTGACCTGCTTTGCTGATAGTAAAGGGAAATCAATGATACTCACTTTTCTGCTGGCTAGAATCCTGGAGAATAATCAGAACAAGCAGTAAAGGTGTTGGTTTGAGTTTAGTGCTTGTGCCCATAAAATTATCAATCTAGGATCCTTCGCACTGGCATGCTACAACTAACGCAAAGGTCTGAAAGTGCCCTGAGGAATGTTTCTCATTTGCATTAGAAGGTTCCTTCCCAGAGAATACAGACTAGGTAACAAGTGCTCTGGGAAAGACTAATTCATGGGGAATCAAATGCGTCCCACTAATGGTTCAATTTACTTCTAATTTGGATCTCTCTTTAGGAGAATGTATGATCTAGTCATAGATGAAGTTCATGGTGGGAAGGAATTTGGTTTCAACTTAAGAACTGGGAAACGATAGTCTTTTTGAATCAGTTCTGAAAGGAAGAACAGAAAATTGAAAAATAGCCAAAACATTGATAATAGCTTTATATGTGTGGTCTATTGACTTCTAAACTATTTGAAATAGATATCAAGTACTGCATAACTGTATAAATTTGGCAGAGATAGATTCTTTAACTAGGGAAAGCACTGTATCTGCTTATGTGGTAGAGTACCAATGTATTTGTGTGTGTGTGTGTGTGTGTGTGTGTGCTCATGCACGCATATGTGTATACATACACATAAGTATTATGCTTACCTTATGTGTGTATGTATGTATATGTATACATCTGTTTACACACACTCACACACAACATCTTACAGTTCTAATTTAGGAATTCAATCATGTATCACATGGAGTTTACTGATTAGAGGACTCCTACTTTGGGTTTTACATCCAAATACACCATCTCTGTCCCAGAAATAAAATCACTGAATTAGGAACATGATTAGCTAATTTGTAAGAGTTAGGATATTCGTCCTACTAAGTAGTTACTTGCCATATATAAAACAAAATATCTTCCTGAGTTTAGCAGCCAATCTATATATTTTTCAAAAATGGAACAAAATAACTTTCCTTTCATCAGAATTTAGCATGTGAACTCTGATTCCTAAGCTACTTACTTAAAATGTAAGTAGGGGTGCCTGGGTGGCTCAGTTGGTTGAGCATGTGACTTTGGCTCAGGTCATGATCTCACCACTTGTGAGTTTGAGCCCCGCGACAACAGCTCAGAGCCTGGAACCTGCTTCAGATTCTGTGTCTCCCTCTTTCTCTGCCCCTCCCCCATTTGCACTCTGTCTCTCTCTAAATAAACAAAAATTAAGAAAAAAATTTTTAAATGTAAGTAGGTTTTTTTTCCCCCGAGTAAAAAGATAAGAATCTGTGTATAAGCGCAAGCTGTATAACAATATACAGAGGATTTATTTTTAATGCTTTATAGAGTGCAGGGGTTATCTGCATTGTTTGTTGAAATACTATCTTCTTGATCCCAGCTCAGAGGTTCTGATCCAGTAGGTCAGGAAGTAGGCCAAGAAATATACTTTTATTTCAACAGGTAGATTAGGGTGTTTTGATGTAGTAGGCTCAGGGAAAACAGTTAAGGCTTTTTTTTTAATTTTTTCCTTGTTCCAGTTTGGGAACATTCTAGACACTTAAGAGAGGCAGAGCCCTGTTCACTCTATATGCTTTGATCTAAATATAACTCTCAAAGAAGCAGAGTTTATCAGTGGAAACAATGGCAATTTCCAAACAGTTTACAGCCAGGATAAAGAACACTGCAGACAAAGATAAACTGTTATCTTTGCAACTAAAAAAGTCTAAAGACACAAAAATCTCTCATACATGGCCTTTCCTTAACAGCTAAAGAAAAGGTGTTGTTGATTCAGACTCTCACATCCTAAAGAAGAATGTTCAGGTAAGAGAATGGTGATTTCAAGACACTTAAACCCTGTCACACAAGTCTGAAGTTTGCCAGTTTGAAGACAAAAACAAAACAGCAAAGAAAATAAAACTTTGCAAATATTTTCTGTATTCATCCAACATCCAAAGGCTTTTTATTCCTGGGACTCTTGATAAAATTTTCAAAGATCTCAAATATAACTTTCAAATATCAGTATTTTGCTATAATATCAATTCTTGATAATGTCAAATGTGCAACCCTGGGGTGATCTGAAAAAGGTTTGCCTTGATTCCTCAAAAGACACAAAAGTTTTTGCCTTGAAGGGGCACCTGAGTGGCTCAGTCAGTTAAGTGGCTGACTTGATTTTGGCTCAGGTCATGATCTCAGATATCGAGTGGCCCCCCCCCCCCCCCACACACACACTCTCTCTCTCTCTCTCTCTCTCTCTCTCAAAATAAATAAATAAACATTAAAAGAAAAAGAAGACAGGCTTATGACATTACAGTCTGTAATCCTTACTGACTGTGTGAATGTGGGCAAGTCACTTAGTCTCGCTAATTCTCAGTTTCCTCACAGGGATGACAGTAGTACCAATCACTGTTAATAATAACAACAGTACAAGGAGATGATTTTAGTACATTGCTCATGTGGTTATGAAGAATACAATAATCCCTACATAGTGTAAGTATAATTTTCAAAAAGTTAACAACATGACTCATTTACAAATATATGCTAAATATTTGTCAAAGATTTTATTCAGTGTGCTAATTAATAGATAAGCCAATCAGATGGCAAGGCTGACCCATAGCATTTTGAGGATCTGGGTATTTATAGTCATTTTGAAACATTATTAGTACAAGATCTAGGTAATATTTAATACTGATTAATGTTCTATGGAGTAATAATCTATGACAGTTGGGTTTATTTTGTTCCTGGACAGAAATTATTTCTGTGTTAGAAAAATATCTGCAAAGTAACATGTAACTAAGTCTGGACTTTTCCTCAGCAACAGTGAATTTAACAAAGCATATTCTCTACATTATTAAATAATTTGGAGTGTGCCTGTTAGATATTAAAGTCATTCTCTCTTGTCTTGTTTATATAATTTTTCTTAATATCCTTTAAGGGACAAGGACCCTATAAAACTTAGCTACTAATATTTTTATCACTATTATACTTTATAGGTCAAAATGTTTGTGCACCACAACTAGGTTATCACTTTTCTGTATCATGCTTATCCATCATAACAGAAAATTCCTCTCATATATATAAGAACATCTAAAGAGTTATTCCTGAGGTCACACAATGTGCAAACAACTTGCAGGAAACAGCATGATAACTATGGATTTACTGTATATACTGTCCAATGGATTGATTGTTTCTTCATTCAATTATTGATTGAATGTCAGACACAGAGAATGCTGTACTGAATAGGACACAGTCTTTCTTTTATGAAACTGTATCTCAAATGTATACATAATATTTATTTAAAATCCATTTCTACTTCAAATGTGCCATAAACATTGATTAGAAAAACAACCAGGGAAAAGCATTTTTGTGAAGTGACACCAGTTTTTACCCAAAAACTTTTTTACACAACCTAAATTGTCTGGAGCAAGTCCATCAGTCTCCTAATTCAAGACATAGGTGGCAATATAACACCGGTGCTCACCTTTCCAGCTCTCTACTGCATGGTCATTTGTTAAAAAATACAAAATATTTTTTTTGTATTTAAAAAAATAAAGCAACCAAAATTTAGTGAGGTATCACTTTACTGTGTTTTCATTAAATAGATCCTCTCAAATCTATTGTGCTTCTCTTAGTTTCAAGGTATTTGGTTTCTCGATAAAGAAAAATTTTCCATACCCAAGACAAATCATGAGAAATTAATATATTTATGATGACAAACCAGAGCATAATAAAATGAGCTAATGAATAATAAAATTGTACCATTATAACACATATCATTTATGTTATGACCAAGAAGAGTCCTGCTGTTCTGAAAATATATCTATGTGCATATGTTGATGTACTCTTTGCTATTCTTCATACACTTCAGTGAGTCCATACACATGGGCATATTTTAGTATTTAAACACACACACACACACACACACACACACACACACACAGAAGAATTAACACATAATAAATAGATTTTACTCTATGCCATGGTTATGAGGAAAGCTATTTTATCTTTTCTCCAAAAATAATATATGCAAGGACATACAGTTTTGCACATCACTTCAAGGGGATTACAATCCCTCTAGAATTATATTATAGGGTAACAAATACACTACAAAAATTATATCTACATTTAATATTTAAATGCTCAGGTAGAATTTTTTTATATGCTCTGCCAAGTTATTTTCAAAATAAAAAATTCATTTTTATATTTATAATATGACTCCATTTATTTTGCAAATAAGACTAAAAGTTAAGTTTTGCTTAAATTAGAGGAATACCATCATATATATTAGACTAACGATGACTTGGGGGTTAAACAATTTTTTTAATGCTTATTTAGTTTGAGAGAGAGAGAGATAGAGAGCAAGCAGGGGAGGGGCAGATCAAGAGGGAGAGAGAGAATCCCAAGCAAGTTCTGTGCTGCTAGTGCAGAGCCCCATACAGCCTCTATTTCATGATCCAGAGGATCGTATCCTGAGCAGAAATCATGAGTTGGATACTTAAGCGACTGAGCCACCCAGGTGCCTGCCTATTTGTTTAGGCATATCCAACAAATTACTTAGGCTTCGTTTGATCATTTCAGTGCTGGCTTTCAGATTCTGCATGTTACATACAAATAAAGAATGTTACTTATCCTCAAATGATTGTAAATAAAAAATGAATACCCCTTTAGAAATTAGTGGATAATTCTCACGAAGTCACACAACCAAACTATTGGAGTTTGGAGACAAAACCGAAGTCGTGAAATAGGCAGAAGGAAGTGCTGGTGAGCCTGTGGAGGAAGTTGTCAGTGGTTGCTGCTGGGTTTGCTGGACTGTACTGGCTGGCTGGGTGGTCAGTCTTTTCAAAGGAACGGGAGAACCAAACATAGCCTCAGGACAGTTCTTATTGTTTTTTTGTTTGTTTGTTTGTTTGTTTGTTTGCATGCTGGCTTGGCACCACAAATAAAAACTATTACTTATCTACCTTTGAAATGGGACCACATCTACAAATGATTTTCTGTTGATAAAAAGCACTTGAAAAAAAAACACGTTTTCTTTTTCTCTGTTTTGTTGTTTAGGAAGGAATGGACTCGAGACAATATGAAATAGTTATTTTACTCTTTGATCCAGAAAGTTGGATCAAAGATATTAATGATAAGAGATGATCCTTTCCAGAAAATTCACGCACTCAAAATGTTTTGCATTTAGTTCTTAGAATGTCCATTGTTATAATAAAACCAAAATGAAGATTTATTTTATTTTAAATTTTCAAGGGCTAGATATGAATTTTGTCATTGATTCAAGTCCTTTTGTTTCTGATTTCAATATTTTCTGGCTACTCTGTATTGAGTGCCTAATTTACTATTGATCAACCCCTCCTCTGTGGGTAAGGTGTCAAATAAAGAGGCAGAATCCACACAAATTAATTCTCAACTCCGAGCAATGTTAAGTGTTAAGAAACTCACTGGGGACAAAGGTTTAATGTGCTCTTTGAAATAAAATTTTGGATTATCTATAGGTTTCAATTTTCCATTCCCCATTGTTACAGACATTGTATTTAAACTGAATTTGTTAGAAAATTCCTTTTAAAGTAATGAAAAGGGGCTAAAGATATTCTATCTTTCCCCAGGCATGAGACTATTATTTTTTAATGCTTAACTAATCAAACTTGAATGACACTCTCCACTCATGTTCTGTCAAGAAGTACAAGTTCCCCACTGTCAGCTATTTTACAGAGTAGGTACTTGAAAATTCTCATACACAAGACCGAAGACTGTAGAGATATAGATCACCTTCCAAATTTCTCAAGAGATGGGACAAAATTTATGAAAAGATCTTAAACTAATGTAAATAATATATCACATATACAGAAAGAGACAGTACATATATGGAAAGAGACAGTACAATTACCCTCCCCCTCCCCGGATAAAATTAGAGAAATCTTCAAGCCTTCTAGATCTGGTCTAGATCTACCATAGCGTAGGCTTACTGGCTATATGTTCAAATGCTCTGCTCTCTCTGACCTTCCCCTTAGTGGTGAAGACTCCATGCAGAGAACCATAGAATTTCATTAAGTTATCCCAGGAGAGAAGGATACAGATTCTGGATGAGTGCGATTTCTTATGGCCTGGCTGTCTTGAGGTTAAATGTGTATAATAGCTGGATGCTGGTTATTCCCATATCGCCTCATCCTTTTTCAAGTAAGGAGTTGCTCTCAGGGCTATCACGGTAAATATACTTTGGTGCACCATTTTGTAATATAAAATAAATTTGGGAAGAAAAAGGAGAGTGCTTATTTTGAAGGCTGATGAAATTATGCTCCATTGTTTTCCAATTTCTCTATCTAATAAATTGACTAAAATAGAATTAATTTTTCTAAAGATTTGATATTTTGTTTGAAAAAGGCTTTGAAATATTTCAACTTAAAGTCTCAATTGCAGAATGTTATTTTCATACAAATGAGAAAAGCACACATACTAAAGTATTTATCTAGATTTTTAAATCTTGATGTTCAGGAGTACATGAAAATAGATTTACATAAAAATCATATTTGTTTATGACATAGAGTACAAAATGGTAGTACAGTTTGACAAATAAAATCTTGGAAAGAAATTTTTAAATAGGTAAGGGCAATAGGAAAAATGATAATAACACCTTCCATTAGCCAGTGATTATTTATGGACTTTTAAGCATATTGTAGGTGCTGTGGTACTACCTCTCTTCAAACAGTTTATTTGATAGTGGGGAAGACAAATTGTACATAAACAGCACGAATATGATAAGATGAATACTTACAGAGACATACGAAAGTTCAAGGGGAATACTAAGCGGAGAAAAATTGACTGAGATGAGGCCATGGCTGACAAAGTTTTCTAAAGGACTTTAGCAGAAACTATCAGGCATTAGCCAAACATATAAGCAGCAAGTGAGGACGGGCATTCTAATCGGAGAGACTGGTCATGTGGGCACAAAGGAATGAAAAAAGATGAACTTTATGAGAAAGCCAAACAGTGAAAAACAGTGAGCGTCAGAAAACTGAGTTTGGAAAAATGTGCAAGAGTAGGATAGAGAAGGCTAAAAAATCTGTACTTTTGTTTCTCATCTAAAAAGAGTCATGATGTATATATCAAAACAACAAGGCAGCATGAAGGAAAATAGTTTCCAGCTATTCTTGAATGAGGATTTTCAGAAGCATAGAATGAAACAGGTTCCCCGAGACAGAATAGGGTCTCATTAGGTCCCATTATCTTTGTTGAGAAAAAAAGGAAATCCTTGCTACTCAAAAGAGATCAGTACAAGAGGCCTAGGAAACAATGCAGGGTTTCTGCAAGTGTGTTGTGGGTAACATATGATGGTGCCCAGAGTGGCAGGAAAAGGCAGTAAGAGAACTAGCATCCGGTGAGCATCCAACACACGTCAGGAAATATCTTTAAGTAACACGATCTTATGTAGTTTTCACAACAACCCTATGAAGTGTGCACTACTATCTCAAAGTCACATATGGTTAAATTAAGTTCCAGAGAAGTGAACTTGCCCAAGATGATACCACTGGTAGAGGCAGAGACAGGATCTGAAGCCCTACCTGTCTGATACCACCTCTTAACACTCTTTTTGTAGAATCTCCTACCTCAAAGTAGAATCTCTGCAACCCACCATTGCCAAATCTTACTGCCTTGCAGGGAGAAGGCTTTGGGACATGACCCTGAGCTAACTCTGGTTTTATGGGGAAGGTGTGGTACAGTCAGAAATCAGGTCAATACATCTCTGTGAAGCTAGGATGGGTCAATCTTTCAAAGAGGTCACAGTTCAAGACAAAAAGGAGTAGATGCCAGAGATATTTTGTAAGCAG
Organism: Herpailurus yagouaroundi; assembly: GCF_014898765.1. Lineage (NCBI taxonomy): Eukaryota > Metazoa > Chordata > Mammalia > Carnivora > Felidae > Herpailurus > Herpailurus yagouaroundi. The sequence goes on along the minus strand of NW_024412403.1, from coordinate 40,989,851 downwards.
AACTGAGAGGATTTGGTAACCCAGCTGATATATGAAATGAAGGAAAGCTGGGCATTAAGAAATGAATCTTCTGGCTTGAGAGAGTAGATAAAAGAAGGTAACTTCAACCAACATATAGAATATGGGAGGAGGTATAAACTCCATGATTAGAAGTTTAAATTTGACCTGAAAAAAAAGAGACATACTTCAGTAATTATTCAAATAAATTCAAGAGAGAAAAACCAGAGATTTTACAACAGCACATTTCATACATCTCCTGGTAGTTAATTTATTGCAAGCCCGAGCAAATGAACACTATAGTGGACTATAAAATTCATTATCAGTCAGGTCCAGAGAACTCTGAGGGTTATTATCTGGGATCATTTAAAGATATCAAATGCAATTTTAGGATCTGAAGCAGACATTACTTTTCAGGTAAGAGATATGTAAATGACACTGCAAAGTTAATCGATTAAGGGTATTGTCTGAAAAGTTGTTAGGGCAAATAAGACATTTGAAGAGTAGAAAAACAGATTTACCACCATGGCACATTTTTATGTGCTTTAGCTATTGCACAATTTGAAAGGATTTGGCACAATATTACTTCTTATGATCGCCATCATCAAGTCTGAACATCATGTTTGACTATGGGAGGAAAGATGAAATGAATTCCTAAGTATAAACATTCAGGATGTAGGGAAGGAAGTTTGAGAGATGAAGAGTTCAAACAAAAACAAAAATGACTTTCCCTTTATTAGTTTTTAGAGCTTCCATTCTTAAAGAATTAACTTGAGTTGAAAATAGGTAGAATTATTTCTTTGAATCAATACGATATTTTTGGCTCTCTGTATTCAAAAGGAATGCCAAGAATGTATTTCGTTAACAAAGAATGCATTTATGGAAGAACATCTAGCACACTGATGATCATGTGTAGCTATTAGTCTGATTCCCATGGATTCCCAGCCTGTTTCTACTGATGGATTCATACTATGGTTATGAATTCATTCATTCACAAGTATTGTGATAGGCAGCATTGTAGGTATGGATCTGTGAATAAAACTGGACAAGTCCTTTCCTAACAGGGGAGACAGACAATAAATAAACACATACGTAGAAATGTAATTTCCAAGACAGCTTTGAGCTATGAAGAGTAACAAGTAAAAAGGCCTGTTTTACATAGATGAGTGAGCTTAAAATAATGGCCAGGGATCTGATCATATAGCATTTTACAGGACATGATAAAGTATATATATTACAGTAGAATCAATAGGACTTTTGCTGATGGACTAGATGAGGATGAGAAGGAAAAGGAGGGGTCAAGAATGACATCCATATTTTTGACTTAAGCAACCAAGGGTTTAGTAGCACTATAAGAAAAATAGGGAAAATTTGGGGAGAAACAAATTAGGTAGACTGAGAGGTTGATCTGGTCATCTGGAGATGTAGGTTGGACACACAAAGATGGTGTAGAGTCATGTGATAGCTAAGTCTAGAGGTCATGGGAAATTCAGGACTGGGACTATAATCGGAAAACACTGAAAAATTTTTCAGCCATGGGAACAGTTGAGACAATATGAATGTGGATAAAGAAGGGAAGAGGGCTGAGATTCCTAGAGCATTCCACCATCTGGAAAATAGACTGCATGGCAAGAGGCTTTTGCAGCAGAACACCTCTGCTCTCTCTGTTACTTCTCTGAAACTCAAACTGGCACTCCACTACAGCTTATAAATTGTTGATACTCTCTATCATAACTGTGAATCAATGCACTGGGAAAATAAAAGCCTTTTAAAAAGAATAGTAAGGAGAATGGGGACCACCAGGATTTCTAAGTCTAATATATAGAATTACAAATTAGTACAAACTTAAAAGTATTTATGGGGAGTCTGGATGACTCAGTTGTTTAAGCATCTGACTTTGGCTCAGGTCATGATCTCGTTGTTCGTGAGTTCGAGCCCCGTATCCAGCTCTGCGGTGACACCTCAGAGCCTGGAGCCTGCTTCAGATTCTGTGTCTCCCTCTCTGCCCCTCCCCCACTCAGGCTCTGTCTGTCTCTCTCTCTCTCATTAAAAAAATTTTAAACTTAACAGAAACCCATGGGGGAGGGGAAGGAAAAAAAAAAAGAGGTTAGAGTGGGAGAGAGCCAAAGCATAAGAGACTCTTAAAAATTGAGAACATACTGAGGGCTGATGGGGGGTGGGAGGGAGGGGAGGGTGGGTGATGGGTATTGAGGAGGGCACCTTTTGGGATGAGCACTGGTGTTGTATGAAAACCAATTTGACAATAAATTTCATATATTGAAAAAAAAATAAAAAAAATTTAAACTTAGAAGTATTTTTCACAGATGGTAACATTTTGGGTATCCATTTCACACACACACACGAAATAGTTCATTTATTAAACAACTACTTCTAGCTTTGGAACTGTAGCTGACATGATACAGTATGCCAGACTGTCTCCTAATAACTATTAAAATTCATATACATGGCAACAGAGTTATCTTATGATTACATTACTATCCTAAATAATAATATGCATTTCTATAAAACTTGATGTTTTATGAAACATTTTTTTGATGAACTCAGACAACTGTATGAGGTTTGGAAAGTAAATATTATTATCATTGTTTTGCTAATAAGCACACTGTGATTCAGAGAGGTTGACTGATTTGAAGAATGTCATCCAGGTAGGAGTATATAACCTGAACAAGGAAGTTATGGCTCTTAATCCTTTGCTCTTCCCAGGATCCCACCATTTATTATGTAGTTTGATTTCTTATTTACACTTAGAATCAGAGGCATGTATAAGGATTGTGCAGATTGTGTCCTGCATGGGTAATCTATGAATGGCCCCTTCACACTGGGCAGTAAGCAGCCTGAACAAGATAAGCAATGACTGTGATTAAAATGATACTTTACTTTGACTATTATGTCAAATAGCCTCAGAAACATGGAGAGATAAGAGCTAAAAATGATTTGTCATTCTATTAGAGATAATTATAATCCCTCCAAATAATAAAAATGAAAAATTGAATTTTCCAAGTCTTGATGATTATTAAAATTCTTTGCTAAATCTGAAATTTTGCAGGTTTTCTTTCAGTATAGTATTTAATGTCCATTTTTCATTTTCTAGAAGCATTTCTCTTAATTCACTTTTTCTTTGATTCATGTTCACTTATTCAAGTGTTTTGTTAGCAACATTTCTAAGTTTCTACCTTATCTTCTTCCAGCAGGTTCTTAGACCTATTCTCCCCTCCCCTTTAAACACTTCTGGCCACTAGTGAACCAATTAGTCAAATGGTGGTGGCTTTTTCTGGAAACAGTACTCACGACTCATCCCCCCACTGCCACTTCTGCTTTTAGTTCCCTTGATTTGCCACATTGTTTTCTTCATATTTTCCCTAACTTACAACTTATTTTTCTTCATGATTTGAATCTGAGAATGCTCACCATATTGTGATAGATCAAATGATCGGTTTTCATCACCACTCTGCCTCCTCAAGTTCCTGTTCTTGTGAGAAGTCCGCCAAAGGCTCACAGTCTACTTTAATCTCACTGGCTCTTCTTAGCTCATCCTTAAAAAAAAGAAAGAAAAAAAGAAACAAATGATTTCTTTTTTATTCTCTTGAAACTTTTTCAGCCAAAATACACGCTGACTTTGATGTACTGATGCAGCTGTAGCTCTTCCTCTGCTACCGATAGCCACTTTTTTCAAGTTTATTTATTTTGAGAGAGAGAGAAAGAGCAAGCAGGGGAGGGGCAGAGAGAGAGGGACAGAGAGAATCACAAGCAGGTCCTGTGCTGTCAGTGGGGAGTCTCGATTTCAGGAACCAGGAGATCATTAAGTGAGCTGAAACCGAGACTGAAACTCAAACAAATGAGCCACCCAGGTGCTCCCCCATAGCCACTTTTAAGTGAAACAGGTTTAGAAGTCAAAGAAGAAGAAAAGATATGTGTGTGTGTGTGTGTGTGTGTGTGTATGAATATAAACTGTAATAGCTGTGCTATGAAATGCATACTAACTAAATAAGGATATTTGGCTAGTTCTTTTTGTAATTAACATTTATCAATATCTACCAGACAATTAGAGAATCAATTAGAGAATTGCGAGCAAGTTTCATTATGACACTCGGGAGAATGGTCATATGACAATATGAAATATTTATTCTACAATATTATGACAAAATTTATTCTACCTGGGGAGCAAAACTAGTGCTTACCAATAACTTAAAGGCAATCACAAATATTTTGAGATTTGAGGGGTTATGTGAAAGCCCTTTTCTAGTAGGCATGGGACATCAAATTGTTAACATTTAATATGGAATAAGTTAGTAGCATACTACATGTCATTCTTTGTGGGACTAAGGGTAGAATACCATAAGATTGCTGGCTATGTCAGCTGGGGTCAACATCTCATGGGAAAAAAAAGAAACTAATAATTTTGGTCTTTCCTAATTCATAGAGTTGATAAGAGAATCAAAGAAAATAATGTACTTGTACATACTTTGGAAGATATAAGGATTGTATAAATGTAACTTATTTTAAGCCTTTGGGTTACTCATTGGCAATCTTTCTACTGCTTGTCTAGATCAGTCAGGAAATCAATGGACATCACTTTCAGTTAAAAAATTAATTGTTTTGCTTGACATGTTCCATGAGTACATGGACTTTTGACTTGGTCATATTTAGCATCATTAAAAATAAATTTAAAATTTGATTAACTGGAGTTAGTATTCACATGGTCATGCAAAACTTACAAAACATAAATACTACTGCTAGTCAAATCTGTAAGACTTAGCCACTTCATTTTTGGTTTGTTCCATTGCCTTCAAGATAGAAAACTAGTAACATTAATAGGAACAAATTTATAATATTGATTTTAACCAAGTGTACCAGTATCAACTCTCAAACTCATTACTTAAAATTTACCTCTTAAATTTAAAGAATGTAAAAATACAACCCATCATTTTATGAAGTGCTATTAAATAATTATTCTTAAACAACATATTATTATATTCCCAAGTATCTAATTGCATCTTTGATGGTATGTGACCATCTTATTACATATTTCTCTTAGAGACGGGCAGTAAGCAATGCATCCAATTCTCTGCATACAAGTATAAATCATGGTAAAGTGGTTCATAATTCTAGGAAACCAATGTTATTGAAATATTTACTCATGTCTATCTATTTTACTTTTGTCTATCAGATTCTAAGATTTAGACTTGCTCATAATTACTACTTCCCAAAGTTGGGTTGAAGTATTTCTACTGCTCAAAAACAAATTAAAATATCCATATAGAAATGTAAAAAAGCAGAATGTTAAAGTTAAAAATTAAAATTATCACACACACACAACTATAATTATCAGTGCAAAATACTTGAAAAGAGGTCCAGTAAGTTTGAATTAAAATTTTCACATTCAATATTAAATTTTTCCTAAATTTACTAAAGTCTGTAGTTTGTTAATATTAAGCATAGATTTTGATTGAAATACTAATTAATATTAAATCTCATTTTAGGGAATTTATAAAATACAAAAACATTTAACTTCATATTAGCTAATATTCTTTTATTATCTTATATACATTAAAACTTTATGATCTTAAATGTTGGCATGATGGAGATACTGGTCAATATGAAGTTTTTTTAATTAATAAATAAGTTAATTTTCCAGTTTTATTTCTTTATACAACTTACCAAACCCAGCATAAATGGGTTGGGGGGAGGGGAAATCAGAAGATATTTTGAAAAGAAAGAGCACTATAATGGTGATGTCAAAGAAAAAAAAGAAGAGAAAAAATAATAACAAAGAGCCTAGTTAAAATTAGGTAATTTACTAAAATACTAGCATTCTTCTATGAATTTAAATAATCCAAACTCACAAACCAGATAAAAAAAAAAAACTGTCCTATAAAAATAAGCCAAAAACTAAAACAATTGACACAATGAAGTAAAAATATTCAAGAGCTGAGAATAAAATCTAATCATCTTATGCCAATTGGATTAGCAATTAAAATACTTATATGTACATCAGGTTGTGGAGAAGTGAACACAACCATACAAATTTACAGTGACAGTTGGTAAAATTCTTTTCAAAAGAACCTTGGCCGTAAGCAACATGTCCCAAAAATGTTTATAACATCTGACTAGTAATCCCATTGCTGGAATTTATTATGCAGATATAATTTAAATGAAGTAAAATAGTACATGTATAAGACAACTCATTGAACTGTTTATAACAGTGAAAAACTCCAAGTAAACTCTCTTTGTTGCTCTATGGGTAACAAGAAGTTAAAGGATATTTTTCCTGCTCCCTAGAATTTTAGGCCAAAGCTGAAGACAGAAAGGCAACAAGAACCAATATATAACTTTATAAATTTAGCAATAAGTTTCTATAAATTTCAATAAGTTGTTGACGCTAGTCAAACTCCTGCAGTGCATACAGAGAGGATTCTAAAGGTACCTTATGCCACAGACTGAATGTTTATGTCTCCCACAAATTCATTATGTTGACACCTAATCCACAATGTGATACTATTAAGAGGTGGACCTTTGGGAAGCCACTAGGTGACCAGGGTAAAACCCTCATGAATGGGATCACTAATCCCTTAAAAAGGAGGGCCCAGAGAGCTCTCCCCTTCCTCCCCTGGGAGGATTAGAAGAGAGGAGACAGCCATCCATAAACCAGGAAACAAACACACTAGCACCACATCTGTGAATACTTTGATCTGAGACTTCCTAGCTTCCAAGAACTGTGAGAAATAAATTTCTGTTGTTTGTAAGCCATCCAGTCTATGGTACTTTGTTATAGCATCCTGAACTAAGACACCCCATTATGCTCTTCCCTCACATCTGGAGCTAAGATGGGACAGGTAAGGTTCCTAGTGATCAAAATTTAAGGAGGTACATACACAGCCCTGAGAGTAAATGCCTACTTAAATACTTTGCTTTAGACTCCTTTCCTGATTGGATTGGTTTAGCCTAGCGGCTCGATGGTATGTCTGTGTGATACATAAACAGGGGAAAGCATAGTTCGAGAGAGGCAGGGATAGGGAATAGGGGGCTGAAGAAAGGGTGGTGGTAGAGGAGTCTAAAAGCCACTATTCGGCACGCGAGGATTGCAGGTCTCCTGTGCATCAAGTAGAGGTCTGGGATGACATTTAGGTCTAATCTGTCATCTTCCACCATTCCTCCTGTTCTGCAGATTCTTCTGCTTCTGGAGTTACCTTATTCTGTGAGCAGCCTTCCTGGTGTGGTTCTGGCAGAATGTCGCAAATACAGAATCTTCCAGATTTTCTCTCGACACATAAAACATATGCAACCTTGCTATGCTAAACAGAGGGTTTGACTCTTTACTATCACCTTGCCTTCAGTCCCATTGCCTTGGACATGGATTATTTTTAGAGTTCTGTAGACTCTGTATCAATTGTTATCAGTACTGTCAATATTTGGGGGAAAAATCTGAAGATTTGTGTCTTACATATGCACGTACTTAGTACAGCTCTTTCTAGTTTCTCTCATTCATTCAGAGGGTTGTTTTACATCTACGCTAAGGTGTCTCTGGTGAGAGCTCTTCAAACACGAAGCAATAAATATGTGCAGAATTCTCAGAGTTTTACTGCATTTGTATAATTCTTTAGAGCAACCAAAAATAAATCACAAGAACTCTTGTTTTCCTTCCTGATAATGGTGTCTCTTTGAGACCCTACAAAAGCAGCATGACATTCTGGAGGTTATCAGACAGTTTTCACGGAATATGTACTTGTCAATTAAACTTCTGACAAAGAATATCTTTCTACTAACTCTCTCGAATTTGACAGAGCTGTGCTTTATACAGCATGGCTTCATCAGCAACATGAGCGATAGTACCGAGGCGACATCTGCAAAATCAATGAATGATGAAAAATTTGACGCATATTTTAAAATATCTTAGTAATCTTATCCTTTGTCTTCCTTAACTTTTTAGATTAAAACTTCCTTAAAAAAAACCAAAAACTTCCTTTATGTTACTTGGAGTAGAGGCATCTGAAAGCTTGCCAGAAGCAGAGGTCAAGTCACATTCCAGCTGTGCATCTCATTTATAAAATGTAACAATTAGCAGGATGTCAAAAGCATTGCTTATTTATAAAACTTAACAGTTTGCATGATGCCAAAACCATTGCTTAGTTCATATACAGAAAGATAATAAAAAGCCAGAGCTCTCAGCAATTCAACAAGTGTACCACTCCCAACTAATCTAAGAGAACAATAATGATGTAGCCTAAGACAATTCAAAAAGCTATGTTGAATGAAGGCATCTGGGTGGCTCAGTTGGTTGAGTGTCCAACTCTTGATTTCAGCTCAGGTCATGATCTCAGCCATGGGGCCTGTTTTAGATTCTCTCTCTCACTCAAATTAAAAAATAAATATAAACCATCTTATTAAAAAAAAAAAAAGCTATGTTGAACAAAGTTAATACCTCTTCTTTGATAGCATTCAGTTGCAGGGCTACCAAATCAGCAAAACTGATACTTTTCTGTACATTGGGAAATGTAAGAATTAGCATTTAGTTTCATTTGTGTCTCTGTGAACATGCCTGTGTACATGGGTGTGGCTATTCATAACATCAGAAGAACTGTGGACTCATAACATTCAAATTGGTCTACTTTGTGCATATACTTTTTGTTTATAAAAATATTTCTGTAATTCGTTTTCTTAGTTCGATATAACAATTTTGAAGTTTTAAGGAGGAAAAGAATTATTATAGTTCTTTTGTGGAAAATAATAAGAAGCCCAGGGAGTATTAGTTCATTGAACTTTCATTTGTTTATTAAATATGCATTTGCTGATTTTTTTTAAACCTTATTTTTATCAGTAGTTACTGGGTACACAATAACTAGACATATTCCTTGCTTTTCAGAAGCTCATGACATGATGAGAGTGGGGGAGATATTTTTTTATACATAATTGCACATAAATACAATACGTTCAACTGTAAATACATACAAATAAGAGCTGTGAGAGGCCAGTAAGTTGAATAACAATTTCTAGAGAGACTCTAGGAAGATTTTATTGAGTGGCTCTTGGTTGAGAAATTTGGAATGGCAGGTTAATCTGGTTTAGAGATGAAGTTGAAAATGTAGACAGAGGCCAGACTGTGAAGAATCTTTAGATTGGGTTAAAGGTTAAAAGTACTTGATTTTTATCACTCTTCTACTCCCTTGCTTTTGCCACACCTATTGCCTCCCAAGTACTATCCAAAATATTAAACAACTTAACAAATTATATAAAATATATAACACTTATAAGTCAGAAAATCAGGAAAGTGTTGTTGTAGAAACTAATCGAAGAGAGTTTTAAGAAAGAGTTTCTGAAGCTAAAAGTATTAAGAATAAGTAGAACCACAAAAATTTGATTGAAGACGTACAATATAAAAAGGAGTAAATTCTGACATCAATAACATAAAGTGTGAAAGGATAAAACTGTAAAGCTTTTGTATATGATTGAAGTTAGGTTGTTATCAGTTTGTAGCATACTGTTATAATTATAAGAAGTTTTGTGCAAGCCTCTTGGCAACCATGAAGAAAAAACCTACAGTAGATTAAAAAAGATTAAGAGAAAAGAATCAAGTATATTACTACCAAAAAACTCCATCAAATCACAAAGGAAGACAGCAAGAGAGGAAAACAAAAGAATTACAAAACAGACAGAAAACAACACAATGGCAATGGTAAGTCCTTTTCTATCAATAAATTACTTCATATCAATCAAATTACTCACCAATCAAAAGATGTAAAGTGGCTGAATGGATGAAAAAAATTTCCAAATGAATGCTGTCCATAAGAGACTCAGTTTAGATTTAAAGATACACATGGAGTAAAGTGAAAGGATGGACAAATATAATCCATTCAAATGGTAACCAAAGGAAAACAGCTGGCTATACTTAAGCCACACAAAACAGATTTTTAGTCCAAAATTGTCTTGAAAGACAAAATGTTTAGCAATATTATCAAAAAGAGTCAATTTCACCAAAAAAATATAACGATTATAAATATACATGCACTCAACACTGGAGCACCTAGTACACGAAGCAAATGCTGACTGATTAAAAGAGAAATAGACAACAATACAATAGTAATAGACTTTATTACTCCACCATCAATAATGGAGAAAATCAATACAGCAAAAGTTCATTTGAACAACACTAGAATAAATGGAACGGACAGACACATACAGAATGTTTCGCTCAACAGCAGAATACACATTCTTCTCGAGTGCATGCAGAACATTCTCCAAGACAGATTACATCCCAAGTCACAAAATGAATCTCAACAAATTTAAGGAGACTAAAATCATTCCAAGTATCTTTTCCAATCACAATGAAATAAAACTACAATAACAAAAGGAAAATGAGAAAACTCACAAATTCATGGAAATTAAACAATGTACTCTTGAACAACCATTGGATCAAAAAATAAATCAAAAGGAAAGTTAGAAACTATCTTAAGACACATGAAAATAAAAACATACCATACAAAAATTTACAGAATATAGCAAAGCAGTATAAAGAGGGAATTTTATGTCAGGAAAGGTCTATATTAAAAAATAAGAAAGTTCTTAATTAAATAATTTAACTTTGCTCCTCAAGGAATTAAAGGGGAAGAACAAACTAAGCTCAAAGTTAGTAAAAAGAAATAATAAAAAACTATAAACCAACGAGTTGGGTTTTTTTGAAAAGATCAACAAAGTCTTTAGTTAGACTAATCAAGAAAAAAAGACGCCACAGAAATGAACAGGATCATAAGAGATTATTACGAATAATTATATACCAATAAATTGGAAATGTAAAATAAATGGATAAATTCCTAGAAACACACAATGGAATAAGACTGAATCAAGAAAAAATAGCATGAATCGATGAATAACAAATAAGGAAATTGAATCTGAAATAAAAAATATTCTATCAAAGAAAAAGTCCAGGACCAAATGACTTCACAAGTTAATTCCACCAAACATTAAAAAAAATACTACTGATCCTTCTTAAACTCATCCAAAAATAGAAGAAGAAAGAAACACTTCCAAACTCATTTTATGAGGCCGGCATCACCCTGATATCAAAGCCAATAAAGATACCATAAGAAAAGAAAACTACAGGCCAATTTCTCTCATAAATATGGATGCAAAATTCTTCAACAAATTCTTAGCCTACCAAATCAACAGTACATTACAAGGATGATACAGATGGACCAAGTGGGGTTAATCCCTGGTATGCAAGGATGGTTCAACATATGTCAATGAATCAATGTGATATACTGTATTAGAAGAATGAGGGATAAAAATTCCATAATAATCTCAACAAATGCAGAAAAAGCATTTCACAAATTCAACACCCTCAACACAATAGGTATAGAAGGAACTTACCTCAACACAATAAAGACCACATACAGAAAGCCCACAGCTAGTATCATACTCAATGATGAAAAATTGAAGGCTTTTCCTTCAAGATCTGGAACAAGGCAAGGATGCCTGCTCTCATCATTTTTATTCAACATAGTACTAGAAGTCCTAGCCAGGACAATCAGGCAAGACAAAGAAATGCAAGGAATCCAAATGAGAGAGGAAGAAGTAAAATTATTTCTGTTTGCAGATAACATGATCTTATATGTAGAAAATCCTAAAGATTACACACACACACACACACACACACACACACACAAACCCTCATTAGAACTAAAAAGTGAATTCAGCAAAGTTGCAGTATACAAAATCAGCATACAAAAATTACATTTTTCTATGTACCAACAACGTGCTATCTGAAAAGAAAATTCTAACAACAATCCCATTGACAATAGGATAAAAAACCCCAAAATATTTAGAAATAAATTTAACCAAGAAGGTAGAGGACATGTACACTGAAAACCATAAAATACTGACTACAGAAAAAACAGACACAAATAACTACAAAGACATTTTGTGTTATGGATTGGAAGAGTTAATATCATTCAAATGTCCATACTACCCAAAACAATCTGCAGATTTCAGTGCAATCCCTATCAAAATCCCAAAGTCATTTTTCACAAAAATAGAAAAACAATCCTAAAATTTATATGGCACAACAAAAGGTCCTATAGAGCCAAAGCAATTCTGTGCAAGAAGAACAAGGATGGAGGTATCATGCTTCTTAATTTTGAAATATATTACAAAGGTACAATAATCAAAATAGTATGGTACTGGCATAAAAACAGACATATAGACCAATGGAACAGAATAGAGAGCCCCAAAATAAAATCCACATATAAGTGTCACTTGATCTTTGAGAAAGGTGCCAAGAATACACAACAGGGAAAATACAGCCTCTTCTATAAATGGTGTTGGGAAAACTGAACATACACATGTAAAAGAATGAAATTGAACCTTTATCTTATACCATACACAAAAATTTGCTAAAACTGGATTAAAGACCTAAGCATAAGACCTGAAACACTAAAACTTCTAGAGGGAAACATAAGGAAAAATCTTTTTGACATTGGTTTTAGCAGTAATTCTTGGATAAGACATCAAAAGTGCAGGCAGCAAAAGCAAAAATAGGCAAGTGGGACTATATCAAACTAAAAATCTTTCATAGCAAGAAAACAATAAAGAGAATGAAAAGGCAACCTATGGAATGGGAGAAAATATTTGCAAGTCATATATCTGATAAAGGTTTAATATACAAAATATATAAGAGCAAAAGCAAACAAAACAAACAAACAAACAAACAAACAAACAAACAAACAAAAAACCCTGGGCATCTGAATAGATGCTCCTCCAAATAAGGCATACAGAGTCTACAGGTATATTAAAAAGTACTCAACATTATGAATCATCAGGAAAATGCAAATTAAAACCAGAATAATACCATTTCACATCTGTTAGAATGGCTATTATCAATAAGACAACAGATAACAAATTTGTCAAGGATGTGGAGAAAAGGGAACCCTAGTGCACTGCAGTGGGAAAATAAACTGTTGTAGCCACTATGGAAACTGCATGAAGAGTACCTAAAAAATTAAAAACAGAACTACCATATAGTTCATCAATCTTATTTCTGGGTACCTATCCAAAGGAATTAAAATTATAATCTTGAAAATATAACTGCATGCCTATGTTCACTGCAGCACTATGCACAAAACCAAGATCAAAAACCACCCAAATGGATAAAGAATATATATGTGTGTGTGTGTGTGTGTGTGTGTGTGTGTGTGTGTGTATTTACACACACACACAAACACACTGGAATACTATTTTTTCAGCCTTAAAAAGAAGGAAATTCTGCCATTCACGACAACATGAATAGACCTGTAGGATATTAACTTAATGGAAAAAGCCAGTCACAAAAGGATAACTACTACATGATCCTTTTTATATGAAGAATCTAAGATAGTCAAACTCTTATAAACAGAGAGTAGAATGGTGATTGCCAGGGCCTAGGGGGAGGGGAAAACAGAGAGGTATTAGTCAAAGGGTACAAAGTTTCTGTTATGGGAGATGAATGCATCCTAAAGACATATTGAACAGCATAACGCCTATTTATTTTTTAATTTTTTTATGTTTATTTATTTTTGAGAGAGACAGAGCATGCGTGGGGGAGGGGCCGAGGGAGAGGGAGACACAGAATCCGAAGCAGGCTCTGGGCTCCGAGCTGTCAGCACAGAGACCGATGTGGGGTTTGAATTCACAAACCATGAGATCCTGACCGGAGCTGAAGTCAGATGCTTAACCGACTGAGCCACCCAGGAGCCCAACACCTATATTAATAACACAGTACTGTATATTTTAAAATTTGCTAAGACGGTAGATCTTATGTTAAGTGTTCTTATTACCAAGAAATAATGAAGAGGGCAAGATAAAACTTTTGGAAGTGACAGATATGTTTATGGCATGGATTTTGGTGACAGTTTCACAGATGTATACTTATGTCCAAAGATTCCAAGTTGTATACATACTTTAAATATTTACAGTTTTTTACATGTGAATTTTACCTCAATAAAGTGGTTGTAAAAAAAAGAAGTAACTTCTATAAATTATAGCAGATACTGCCAAGTGATAAGATGGGATGAAAGTTGAAGGTTGTTTTTGAATTTACCCATTTGGAGATCACTGGTGATTTCAGTAAGAACAACCACAGAGAATGATATCTCCCTAGCCACTCAACTAAGTCCTTCTTCTCCACTAGAATCATATATTTGCATATGTTGTCGTTTGCTTAACCACATGCTTTTGTCATATTTCAAATTTCCTCAAGGCTTGGCTGTCTTCAAATGACATTGAAAAATTAATCCAAACTAAGTCATTGAGGGAGAGTAGATGGATTAATGTATTCCTCAAAGAAAACTTAGATAAAAATCCTGAAATAATTGCCCAGATAACTTGTTTAATATACCAGAAAGGACAAAAACACCTTCAATGATATGCTGTAAAGAGGGAGGAAGTGAAATGCTAGGTTGGTCACTGTTGCTTCCATAAGGAAAGCTACTAAGACATTATCATCTGCTACATGAAGAATGATGCTTCTGTGTCTGCAGTAATCAATAGCTTCTAATTTTACATTTTGTGTAAAATTCAGTTAAGAATTTTAATTAGCCAATATCAAATAACTATAGGAATTTGTACTCCCCATCATGTAACCTCCCTGGTCAAAACTTTTCAATGTCTCTCTGCTGATAAGTTGTATAACCTTAAGTCATCCAAGTTCAATTTGGCAGTAGTTTCCTTTTCCATAAAATGAGATGATGCTTTCTTTTTAGTATTGATTTGGGAATTAAACAGAAACATATGTAAAGCAGCTAATATAGTGCATGCATCTTCAAATATGTTAACTACATAGGAAATGGAAAACCTCACATAGGCTCATTTGTTAATTAGGTACCAAGCTACTTTTGTAGTGTATCTCCTGATCCTACCCTGGGTCTAGTTTGCAACTGAAATACATTAGGTTACTCACTTTTCTGTTAAAAAAAAAATCTTTCAGGGGCACCTGGGTGGTTCAGTTGGTTAAGCATCTGACTTCAGCTCAGGTTATAATCTCATAGTTCATGGGTTCAAGCCCCACATCGGGCTCTGTACTGACAGCTCAAAGCCTGGAGCCTACTTCAGATTCTGTGTCTCCCTCTCTCTCTGTCCCTCCCCCCTCCACTCTCTCTCTCTTTCAAAAATAAATAAAACATTTAAAAAATTTAAAAAGAGCAGAAGTTTTTATTTAAAAAATCTCTTACTTCTGTGTCAATTCATATTTTTTTGTTTGATTCACTGAAAATACTCCAAATCTGACAATTTCTACTCATCAAAATCCTGCAACTATCATTTCAAATGATATGAGGTTAAGTCTCTCCTGTTTATGACAGCCAAAAGTTATTTTCTTCCATGAATTCCCATGACGTATTATTCCTACCTTTTGCAGACTTGTATTTTTGTGGCAAATACCACAGGTTGATCCATTCAATACCCTTTCTACATTTTTTGTCTTCTATTTCTTTCACCAGAGAGGCTCCAAAATGATAAGCAACAGCATCAAGTTGTAAAGATTATCCATGTGCCACGTGTCCCCTCAACTCCTCAAAGTTTTGTGTTTATTTTATTTTGACACTTCAGAAATGGAAAGGAAAACATGTAAGTAATTCTTCTCTTGCGGTGGTGTCTACATTTCTCAAGAATTTTCCCTCCTAGGGGCATCTGGATGGCTCAGTCGGATGAGCACCTGACTTCCCTCAGGTCATGATCTCACAGTTCATACTGATCTCACAGTGCACTGACAGCTCAGAGCCTGGAGCCTGCTTCGGATTCTGTGTCTCCCTCTCTCTCTGCCCCTCACCTGCTCATGCTCTTTCTCTCAAAAATAAACAAACATTAAAAAGAAAAGAATTTTCTCTCCTATATAAAAGCAATTTTTCAGGTTGCTACATAGGTGTGCCAACACTAGAGACATGACCATTTCCTTACTAATCATATTACATCAATTCTGACCTCATTTTACTACTTTCTAATGAGTTAGGACAGGAAATGAGTAGTACAGAAGATGGAGAAAAAAGTATTTAATATCTACTTATATATGAGCTACATTCTTATGTATTATATCTTTTAGTCATCACAAGATGCTAGTGAAATAGCTTTTGTTATTCAGAAATTTACAGATGAATATATTAAGGCTTAGATAAATTAGGTAATTTTGCTAAAATCACACACTAAGTGATGGTGCTGGGATTCAAACCCATCAGTTTCGGGTCCTAATGGTCTTGATCACTTTGAATTGCACCACACTGCCTTGTTCCTTACTTTAAATATGAAAGTACCAGGTATAAAATATCCTTTGTTTTTACCAGTTAGATCTTACATAGTCTGGTAATCATTTTTAAAAATGTTATTAAGATTATACTAGAGGTATGCTGGACTTAGCTCCCACTGGCCAAAAACCATTGGGCACATTTCTTCCCAAATGTGTTCAGTGACTTTATTTTGTTACTTTGAAATTGATCATAATACGGGGTGCCTGGGTGGCTCAGTCGGTTAAGCGTCCAACTTTGGCTCAGGTCATGATCTCGGGTTCATGAGTTCAAGCCCTGCCTCAGGCTCTGTGCTGACCGCTCAGAGTCTGGAGCCTGTTTCAGATTCTGTGTCTCCCTCTCTCTCTGACTGCCCCCCCCCCACTCATGCTCTCTGTCTCTCTCTGTCTCAAAAATAAATAAACGTTAAAAAAATTAAAAAAAAACTGATCATGATACACTGTTTGCAATAGGAAAATCGGCAAACTTTACAAATCTGAGCTCTTGCTCTCCCTCCCAACGTTGGTTGGTAAACATTTACTGGAACACCACTAGTCAAACATTGTCATCCAGAATCTTTAAAAGCATTTTTAAAAATAATTTTAATATTAATCTCTTTCCTTTGTTATTACGTATCTTTCAGAGCTGAGTTTTCATCAGTTGACATTTGAAATATTATTGTCATATCCTTTATTCTGCAAAGACTTCCCACTATTACAAAACAAAATCCATCAATTTCCTTTATTCCCCTTATTTACTCATAACCCTACCTTGCTCCTTTTTCAAATTGCAATTTAAATGTGTCATTGTGCCAAGAACTATTGAATTCAAGTAGTTTCCGAACTTGCCTGTAGGAATGCTTTTTTCACAACAGAACTCTATCGAATGTCCAAAAATAACTGAACTGCAAGGGAAGATTTAAAAATAATCATTTAAAGAAGCAGTGAGCCAGAGTGTTGGATAAGTCCTAATTTTATGACCACTGTTCATATATAACTGAAAATATCTTAACTGAGAATTTAAGAAGTATGAAGTAAGTAGCCGTTTTGAACTATGAGAAGAGAGAAGTTAATGAAGTATCTGAAATCAGGATTATACATGAGTACCTAGTCTATGATCAATTGGTACATTAAAAAAGAGTTAGATCATTTGGGGGAAAATAAGAAAGTTTTAGTATTCTAAGCTTATAAGAGCTGACAGAAGCTCTATCTCAGCTAAAGAATTCAATGTATACACATCTGGCCAAATGCTTCTTAAAATTAATAACACCTGTGCAAAGTTACAATTTATCTTTCTTCACATGATGTATAAACCGGGTCAAAGCCACAACTTGAGGAATTTCTTTACAAGATTGCATATAGTTCTTTGCCCACTTGAATTCATATTAAAATAACTTATAAACCAGTAAAGAAGAAAATGATTGAGCTACTGTTAAAAACTAGTGATACCTGACATCTTCCTGGCACAAATTTCAGGAATTTCTGCTTGAAATAGTGTGAATCAATCTGATGGAAGGCATAGTGAAAAGTAATTAAAATTTTACCTCCTTCAGAAAAGCTGTGTATCTGGGATGAATGAAGCAAAGAGAGTGCTAGCAGGCTCTATCTGACATACCATACATGTGGGTAAAGTAATGGCAACAAAAGAAAGTTTGGGTAGGAAGGGGAGGTATTATTCCCATACCTGCTGTTTCCTTGGAGCCTTGAGAGGCATGCTAATCCAGAAATGTGTCATTTGGCCAAGCAAGGAATTGGACACTACTGAAGTTTATTGTGGCTTGGGCAGTAACATCAAATGGAATACATGATAACATTTTGATGAAAGAAGTTTCTTTTGAAACCATTTGTTCCCTTCACTTTCTATCAGGTCACACAATCTTAGAAATGATAAGAAATTTAAGCAATGATCTATATCAATTTCTAATAGAATACACATCAACTCTACTTGGCTATATCAAAAAATAAACAAATCAAGAAATTATCCATCAGTGTCAAAAAATAGTGACAAAAGAAGAAATAAGAAAACACAGAAAAATTTTTGGTTCAGGTATAATGGAATCTGATATTTAAAGAAGGTAATTAAAATTGTAAGGTAAGCTCACCTATTAAAAGGGAAAGATACCCAGATCAACTATCCAGATTAGGTAAAGGTGAAAGCTAATAATATTTTGTTTGTAAGAAAAATTCAACTATAAAATGATTCAGGCCAACAAATTTGAGGCAGACCTATAAAAAAGGATAATATCAGATAAGATGAATTCAATGAAAATAAAAGATTAAATAAATTTCATATAGGAAAACTAGACAATCATATATCTTTAAGTGCCCAATAATCAAGCACCATAATATACAAAAGACCCATAAGCTGGATATCCAGTGGGAAATAGACAAATAATGACTGTAGAGGGAGACTTTAATGGATCTCTATAAATAAGTAACAGTTAATCATATAAAATAACAAGAATATAGGAATGCAAGCTGGTGCAGCCACTCTGGAAAACGGTATGGATTTTCCTCAGAAAACTAAAAATAGAACTACCCTAGACACAGCAATTGCACTACTAGGCATTTTTCCACGGGATACAGGTGTGCTGTTTCAAAGGGACACTTGCACTCCCATGTTTATAGCAGCACTATCAACAATAGCCAAAATATGGAAAGAGCCCAAATGTCCATCGATGGATGAATGGATAAAGAATATGTGGTGTGTATATATATATATATATATATATATATATATATATATATATATATGTATATATATATACACACACAGACACACACATACATATACATATGTGTATATATACATACATATATATGTATATACATCTGTATATATACATATGTATATATATGTATACATATACATATGTATACATACATATGTATACGTATACATATATACACATGTATATGTATATATACACATGTATATGTATATACATATATATGTATATATGTATACACGTGTATATGTATACATGTATATATATATACAATGGAGTATTAGCGGCAACCAAAAAGAATGAAATCTTGCCATTTGCAACCACGTGGATGGAACTGGAGGGTATTATGTAAGTGAAATTAGTCAGTCAGAGAAAGACAAAAATCCTATGACTTCACTCATATGAGGACTTTAAGATACAAAACAGATGAACATAAGGGAAGGGAAACAAAAATAATATAAAAACTGGGAGAGGGACAAAACAGAAGAGACTTATAAATATGGAGAACAAACTGAGGGTTGCTGGAGGGGTTGTGGGAGGGGGGATGGGCTAAATGGGTAATGGGCACTAAGGAATCTACTCCCGAAATCATTGTTGCACTATATGCTAACTAATTTGAATGTAAATTTTAAAAAATAAAAAATAAAGTTAAAAAAATAAAACATATGCATAAAATAACAAGAATATAAAAGTGATGAATACACTGCTTCTTAGTGTCATACACAGCACATAATTCACTGTCTTTCAAGTGTGCAGTGATATTTCACACAATTCAACACATATAAAACAAAAAGAAAACCTTCTAAAAGCAGCTCAAATAGTAATCATGCTGTCCACATTTTCTGGTCACAATATAATAATAAAAATAAGCATCACTGAAAATATTTAAATACAAAAACTTAAAACTTTGTCACTTTCTTCAAAATAACTTCTAAATTAAAGAATAACATTAGACTTCAACGGTACACTATTTGGTTTATACTTTTGAGAATAATATACAGTAATTCTAATAGAATAGCTTTATAAACATAATTATTTATTGTTTTTGCTTAAAAAATAAGCAGACAAAATTTTTGGATTCAGAATATATTATTGTCTATTTTAAATAGCTAAGAGAATAAAAATTCACTTATATTAACAAGAATTTGTCACATTAAATAGAATAAGGATAAATGAATAAAAATAAGTGACTTTTCTGTGAACTAGCCATAAGCACAAGAAGATGTAATAATAAATACCTATAAGTCATATTAATATTCCATAACATAAAATACCTAGGAAAAACCCAAAAAAGAAATGTGTAGAACCCATAAAAAGTCAATTATAAAACTTAATTCACAATAAGAAATAAGTCCTAAATAAGTTGAGAGATATCATATTCCTACAAGGGAAATTCAATTAGTCCTTTCACATTACATGTACTCAAAATGCTTATTCCAGGGGTGCCTGGGTGGCTTAGTCAGTTAAGCGTCTGACTCTTGACTTAGGTTTGGGTTATGATCTCACGGTTTCTGAAAGTGCAGAGCTTGCCTGGGATTCTCTCTTTCCCTCTCTCTCGGCCCCTCTCCAGCTTGTATGCATGCACTGACTCTCTCTCTCAAAATAAATAAATAAACTTAAAAAGAATGTTTATTGAAGGTGCACCTGGGTGGCTCAATCGGTTGAGTGACTTCTGTTCAGGTCATGATCTCACAGTTCATGGGTTTGAGCCCCATGTTGAACTTTGTGCTGACAGCACAGAACCTGCTTTGGATTCTCTGTCTCTCTCTCTGCCCCTCCCCTGCTCATGCTTTCTCTCTCTCAATAATAAATAAACATTTAAATAAATAAATAAATAAATAAATGCTTATTCCAATAAGAAACTCAAATTTTTGATATCTCAGAAAATTACCCGTGCTCACTAAGGGGTAACACACAGGAAAGAATACACAACATTTTGGAGAATGATAGAAAACCCTTGAATACAGTTGCTAAAATAATGCCCAATTCACAATATTTAAAAGTAGTGCCACTGTTGCAACAACTGAGAGAGAGCCACTAAACAGAACTTATCACTGCAAACAGGAGCACCTAGCAGACAATAAATTTAGTATTTCTTACAAGTGAAGATAGAATGACCTTTCAAAACATGGTATTAAGACAATAGGGTAAATATTTAGGGATAAAAGGTCATAAATGATATATAAAAATGAATTAAAGCTTGATCAAAGAGCTAAATAGAAAATAACATCATAGCTATTGGAAAATATGAACAAATATCCAACTGATCTTCAGATGGAAAGTTGTAAACTTACTTTTGGTTTCATGAAACTAAAACCAAACCAAAGTAAAAACCTGAAATGTTAAACCACATAAAATTTAAACTTAAGTGCCACCAATCATGGAACAAGTTCAAAGGTGTCAACAAAGGGGGAAATTTACAGCATATGACAGAGCTTTGAAAAAACATAAACATGTCCATAGTTACAGCAAAAAAAAAAGCATTGATAATTCAAAAAGGAGAAACTCAAATGACCATAAAAATAAAAGGAATTATATTCAACCTTATAAGTAATCAAAGGAAAAATACACCAATATAACAAGAGTTGAGATGTATAATTTTGGCTATCAATTCAGCAAAAGTTTGTTAAAAACTAAGACATGATACTCAATTCTTGTGAGAAGGTTGTGATAGAATTGTGGAGACTTTTATTATTTTCTTTAAGTGATTTTATATATTCATGTTTTCAATAATCAGGAAAATGTTATTAGAATAAAATCACATTTTATATATTGAAAGCATCTGTAAAGTAAGTAATAGAAAAAATACTTTTCAGTTTTAACTTTTGCAATTCATTTTTTATTTAAACCTAACAATGAAAATGATAAAAAAAAAAATCTACCTTAAAAAGGAATCCAGAGAAGAAGCAGTTTTTTTCTCAGATACTTTAGGGTCAAAGGACAACATATTCTATAGTTGGAAGATGATTGGACCAAGTTCAAATGTGTATTTGTGCCCCCGCCCCTCACCATTTAAGACAAACAATTTAAATCTCTGGGTATCACTTCCCTCTTCCATAAAATGGGGATAATCATTTCTGTCTGGATGTGAAGATAAAATGTAATGATACGTTGGAAAGCAACTATAAAAATTATCAGTTAATTCTCAAGCCATTCTGTTTGTATTCATGGAAGTATGTGTAGTTCTAATTTTGTCAATTTTTCTTCTACTCAATGAATTTCTGTCCAGGGCAGGAACATTCCCTTCTACCTCTTATTTACATTTTGTGAGGTTCAATACCACTTTTCTATGCTATAGACAATCATACATTTATTCATCCAGAAAACACTTCCCTACTGTTTCACTATGAATTCTACATATTTGTATCTGACATTAAATTAGATGTTCTTCCAAAAAATCTAATGTTACAATGTGTGATACTGGTTTTAAGGTAAACTTTTTTAGCCAGTGCAGAACTATTGTCTGTCTATAACTTTGCAATGGTGTGAAACACTTATATACTTTTTAAAAAGTGCAACAATCTTGACAGATTTTCTCCACTTAGGTCCTGAGGTAGCAAGGATATTTAATGAAAGGTTGCAAGTACTTTTAGTGACAGAGTGTACTGAAAGGAAAAGCATAGAAAGGAAACTTGCATAGATTTTAGCTAAATCTTGCTAACCTTCTTTAGGACAAAAATGAAGTCTGTCAGAACTTAAACCCTTTCATCTGAAAGCCCCTTCCAGGATTATGCTTTATGAAGGGAAGAATATGAGCTTCTCTCTTCTGTGTTTTAGGACTAATGGTGGCTGATTGAGTTTAATAAGGAAAGGGGGAAAGGGAGATCCACAGATGAATTTGAGAGAAATTGGTTCTTCGAGCATTTGAAATTCAAGCTATTTTTCTCAAAATAGAAAGGGTGAAAATTACACAGTCTAGACTTTAGTTATGCAAGGTAAGAGTAAAGAGATCCATTGCTTTTATTTCAACTAGAATGATAAAGATTGACAGGTCCTTGCCTTGTCAAGCATAGCTGCCCAGAAGCCAAAGAACAGCTAAAAGATGCCTTGAATTATTCGTGTTGTGTTGCAGTGGCTACACTGGCTAACTCGCAGAGAGAATGCTGAAATGACCACTTTCCAAATCTGGAACTCATTATTTCACACATTAAGAAGTTATGAAAATATGCAACCCACCTATTCATTATTACTTGTACCACATAACTAAACCATCCTTGCCTGTAAGCATGAGCCAAATCACTGTTTTTCTGAAATTATCTTAGCTATCAAGGCAGTAATCAGGAATTTTGCTTGCTACGGCATTCAGAAAACAAAATCATACTTTATAAACTTTTTGAAATATGACAGATGCCTCAAAAAGTATTGTAAGATTAAAAAATAATTATAAAATTAGGGCTTTTGATAGCTAGGTATTTGCACATAACCTTGACTGTCTTAGTGTATTCACAGGTTTCTACTTATGTAAAACCTCTATCTCAAAGATTTTATTCTATTAGTTTTCACCATGAGTGTGTGAATAAATTGATATATATTAATTACAAGACTGGGTAATAATGCAAAAAGAGAGGAAAGATTCAGGTTGAGTTGGAGCCAAAGATCTCTACATCTTGAATAGCTGACAGGCAGACATTTGTAAAACATTAGTAGTGAGTATCAATAAATCTTGATTTAATTGAGATAGTTTTCTTCAATATTAGTTGACATTGTTTTGAAATAGATGAAAAATTGATATAAGGAAAATGTAACCATGTATTGTCCACTTAATAAACAAATAAAACAACCATGGCAATGTCCATTTACATTGTATAAAAAAGTAAAGGTAGTTGAACACTAAAGTGGGTTATTGAGTGAAGTTATATAATATTCTTCCCTTGAGGTTTTATTATATAAGAAAAACAGCCATCTGGCTCAGATATGGTGGATACAGCAGATTATGTTAGGAAGCTTCTCTGAGTTTCTTGGTCTTTTAATTTTGTGAAATAGTTTGAAACAGTGAAATGCCATAGACAGAGGCACCACTGAATAGAGAAAGAGACATTTTTGCAATGATTTTTAGAAAATCACCCTCCCATCTAAGGGTTTTTGTGAAGTGTTCAGGGTTGTGGCTGGTTTACAGGCATTTTCATTGCAGGCAACAGGAGAGTCAGAGAAGTTTGTCTTTGATGCCCTTCGTGCCAAATACTATGGTTCACTCAGTCAGGGGAAATAGAGATGAATAGGACTCAATTGTGGCATCCAAGGACACCCTGGTGTAACTGGAGAGAAGACATCAGTAAATAAATAAAAAATACATATAGCCAGTGAGTATAGCATGGAAGCTAGCAGAAGGGAGTTGTTTTCTAGTTATAGGAAGGGTCTAGAAAGGAAAACAAATATCTGAATTTTGGCAAATGACTACGAATTTCCCAGGTAGAAGGAAGGATATTCAGACCTAAGTGAAGAACAGAGAGGAAAACCTCATGCGTCAGTGAGGAGTTCCCTATTGCTGAAGCATAGCTGGCAGACGGGCAAGGTGGGGTGATCGGAAGGAAGCTGGAGCAGAAATCCAGATAAAGGAGGGCCACAAGAGTAAGCTAAATAGTTTGGCTTGTTCCCAGAAGGACATGGGAAGCCACCAAAGGATTTTAAGCATGGGACAGAACTAATCTCTAAAATTAATTTGGTAGCAGCATGGGGCAAATGACTCATGGGGGCAAGGCTTGGTCCAGGGAGATGAAGTTAAAGATACTTAAAAGGGTCCAGGCCAGGCATATTGAGTTGAAGTAAGGTAATGGATGATCAGGAAAGTAGATTCAAAAGACCCATCAGACTGACTGGATTTGGCTGGGTATGGAGAAAATTTTTAAAAAAGGAATTGGGAGTTTCTCTGGTGGGATATGGAATACAAGAAACTTATACATTTAGGGGAGAAAGAAGATGAGTTTAACTGTGAGCCTGTTGACTGCACCTAGAGGTCATTATCTGTCCATCTGGTGATCTCTAGGGTCTGTAGCTTAATGAGGAGTTTTGAGCTGGATATGCAGCAGACAGGGAAATTTTCCCAAGTCCAAGTTCCATTGGTGCTACATGACATGACTTGACTTGTACTACGTCATGGCATTAAATAAAACTGAATAACAAAGTGAGGAATTTATTCCCTTTTCAATTTTCTTTCCCTTTGAGAGTGTTACAGTTTGTTGAAGATCTGTTTTTAACTTTTGTTATCTCCCTTTTAATAAGCTGAGAGCAAGTTGGCCTCAGGCTCAAGACTTTTAGTTGGCAATAATTTTACCTGATTAAAATTTTATAAGATCACTATTTTTGTTGTTGTTGTATTACTTTTTTTATTATTGCCTACTATTTGTGGCAGTAATATTTATTTTTTCACTAACAGTGATAAGAAAGTTATTTTTATTTATTTATATTTTATGGACAAACTCATGAAGGTAGTATGTGTTAGACCTGGGTGCAGATGCAGAGAACTATTAATGGGCAATGTTAGAATTGAGACTTGTCACATTTGAAATAAGTAGGACCCATTTGGAGGTAACTGAAACCACAGTAGCTAATGATATTATTTTATAAGGTGTAGCAAGGATTCCTAATTCCCATACATGAACTTTGGTGAGTCCGTCAATTGACAAAAAATGATCTGCAATTAGTTGTACTTACGTGCATTATTTTCTTAGGGAGGAAATACCATTGTTGTTTGTTCCTTTGTGTTTCTAGTTTCTTAAAGGGATCTTTCACCAAAGAAGAATTAGAAAAATGGCAGTGAATGGAGAAGAAAGCTAAGGATAGATAGTGGAAGAGGATCACCAAATGAATGGAGAAGTAAAATTCAAAGACAAAGAAACTGGACCAAGAAAGTGCTGCCACTAACTTTGTTTAAGAGCAAGGAAGTTATCTTTGAGTCTAATGGAAGTAAAGGTATGAATGGTTAATGGTTAACTTTGCCAGATGTTCCTACACAGTTTAGCAAGCTAAGGTTTCAGTGATTCGTAGCTTCTGGTTTAAAAATATGATGACATGGGACACCTGGATGGCTCAGTCACTTGAGCGTCCAACTTTGTCTTGGGTCATGATCTTTTGGATCATGGAGCCGCCGCAGTGGGTTCCATGCTGGTGGGTGTGGAGCCTGCTTGGGATTCTCGCTCTCTCCTCTCTCTCTCTGTCCGTCATCTGATCATGCTTTCTCCCTCTCTCTCTCAAAATGAGTGAATAAACGTAAAAAAAAATTTTTTTTAAATAAATAAAAATAAAAAATATGATGCCAGTTGCCACAGGAGTTTCATGGTATGGTAGGGGTGGAAGCCAGGCTATGGTGGGAAAGGAGTTAATGGGAGGGGAAGAGATGGTGGCAAGAAATAAAAATTACTTTTTTTAGAAGCTGACTGAGGAAAGGAGTGAACGGGACTAGATACAGGGATTGTTCAGGATCATGACAGGCTTTTCTGTTTGCTTGTTTTAAGGATGAGAGTGATATAATCTTAATCAACTTAAACAATGGAGTCATTAAATAAAGAAGAAGTTAATGCTGCAGGTGATACAAAGAATGGCTTATGAAGCAAGGTGCAGATTGGAATGGGGCAGTGGTAGATCCAAAGCAGAGAGGAAGTCAGCTTGACTATAGGATAAGAGGGAAGGAGAGTAGCTGAGCAACTAAACACACAGGAGTCAGAAGAGTGGAGAGAGCTTCATTCCTGGGAGTGTCTGAATTCCCATTAAAGAGGAATCATCCTGAGAGCAAAGCACAGGACAGGGACAGAGACAGGATTAGTTTTGAGAAGGGTGGCCAGCTGTGCTCAGGCTGCTTTGGAGAACTGCAGAGAATGCCAAACGATGGTAAGAAAAGATTTGATGAGAGGTTAAGTGAACAAATGACATAAGAACTGACTTTACTACAGTGGCGTCAATTAGAAGAGTTTCTACAAATGTCCCAGGCAGCACTTCACTTTAGGAATATAGGAGGCTGACCAAAGGACTGATACAAGTCTGGGGCTTTGTGGGAAAATGCACTGTCCCTATTCCTAGTGTTGCTAGTTCTCTCACTCATTCAGTTCTGGAATTCTATCCCCTACCAATTATTAAATGACTTTGCTCCCACAGTTCTTCTCACTCCCTCTCTATTTTTTAAATCAACTCTTGCTTCTGCCTGGTTCATTCCCATTGGCCTAATTCCAACATTACAGCTCCCATTTTAAAAACAAATCCCCATGGCCTGCTCTAGCCACTTTTCATCTTTTTCCTGAAAAAGCTATTTTATACAGAGTTTTTGTTTCCTCATCTTCCATTCTTTTTTCCTCATTATTATTTTAAACTACAATTTTTTGTGTGATTTGCATATAAACTTTTATTATTTTCAATAACTATAACTCAAAGATATTAATGTATATACAAGACTAAGCAAGTATATACAGGACTTTATCCTCCTCCCATTATTGAACCCCAACACCCAGTTTTTCTCCCTGTAGGCAACCACTATTATCCAGTTTTTAAATATATACTTTCATACATAGGTTCATTCTCCTTTGTTCTATAAATGATAACATACCATGCATACTGAATTGCAACTTTTTCTCTTTAATAGACTTTGAAAATCTTTTCATCTTAGTACATAGAAAGGTGGCTTAATAATTTTAACAACTGGATAGTATTCCATTGAATGGATGTACATAGTTAATTTTGTTTGTTATTTACAAGTATTTATTGCTGTCAATTGTTTATCCATATAAAAAGTTGCAGGGAGTAACTTGGAACATATATTATTTTTCCTAAGTGCCAATATATCTGTAAGATAAATTCCCAGGACTGAAATCACAAGGTCACTAGTCTTTGTTCAATCCCTATCGGTCAATCTTTTATCACCACCGTTTCAACTGAAATAGCTCTTTTCAAGGCCAAATAAAATTTCAAGGTAATTCTTTGTCTTCATACAATTTAACTCTTCTGCAGCATTGGAGACAGCTGATCCTCACTTCTTCCTTCTTAAAATACTTTTCTTCTTCTGGCTTCCATGATATTACACCCTTCTGGATTTCCCCGTTTCACTTACCGCTCCTTCTCAGTTTCCTTTTCTGGTTCCTACTCTTTTCAGTGTCCATATTTTGGGCTGTTTTAGAGCTCTTTTCTCAGTCTGATGCTTTAAATACATTCTCCCCTTAAATCATTTCATAAAGTCCCATTGTTCTAAATGTCATTTATATAGTAGTGACTTACACATTTTTATCTCCAACTCTGACTTTTTCCCTGAGCTTTCTCCCAACTACTCTTGAGATGCCCGCATCTGAAGATCGAATAGGCTGCTCAAAGGTTAACTGCTTCTCCTGACTCCTCTCATATCAGTGGGTGACAACTGCACTCTTTCAGCTGCTCTGATCATGTATCTAGGCGTGAACCTTGATTCCTTTCCTCTGTCAGTAACCATGTCTAATACATCATGGAGTCTTCTCACCTTTACTTCCAATATATCCAGGATATGGTATATGCACAGCTATCACTCTGATCAAAGTCTAGGCTTTGAACTAGCTCCCTAACAGCCTCCCTACTGTCCCTCTTGTCTTTATACAAATTATCTCAACACAGTATCAAGAGGATCCGGTATCAAGAGGATCCTGGTAAAACTGTTGCCCAATAGAAATGCTTTAATGGCTTCCTATTGTACATAGAAGAAAACAGAAAGTGCCTACCATGGGTAAAAAGGCCACCAACTACTTCTGAGAGAAGGAAACACCACCGAGAAATTATTAGATCGATATAGTCTTCTCTCTTTAATACTTACATGTACTCATTGATACAATTTTTGCTTATTTATGTTCGGTCGTAGGCTCTGACATTTCTCTTTGCACCTTTTCAAGTGGAAGTAATAATTTCTGTTGCAGATGCCAACTCTGAGTTTCCCTACTGCATTTCAAGAGTTCGTCACTTTTAGAGCAGAAGTGAGCATTTCTTTCCTGTCTAATTTAGGGTTGAGGGAATGGAAAAGGAAGGCTTCTCACTGTGGGGCACAGGAGCTGTGGTTCTATATCAGATCACTACAGATGCTTCCCTACAGGTCTTGACCTAAGGATTATTCGTGCTTTCAGTTAATAGCAATCAGGAAGCAACAAGCTACATCTTGTTTACTCTGCCTCAATCAGTGTCCTTTCCACTCCTTAAATTCTTATTGAAAAAAAGAGAATCCTGCCATAGCCTTTCAAATATAACCATATCCATGTTGTTTTACACTAGCCCTTTATTACTAATACACTAGAAAGTGCCCTTTAAAAATCCTTGAAGTGATTTCAGTAATAGTTAATCACATTCAAAAGGGACCACACTTACTAGATAAGAAAATGCAAACTATTACTCCTCTCATTTCCAGTTAAGAATTTAAAACTGAAAAAGCTGCCTTTACAAATGTGTGATTGCTCAATCTCAGGCATCTATAAAACTTGCCTACTGAGTTAAAGTGTCAAAAATTGCACTCTTCTTTAAATCTTCATTCCATCAGAGCTCTTTACATACTGTTGAAAGGGAACGACCCTTTGATATAACTAAGTTCATTAGTTCTGTAGTAAGTCTCCGTGGACGAGGCTTGACAAATGATTCATACCGACCAAAGAAGGTGTGGGGAAATATATTAAAATTTCTTGGACAAAATCTGGCAACTCCTAAGCTGATACCAGGCAAGAATAACATTTGTTCTAGAAACAGCTGGGTTTAACAAACAAGCCACGTAAAGCATAGAAAACCACTTCTGATTGGAAACAGTGAATAACTACTCTCATTATCAGGACCAATGTTGACACACAGGTGTGAATGGGATGGAGAGGATCAAGAACTCCACTTTCCTTGGAGGAGATACACAGTGATGACGCTCAAACCTGCTTATGAGTTTGGAGAGGGAGAAAGGGAAAGAGAAGGAGGAACAGTAATTCTAAGACCAGAGGGATGGAGAGTCTTCCTCGGGCTTGCAGCTGGCTCGTTGACACTCCCAATTCACAGTGAAAACCAGCTCAGAGTCCAGACCTCCTTGTTCAGCAAATACGTGGACAAAAGGGGCAACTCAAACTTGAGGATTTAGACTTGGGTTCACCAAATCAAATTTCAAAGATTTGTATATAAATGAAACCAGAGTGAAACCCGTCTTGAATCTGTTTCACTTTCCCGGTTTGGGGTATAGCACGCCCACTAAAATTTAGTCAAACTGCAATGATGACATAGATAGTCCAGAAAAAGTGATTTTGAGTGGCTGGTGATGTCATCTTACATGCTCACTGAACAAATCGGCTTAACGATGTGACAATCGACAAGGTGCCTGAGAAATACTTTATATGCAGAAAACGAAGTCTTCTCAAGGTTTCTTCCCAAGTGCGCGGAAATGCACCCTTAGTTCTCTGGACCGCTATCAAAGGTCGCCTCTTTCGCGCAAGTGGAAATAACCCCAAACCTCAATCCAGCATCTGAAGCACCCAAAATACTCCTCTCCGTAGGTATTGTCTCCTCATCTCCTCCATTTCATTCCTTAACTTTCTGGGCCCACAGATGCGGCTCTCGTAGCCCCTTTGGGGGCCGGAACCCTGAATAGCCACCCTCACTCAACCGCCCCCCTGAACGGGAAGGCAGGCTTCCTTAGTCGGGCAGGACCAGCAACCTCCCAGGCCCCTCGTGGCCGCGAGGTGGAAGCTCTCTCCTGCCCTTTACCTCAGTGCTTCGTACCCGCGGGAAATCAAGTTAGAAAACTGCAACCTTCCCCCGATCTACTCCTCCTCCCGGCCCCTCACATTTCTCTAACCGTTTTCCCCAGAAGCATCCCGCCGGGGGATGAATTCGAAGACTCTCCCGACCCTCCAGTGCTGGATTCCGGCCGGTGCCCGGTCTCTCTCCACCCCAGCCGCCCCTCCAGGTAGGAGCGCCGGAAGCCTGCACCCTCCCAAGTGGGGTGTCGGACCCCT
>NW_024412403.1:40941879-40958552 GCF_014898765.1 Herpailurus yagouaroundi | reverse complement strand
CACCGGGGGCTCGCCACCACCCCTAACACTCCTCTCTGCTCGCCCTCATCTCTTCCTTCAACACCCCTTTCTCATCTTGCTTCTCTCACTTTTCCCCCTTCCTCCTCTTCTCTCAGCCGTCCCCTCCCTCGTCTTCCACTGGTGCGTGGAGAAGGGCGGGGGAGGAAAAAAGTCCCGTCTCCTTAATTTGAGTGATACCTTGGAGATTATCTCTTCATGGAATCTGGAAATGACGTGAACACCTTTCTGAAAACATCTAGAAGAAAACGCCTTTGGTCTCCTTTTCCTTTTGGTTCTTCCAAGTCTCTCTGCCGCTCTCTTTGGTTGAGTGGCTAGGAATGAGGCGAGGTCAGATAAGAAAAGCGAAGGGGGAGTTAGAGGCAGTGGTCTTCAGAAGTGGGCTTGAGAACCGCTCACTGAGTGGGCCTAGAGATCTGTTTATCCACAATTTCACCAAGCGGGCGTTTCCTCAAAAAGAATTCAGATTGGGGGAAGGATGACAAAGGAGTTAGGCAGGGTAATGGGACCTGGGTTCATTCAAGGGTTTATTGTAAGGCATCCATTGTGGTTTGCCCTCCAGGTGTCTCAGAATAACACATCTCTAGTATTTTGATCTGGATGTGACCTTGAGAAAATACTTGCCCTTTCCTGTTGCTGGCTTTGAATCATTTTTCCAGACTAATGTTTTATAGACCAGGAGATAGAGTCCCTTCAGCTGAAGCCTACCAGGAACTCCCCTAGAAACTTGAGTGCTTCTTGGAAGGTTCCAGCACTGAACAGGTCTCTAACGCTAGGAAGGATGGGGCAGGTTTGTTTTTGTACAGAGCACCACCCCCACACGCCACAGGTTGTCCCTTCTAGGACTGTTTCACCCTAGGCCTGACTTGTACATCCTTTTCCCCAGAAAGGAACCGCTGTTACTGAAGATCCTTTCTGCTCTCCAGCTTCTCAATATGTTCTGCCTTCCAAAGACCATCTTATATAGATAGATCTTGCTTATAGATTAAACCTGTATTTTCCAGCCCATCTTTCTTCTGTTAGTGAGGTCATCTTTGTTCTTTGGAATCACAAATTTAAATGAGATAGTATATAAAAAAACACTAACCATAATGCTTGGCACTTAGTACTCAAGAAATGGGAGCCAAATTATTATGGGTAATTATTTCAGATTATCACATTTTCCCCCTATTTTTATTCTCTCACATAATTCTTTTCTTTTTTTAATATTTATTTATTTTTGAGAGAAAGAGACAACGTGAACAGGGAAGGGGCAGAGAGAGAGAGGGAGGCACAGAATCTGAAGCAGGCTCCAGGCTGAGCTGTCAGCACAGATCCCCATGAAGGGCTCAAACTCACGAACCGTGAGATCATGACCTAGCAGAAGTCAGACACTCAACTGACTGAGACACCAGTGCCCCTCTCGCATAATTCTTAAGCACGAGAAGTTGATTCTCTGTACCATGATTTGTACTGTTCCAGCCCTTGTTCCTTATAAATATATGACCATGTGGTGATGGCCACTCATTTAGGAAAGCATAGTGGAAATAATAAGAGAGGAAGTCAAGATTTACAGTTTTCCTAATAGGACACAGTAGTTTCCCCAGAAGTTATAATATTGACCACCTTGATTTTACACTGTACCCAGAGTAATTTGTAACAAATCTTGTAGATGACAGCTGTGGAAAGTTATGCTGCCTCAACAGACAGACGGGGAATGTATCCACCTTCTACACAGAAGGATGTTTCCAGATGCTGTGTGTGGACTTGTGCAATTGGAGTTATCAATTCTCATGTACACCTGGAGAGTAAATGATACATATTAAGTGAAGATGTGAGAGAGACCTTACCTGTGAGGCAAGGGGGATCTAAGGTTTCAGATGTTTCTGCTAGTGCTACTGCAGCAAACAAATTTGCTTAGGTAACAGTGATGAAAATGCACCTTGCATGCTGCAACAGGATGTCGTGCCCTAGAGATATTCCATTTGCTGTTGAGTTCACAGATAGCCCAGTAGGCAAGACACAATCATAGCACTCAGCAAGGGTTACTCTGAGTAAACTGGAGAATGAGTAACTAGGCTGCTTCCTTAGATATCCTGCTACATCTTAGAAGCCAGAGTCTCCATGAGTGAAAGACCAGAATCTCAGTCAGTTATAAAGTTCACCACTTTTAGGTTGTTTAAAATGAATTAAATCATCACAGACAAGTGCTTTTCAGCAGCTTAGACGAAAGATCCAGAAAATGTCAGTACTTAAAGATCGTATTTGTTTTTAATCTTAAATATGCAAGGACATGTATTAATAGGCAAGATGCTAATAGTCCTTTTCTTGAGATTTTGCCAGAAAGGAGATTTTCACTAAGGACAAATTGCACTATTTTGATAATATTGATTGGTCTCAGTTTAAGACTAAGTTGAAGCTCCTTTGTTCCTTTCAATTAAGCTGACTGCACTGTTCCATGACTACAAAAGCCAGACATAAAGTGTAAAATTAAGGAAAAAGCTGAGAAGTTATAAAAAGATGTAAGTAGTGTAGACAGAATTAACACAAATAGTGCAGGCCTACATAATGTAACCTGCCTTTAATGGCTTATATTTTCCTTGAGTTATTTGGCTAACTACAGAAGATAAACCTGATCTCATAAACCTCACAAGTAAGATCCACTGACTCATTCCATGGCATCAAAAGGTCACTTTTTAGGAGGATTATTTCAAGTTCTGTTTTTTTCTATTTTGGAAAAAGTACTGCAGAGTAAAATGAAAACTCATAATGCAAATTAAAGCAATCAAATAAGCAACCTCTCCCTAAGTTTATGGGAAAAGTGTTTTATTTTTTTCATAATAGATTGATTTAATTTATTCATTAAATTCATAAGATAATTGCTCAGTTCTTTTGGAAAGAAGTCAAACAAAAAGGTATAAAGAGTTTAAGTAAGTATAATCTAATAATTCGATAACATAACATGCAGGGGAAGACTGGATTGAGAAATAATCCCTATTATAAAATAATGCTATTTTCTTATAAGTGGAAAATATGCCTAAGTAACTCTCAGGAGAATATTATATATATATATATATATCATACCTCAAACACCAACAGAAAAACTGGGTTCTTAGTTTAGATTGGTTCTTTTATATATAAATCATTAAAATCCCCATTTTAGCTAGCTAGATTCATAAGTTATTTCCCAAACAGGTGCAAGATGATGTAGGAGAAAGACCACTTAATCAGAACGTTGCAGGTCTGTCACTATGAAATAGCCTTACAATAAGTGAATTGGGGCACAGTTTATTGGGCAGGAGAGTAGTGAACAAGATGAACATAAACACTTAAATGATATTCTTATCTGTTGCCAAATTGTTTTTTGTTTCCACAACTGTGAGAATTGCAGCATGGTGTTTTGCACACTGCCTGTAACATGAATGGACAAAAAAGTTGAAGACTATGTGAGTATAAAAACAAGAGTTATTAAGTCTACGATGATGGTATGATGGAAAGATAACTGTTGATCACATTTAGTTAAAGAGATATGAACAGTATGAAACTACTGTATATTCTGAGCCTCCAGCTAAGAGGTCGTCAATGCCAATAAATCCATGTTTCTTAATAATTTTGATGCTATTCTCAGTCATATTAAAATTGCATTTTACCTACAGCCATATTTATATTATTTTGAATATTTCAACACCATTTCACAATTTCTTGTTTAGTCTGTATTTGTTAAGGTAACAGAAAATGGCAGTTATCTCTTTGTATCCATGAGAAAACTAGGCATAGGGGTCATGAAGGAGATTGCATTAAAGCTGAAGTAATTTGATACAGTTTTTTTTCCTAGCCATTAACCAATTTTGGTAACCTAAAGAAGATGTTTAATTTCTCCCAATTTCGACTTCCTAAAATTCCAGGTGGGAATAATGCCAAATGTATCTGTCTCTAGAAGGTATCCTGAGTATACTGGGATATACTATTTAAACTTTCATAGAAAGAGTAAAGTGTTACACAACAGATGATCAAATTTATGTGAAGAAAATTAGCAAGGAAATCAGGACAAAGCCATCAGGTTTTGACACTTAAATACCTTCAAGGTTACTAATCTTTTTTTTTTTTTAATTTTTTTTTTTTAACATTTATTTATTTTTGAGACAGAGAGAGACAGAGCATGAACGGGGGAGGGTCAGAGAGAGGGAGACACAGAATCTGAAACAGGCTCCAGGCTCTGAGCTGTCAGCACAGAGCCCGACGCGGGGCTCGAACTCACGGACTGCGAGATCATGACCTGAGCCGAAGTCGGCCGCTCAACCGACTGAGCCACCCAGGCTCCCCAAGGTTACTAATCTTTTGATCAGAATCTTATCAAGTCAACACAAAAGCCAGACTTTAAAGTGAAGCTGTTTTGTAGAAATGCAATTTGCGTACACAGCTTTTGGACAGACAGATAGGGTTCTTCGCATGCATTTGTAGCAGTGAGTACTCAACAAATTGGAGTACTGGACGGCAACTTTGAGAAAAAAAACAGTATGTACTTAAGATAAACATGGCTTTCTCTCTTGTCCTCACAATGTCCTGCTGGTTATTTCTACATAGCTGTCGTGATAGGGATGATGCCAGTGAAAACAAGGTTGCTTTTGAAATATCAAGGTAACGCTGGATCATTGCCAGTTCTTAATAATATATGTGAAACAGGCTCTACTATAATTAATATTTACTCTTGGAGATGTACTAAGACAAAAAAGTAGACTCTGAGTGTTTAAGAGGGGACAGAATTACCACAAAACAGTAGTATTTAAGAGATTGATTGATATATGTGCTTGATGGAGAGCAAATTGTGATTATTTAAAAAATAATATGTTTATTATGTTTTTGTATGTATGCTTCTTCTTATGAATGTGAAATAAGACTAACTGGCTAACAGCCTGGTAAAGCCATTGATAATTTATTATTGCTCATTAAATACAATTCTCAAAGGATTTTAATACAATTTGCTCAAAGCTCCATGTGGATTCTGTAACCACTTAAAATGCTTTCATAGTAACAGTTCAGTTGAAAATAGAAATTCAACAGTTGATTAATATGAGTAAGCCTGCTGTTTTAACTGGAGTCCTACTAAGAATGTCTGATGAAGTAGACAGTTTTCTTTGAAATTGGGTTTACCCATAACGCTTTTAGTTTTCAAAGAGAGACAAATTTTTAATAATTGATTTAATTATAAATATTTCCTTATATTACCGTAACAAGCACATATTTAAATATGTAATAGTATTTGTGAATTTTTTTTTTACAATATGTCTTTTACTGCCTTGGGAAGGAGACTCTCCCAGACATTTTATTATTTTTCCTCATTTTATTATTATTATGCCTCAGACTGTGTCATCCTGTTACTTTATCATTTATCATACTTTGTTGTAATTTTGGGGAGAGGTTGTGTATTTGTCTCTTTAGACGCTAAGTTACTTTAAAGCGAAACTGTTTTTTTCCTTGCTTACTCTTAGTAATTTGCCTAGTACATAGGAATTGGAAGATGCTAAGTAATCTTTGAAATGTATGCATGAATAAATCTATCAGGTATGTATCTTTAACTTTTATAATAAGTCAAACCTGTTAACTGTTTTTCAAACCTATTCTGTTTTTCAAAAATGTTATTTCTCGAATGGTAGAAGTTATTCAATGTCTTTTACAGAACCATCCAATGATGTTATATAAAATATCCCTCCTTTCTCTCTCCCCACTGTCCCTCTCTGGTTTTCATGTGGGAGGTATTTTTAAATGTCTGCTGTTTTTTGGCTGTCCATTAATAATTAAGACTGGGACACAGAGGCCCTGTATGCTGGGCTGTAACTACCCAAAAATGGCCTTCATTAAAATTGATGGGTTGTTGAGCTATATATGCCATGGAAAGAGAACCTGTTTTCTGGAGCTGTTCAATTACTACAGAGAGGACTCTTTCAGTCTGTTTTCTGAAGGCATTCTGGGAATAGTAGGTCATAAGGGGACCAGAACCAGGGATTCCACTCTTTATTATGTAAATATTCACTTACTCTTCCTGCACTATGCCTTGCATCGCTTGTTTTCTGTATAGAACATCTCTGGTGTAATTTTCCTGGAGAATAAATCTCCGGTCTCTGTCCTGCAATGAAGACAGAGAAATTATTGCCCAGCTACAGTGGCTAGGTTTGTGGGACCTAACCATACCTTTCTGTTACACTTACAAGACTTACAACCAACACAACTTTTTCAGAACACCTCTAAGATCCTTTGTGCTTTCCAGTTCCGAGCCTTTCGTGGGTGTGGAGGGGCCAGTTCCCACTATCTATCCACTTCCAGTTTTACCATCTCCTAGTAAAATATTGGAGGAATTTTATGTCTGTTCTCCTGTTGTTTCATTCCTTATGGCTTATCGCCATTTTATTTCTTAACTGCCATTTCAGTGGAGATGTCATGGGTAAATGTACAAATACATGTGTTTAACTTCTCAAAGTTAAATGAGATCTCTCTAAAAATAGGCAGATCTTTGGCTCTAATTATTTTGTATTATTATATACTATGGTATTTTACAATATGGTATTGCAATATACAAAATGTGTATGTCATGGGGCGCCTGGGTGGCTCAGTCAGTTAAGCGTCCAACTTCAGCTCAGGTCACGGTCTCATGGTTTGTGAGCTCAGGCCCACATCGGGCTCCCTGATGTCAGTGCAGAGCCCACTTCAGATCCTCTGCCTCACTCTCTCTCTGCCCCTCCCCCACTTGTTCTCTCTCGAAAAGAAATAAGAACATTTTTCAAAATCTACAAAATTTATGTCATTTTGCCTTTTTTATGTTATTGTCATAACTGAAATTGTCCTTTTTGGTTTTTTGAGAGAGAAAGAGTGCATGTGAGCAGGGAAGGAACAGAGGGGGAAGGAGAGAGAGAATCTTAAGTAGGCTCCATGCCCAGTTTAGAGAATAATATAGGACTCGATCCCATGACCATGAGGTCATGACCTGAGCCCAAATCAAAAGTCAGGTACTTGACTGACTGAGCCCCTAAAACTGTCCATTTTTAAGTTGATGGAATAATAATAAAGAAATATTTGCCCTCAATTGCATATATTTTTCTTGCTTTTCCTCTCCTTTTTGAGACTCCAATTTCTATATGTCTCCTATTTTCTATACCTCTAGCTCTATTTTCCTTTCACTTTAATTTTCCTTTGTAAACAGTGATACCATGATGAGAGAATTACATTATTTTGTAATAATATGGTTGGGTTTCAGACCACTTATTTATGTTTATTCTCTTTTTCCCTATGTTATCTTCTATACAATGAATAGTATTTGCTTTTCTATAACTTGGATATGAAATAGGAAAGAAAAGAGTTTTTTTGGGCTACATCCTCCTATCAAACATAGAGACAATATTAAGTAACAAAGTTTGGACTAGCCTATCGCTAAAACTTTGAGTAGAATATGGGAAGCTGGTAGTACTTGTCACTGAATGATAATGATTATACTAGTAATTCTACTAAAAGCCACCATGTATGGAATCCAACACCATGCCAAGCAGAAGTACATTACATGCATTGTAGTATTAAGAGAAATGCATTGGTGTAACTATTTTACAAATAGGGAAACTGAGGCTTAGAGAAGCTAAATAACTTTAATAGGCTTAATCATCTGCTAAGTGGCATATGTTGGATTGAATCCATCTGATGACTAATTCCAATGTGTGCTTTTCCTCTCAAAACACCATTATTAAAACACAGTTGTATATATTGATTTAATTTTAAAGTCAAAGGTATTAAGAATAATAGT
Organism: Herpailurus yagouaroundi; assembly: GCF_014898765.1. NCBI lineage: Eukaryota > Metazoa > Chordata > Mammalia > Carnivora > Felidae > Herpailurus > Herpailurus yagouaroundi. The sequence continues at coordinate 40,950,769 of NW_024412403.1, read as the reverse complement.
GTGCTGCTATACAGAAAATATTTTAAGGTCTGAGTTTTTGTTATTTTATTGATTTTTGGTTATTATATTCCTTGTTCTTTTTTTTTGTTTTTTGAGAGAAAGAGCTTGTGTGCAAGTGGGGGAGGGGCAGAAGGCAAGGGGGAGCGAGTATCTAAAGCAGGCTCCACATTCAGCACAGAGCCTGATGTGGGGGCTCGATCTACCAATCATGAGATCATGACCTAAGCCAAAATCAAAAGTTGGATGTTCAACTGACTGAGCCACCCAGATGCCCCTCTTTTTTTTTTTTAAGGTTTTATTTTTAAGTAATCTTTGCACTCAACATGGGGCTCGAACTTACAACCACAAGATCAAGAGTCACATACTGTACCAACTGAGCCAGCCAGGCATCCCTATTTGTTCTTATATATAATATATATTATAACATATTTTATATTATCATAAAGTATGAGTTACTGTTATTATTATTTCATTATCTCTGAGGCAATCCTACCAGCTTCAATTCCATCCCTTACCTTATGGCTCAGCCCTGTCCCTAGGCCTCCTCCCTTCCTTTTACGCCTTCCTTGCTTCTTTGCTCTTTTACTAACACAAGATTATACCTTATAGTATTTTTGTTTCACATTTTTATTGAGATGTAATTGATATACCATAAAATTCACCCATTAAAAGTCTATATTCAAGGGTTTTGAGTATATTCAGAGTCATGCAACCAGCACTATAATCAATCTTAGAACATATTCATCATCCCCCAAAGAAATGCCATGCCCATTAGCTCTTACTCCTTATTTTCCCCACCTCATTCCCTTGTCCTAGGTAACCACTGATTTACTTTCTATCTCTGTAGATTTGCCTATTCTAAACATTAAATGTAAACGAATGTGCAACATGTGGTCTTTTGTGACTGGCTTCTTTCACTTAATATGTTTTCAAAGTTCATCCATGTTGAAACATGTATCAGTGCTTCATTCTTTTTGATTGCAGAAAAGCATTCCGTTGTATGAATTTACTACATATATGTAGGAATGGAATTGCTGGTCATATGGTAGTTTTACATTAACCTTTTCAGGACCTTCCAGATTGTTTTCCAAGGCCCTGCAGCATTTTCATTCAATATGAGGGTTCTAATTTCTCCACATCCTTGTCAACCCTATTTATTATTTGCCTTTTTGATTATAACCTTCCTACTGGGTACAATGTGGTACTTCATTGGTGTTTTGATTTGCATTTTCTCAATGATCAATGGTTCTGAGCATATTTTAATTAAGTGCTTATTAGCCATTTGTATATCTTTGGAGAAGTATCTATTCAGATCTTTTGCAAATTAAAAAAAATTTAATGTTCATTTATTTTGAGAGAGAGAGACAGAGCATGAGCAGGGGAAGGGCAGAGAGAGAGGGAGACATAGAATCCAAAGCAGGCTCCAGCCTCTGAGCTGTCAGCACAAAGCCTATGTGGGGCTCAAACCCAGGAGCGAGATCATGACCTGAGCTGAAGTTGGATGCTCAACCAACTGAGCCATTCAGGCACCCCCTTTGCCAATTTTTAGTTGTATTATTTGTTCTTTTATTACTGAGTTTTAAGAGTTTTTATGTATTTTAGATACAAGTTTCTTATTTGATATATGATTTCCAAATATTTTCTCCCATTTTGGGGGGGTTGTTTTTTAACTTTCTTGGTTGGTATTATCTAAAGTTTCAAATTTGATAAAGTTCAAATTGTCTGTTTTTTCTTTTGTCTCTTGCTTTTGGTATCATATCTAGGAAGGTTTTATCTAATCCATGATCAATGAGATTCCTCCACTATTTTCTTCTAAGAGTTTTGCAGTTTTAGCTCTTATATTTAGGTATTTAATCCATTTTGATTAGTCTTCGTATATGGTATTAGAGCAGAGTATGCCTTCCTGTCTCCTCATTCAAAATGAATATTTAATTTTTGAAGCAACAAAGGATTTGAAATAAGTATGTTGTTTAAATATTAATCATTTAAGAAATTTTAGAACAGGATACAGGAGAATATAAAAGTATCTAATGTTGAGGGGTGCCTGGGTGGTTCAGTCAGTTAAGCCTCCAAATGTTGATTTCAGCTCAGGTCATGATCTCACAGTTCTTGGGGTCAAGCCCCGTGTCAGGCTCTGTGCTGACAGTCAGAGTCTGCTTGGGATTCTTTCTCTTCCTGTCTCTGCCCCTCTCCCCCACTTGTATGTGGTCTTTCTCTCTCAAAACAAATAAACATTAAAAAAAGAAAGTATCAAATGTTGAATTTTAAGAAAACACATTTATAACTTCACAAATGAAATAGCTAATAGTTTCATTAGAATGAACTATATGAGACTTACTTTGATATGTTCATTAACATAACATTCAGCTAATTTTCTGAATAAAACACAGAGTTACTCTTCTAAAGAGCAAAAAGCCCACTAAGTTCCAGTATGTTGCATATTACTAATTAAATAAAAACATGGCCATAATATTCATTGTGTCATCCTTCATATAATACTATATAATTAAGAAAACATTTGTTACACAATTAGGGAATTTGGCATTGTAGGACAATGTTTGTGATTAGCATATATCATTTGAGATGATTAGCACATACCCTTTCGATGGAAACATTAACTTTTTTATCTAGTCTGTGGCAGCTACATATGCAACTTGGACTGATTTTAAATGAATGCAAAGCTGCAGCAATGCTTTTCTATTTTAGACAAAAGTTATTTGCAATTAAGGCAAATAGCCCTGTCTTTGGTATTCGCCAGCTGCAGCATAGCTCTGACAGACTTCACCCCAGGTTTAATGTCTATATTATGCATATCAGAATTTAATAGGCAAGTATGTACATAAACTTCCACACATTAATTTTTTATATGCATAATAATTTATGCATTATAAAAGCCAATAACAACCCATGTAATATGGACAGTTTTAAAATTCATAATCATGTTAGCCATTAAGCAAATCAGAGTGGTCAATGAAAATCTGTCAAAATTTGGATTCAGTACACAATTTACATATAAATTTGTGTATATATCTGATGATCATAATGATAAGCTCAGGGATAGTCATATTCTTTGCAAAAATTTACAGCATGATGAAATGCATTAATCACATGCCAGTGGATACCTGAGTTTAGTTTGACCTCTGTCATTTAGTTATATAGCTTTAAATATTTCTTGATTCTTCATTAAAATGAGGAGAGTAGCTTCATTGTTCTCTAAGGTCTTATTGTGCTTTAAATTTTTGTGATCCCATTGAATTTGCCATTACTTGGCTGGTTCGTATTTGTGTAGAATTACAATATTTGTGGTGCCATTTGTTTCCTTTTAATATTTGCCTTGCAGTTAAAACAGTGGCATACTAGGATGGCAATGTTCCATCAGTATAGCAAGTCTTTTCATGTGTGGTTGAGAGTAATAGATTATGGGACACGTTTCAACTTTCTTTTTATCCCCCACTATTGAAATTAAAATCTCTGAAAAATAACTACAAAAAAAGCTTCTCATTTGCACTGTCGACAAGGTTGTGGAACACTTATTTTTATCTATCATAGGCTCATCTAGAGGTCAGCAGAGGATGTGAAACTTTCTTTACTTTTCCTATTGAGATTTTCTTAGTTTGATAGTAGGCAATCTAGGGGCCTTATCTCAGCCTAATAAATGACTCCCTTTTGCCAAACCTGGAAGGTTGAGAAGGAGATTGGGCAATAAAGAAAATGATTTACAGGAAAAAGAAAATGCTTGCCTGCTTCATCTGCTTCATGCTATTTAGTACTGCTTAAAAAGATAGAAATATCATTCTGAGTATTATTTAAAGAGCTTCTAATGCCCCTATATAATTAAGATCCTTTTCCATTATACTTTTAACTATTATCAAAGAGTATTTAATCGAATTCTGGTTTTATTTTTAAACTTGAGAAGATACACTTAAATCAACAACTTTTTTTCCCCCCAGGACTTTGGATGATGTTGCATTTCACTCTTGGACCTCTGGTTGCCATTCAAACCCTGACAATATTTTGATATTGATTTCCTTTCTGTTCCTTTCCTTCCCCACCCCCACCCCCTTGTATGCCTACCCTTTCCCTTTCTTCACTTCTTTCCATTTACTGTGAACATTACTCTGTGGTTCATTCTTAATATACTTGATATCTAAAGAACTCAGCTTCTCCCGTTTGAGAAAGGAAACTGCCTTTAAATATCACATGGCTTTGCAGAAGTTAAAAATATGTAAGAAGAACAAGCTAAGCCCAAAGTTAGTAAAAGGAAGAAAACAAAGATATTAATTTATGATGGGCCAAGAACGTAAAATGGGGAAAAGATGGTCTCTTCACTAAACAGTGTTTGAAAAGACAGCATCATGCAAAAGAATGAAACTGGACCCCTATTTTACAACATATATGTAACTCAACTCAAAATGGATTAGACTTGAATGTAAGACTTGAAACCATAAAACTCCTAGAAGAAAACATAGGGGCTAAGTTCCTTGACATGGCTCTTGGCAATGATTTTTTTTTGGGGGAGGGGGGGCGTTGACACCAAAAGCAAAGGCACAAAAGCAAAAATAAATAAATGAGACAACATCAAACTAAAAGGTTCTGCATAGTAAAGAAAAGAAAACCATCAACAAAATGAAAAGGAATCTATAGAATGAGACAAAATATTTGCACATCATATATCTGATAATGGGTTAATGTCCAAAATATATAAAGAACTTATATAATTCAATGAAAAAAAACCCAAATATGTGATTAAAAAATGGACAGAGGAAATGAATAGACATTTTTCCTGAGAATATATACAGATTATCAACAGGTACATGGAAAGATGCTCAATATCACTAATTGTCAGGGAAATGCAAATCAAAACCACAATGAGATATAACCTCACACCTGTTAGAATGGTATAAAAAGACAAGAAATAAAGTGTTGACGAGAATGTGGAACAAAGGGAAAATGTGTACAATGTTGGTAAGAATGTAAATTATTGCAGACACTATGGAAAATAGTGTGGAGGTTCCTCAAAAAATCCAAAATAAAACTATGATATGATTCAACAATCCCACTTCTGGGTATATATCTAAAGGAAATGAAAATAGGATCCCAAAGGGATATCTTCACTCTTATGTTTATTGCAGCACTATTCACAACAGCGAGATATGGAAAGAACCAATTGTCTGTGGGTGGATGAATGGATAAAGAAATTGTGACATATATACACAATGGAATATTGTTTAGCCATAAAAAGAAAAAAATCCTGACATATGTGACAACATGGTTAGACCTTGATGGCATTATGCTAAGTGGAATGAGTCAAAGAGAGAAAGGCAAATATCACATAATTTAATTTATATGTGGAACCTAAAAAAGCTGAACTCATAGAAACAGACTAGAATGGTGGTTACCAGAGGCTGAAGTGTGGGGGGAAATGGAGAGATGTTGTTCAAAGAGTACAACCTTTTGAATAACTTAAGTTCTGGGGATCTAATGTGCAACACAGTTATTATGCATATACATATATATTATATATTTGAAAGTTGCTACCAGAGTAAGTGTTAAAAAAAGAAATAGTAGCTATGAGGTGTTAGTTAATATGATAGTAGCAATCACCTTGCCATATATAAGTGAATCAAATCAGTATGTTGCACACCTTAAATTTACACAATGTTACATCAAAATCAAGTTGGAAAAATATATTAAATAAAAAGGTTAAAAACATGAAAAGATCATGACTATACAATATATCATAAAATATTCAATATAATTTTAGTATTGAATGATGCTATGGTACTCAAGTTTTTGAAAATAATTCACACATGGATTTGCTCATCCATTCATTTGTTTATGCATCTAATCAGAATTGTGTATTGGATATCTGCTATGTCAGTTATTGTATCTGTGTCACAGCAAAGTAGAGGAAATCACAGTCCCTGCTCTTGAGATTATAGTAGATTTATTGCTACCTAAACTCTTTTTTTAACTAGAGAAAGTAAGAAAAAGTAAAATTGTGTTGTCCAAACATTCTAGGCAATAGACTTTATTATGTACTGTGGCAGACATGTCTATCCCAACTCCATCTTCTCCTTTTTTTCTGTGATTGTTCTTTTATTTTGTTCAAGATCACAGCGAGCACAGCCCTTGGCAATGCATAATGTTTGGTTTAATTCAGTTTCTAGAATCCTGTTCTCTGCTTTCCTGGTTTTTTTTTCAGCTAAGAGTGGCTGATGAGACCAAAATGATAGTATATGGAGGAATTTCTGCAAAGGCTCTTCCTTTCTTGAAATAAGGAACAGTGGTAGCCCACATCTTTTGTCCCTATTTTTTTCTACCTTAAAATGGACAGGTATACAGACCTGCAACACACATATTGTTGTCATAATCTGGTATTCATGAGAAACAAGTTAACACACTAAAGATGGCACAGCAGACAGATAGAAAGAGCAATTCCCTGACAATGTTATTGAGGAGATGAAGCAACAAGAGCCACTTCCTACTTTCAAGATTCTTATGTGAGAAAAATAAACCCTTATTAGTATAAGTCATCATAAATTGGGTTTTCTGCCATAGTGGAACACATTCCTAATAGATACACATTTACAAAAGGATAAATAGGGGTGTCACAGAGTAACATATATTAGAACCAAGACTTACAGAGCAAGTTTTTGTATTCTTAACAACGATTGAATTAAGTGAATCATCGGTTAAGGGCTTAGAAATCATTATCACATTAATTTTTGGTTGTAATTGGATTTGAGATGTTGTACAAAATGTCGAGAATTTATTCTTAACAGAGGATGTAATCTCTTCAGTAGAGGGCAGTGATAGTGGTCACACATTCATATTTTATTTCTTACTGTCCTGTCTTTCAGAACCAAAAACAAGTTTATCAACTATGGTTGAAGAAAATTCACTCACTTCAACTTTGAAGGTGTTTGAAATCTTTCTGAAATAGGATTTTCAAAAGTAAGGCATTTTATCCTTATTCACTGGGTCATGAACTATTTGTTGTTCACATGATTAGAGACATTTGGGGAAGAAAGACAGGGCAGGAATGGTGATTGCAGTAGTGTGCTTAGTTGTATGAAGGGAGACCCAATTTTGATTTTAAGTCTTATTCTTTCCTAAAGAACTATCTGAGTCATTAGAGAACCCTTACTTAACTAAAAAAACAGTTCTGATTTTATCATCAATACCAATTACTCTATGGGATTTCTGTTTATTTATGCTTTGGGTAGAACAGTGGTCTATAGTACTAAGTTATACTGTTAATTCTGAAGTCTCATGACATAAGTACTTTCACATTTTTAAAAGAGTTAACTGCAGATAAGCCGTTTCCATTTGAAGGACCTTTAGTCAGTGAAGATAGATGACAGTGTCATGGGTCATTGAATGCATATGGAGTTGTTTATATATTTATTTACAGCTATGATGGCAGAAAGTTTAGTAAGAACCAGAAAGAAAACCCCACTATAAACTTGAAGCGTTTTATTTTATTTACTGACTCGCGAGGACTAATGGAAATAAAGTGAGAACTAATTGAAGTTATTTGGAAATTCCTTTACCTTTAAGTAAATATATAGTCCTTTAAGTCAAGAATGCTCACTACCGATCTGGGAGCATTCTGTTAACACACACATTTGTTACGCATGTGCTACATTCCAGACACTGCTCTCATTATTGAATAGATGATACACACCATTGACATTTGCACAGAGCTCAAGCTCATCAGGGAGAAAAGCACTTAAAAAGAATCACAACAGTAAAATAGAGGTGTGTGCATGACTCTGCAAGACAATGGAGCAGAGCCCCATACGCCATCTGGAGAGGTCAAAAATGGCCAAGCACAACCTTGCTTTCACATCTTCTTTTTATTCGAGCCTGATTTTGCCATCTGTGCTCTTGATGCAAACTCATCCCGCCTCTTCTAGGACCTTGTAAGCAATAATTACTGTTTCCTTTCTTATCTTTATACCACAACCTAAACATGCTCATTGTCATCTTACAAATCAAAGATGGACTGTGATTGGACACTCCAGAACTAGTTATTCTTTCTGATCCCTGCTTCATGACCATGCTTCTCAACATTTCAGACTACAATGGAGGGATTTGCTTCTTTTCATTCCACTCAGTTTTCCACATGTGTAATTTGAATTTTGCTCTGACCACTGCTCTGAAATCGCTTTGTCCAAGGTGAGAAATGACTCACAGAGATTGTAAACTCAATGAGAGTGTGTGTTTTATCTGCCTGTTGAATTGTGTATTTCAGCACTCAGAACTCCATCTGGCACAAAGGCAGAGTGTGATAACATTTGTAAATGAATGAGTGATATTTTTTCTTACTTTCTGTGGTATTTCTAACACCTCTGACCTTCTCTTTTGGTCATTTTTTCCCTCTCCGGTTCCCGTCCCTTCTTTCCTTCTTTCCTTCTTTCCTTCTTTCCTTCCTTCCTTCCTTCCTTCCTTCCTTCCTTCCTTCCTTCCTTCCTTCCTTCCTTCCTTTGTTCTTTCCCCCTCATTGTTATTATCTCCTATCTATCTATCTATCTATCTATCTATCTATCTATCTATCTATTTATCTATCTTTCACCTATCATCTATCTACAATCTATCTTCCAGTATAGTTAGTATCAGCATTATATTAGTTCCAGGTATACAGTATAGTGATTCCAAAATTTTATACATTGCTAAGTGCTCAACATGATAAGTGTACCCTTCACCTGTATTATCTATCCCCAGCCCCACCCCCACCCCCCCACCACCACCTCTCCTCTGGTAACTATCGGTTTTTTCTCTATAGATAAGAGTCTGTTTTTGTTTGTCTCTTGCTTTGTTCACTTGTTTTGTTTCTCTCTTTTCTTTTCTTTTCTTTTCTTTTCTTTTCTTTTCTTTTCTTTTC
>NW_024412403.1:40877546-40941869 GCF_014898765.1 Herpailurus yagouaroundi | reverse complement strand
TCTTTTCTTTTCTTTTCTTTTCTTTTCTTTTCTTTTCTTTTCTTTTCTTTTCTTTTCTTTTCTTAGAGAGAGAGAGAAGGTGCAAGTGACCAAGGGGCAGAGAGAGAGAGAATCACAGGAGGGGCTCACCCAAAGTGAGGCTCGTGTTCACCCTAAGTGGGCCTGGAGCTCACCTGACACAGGGCTCATGCTCACTTGAAACAGGGCATGAGCTCACCCAGTGCAGGGCTTGAGCTCATGAGCTCACCCAAAGCCAGGCATGAGCTCACCTGAAGTGGGGCATGAACTCACTCTCACCCTATGTGGGACTCAAACTCATAAACCTGTGAAATCATGACCTGAGCCAAAATCAGATGCTTCATGACTGAGCCACCCAGGAGCCCCCATTTGTTTTGTTTCTTATATTCCACATATAAATGAAAAACTATGGTATTTGTTTTTTTCTGATTGACTTACTTTGCTTAGCATAATACACTCTAGCTACATCCATGTTGTTGCAAATGGCAAGATTTCATTCCTTTTTATGACTGAATTATATTCCATTGTATGTATATGTACCATTTCTTCTTTATCCATTCATCTATCAATGCATCTATCAAAGCACTTGGAGGCTTCCATAATACGGCTTTTGTAAATAATGATGCAGTAAACATAAGCATGCATATATCTTTTTGAATTAGTGTTTTCATTTTCTTTAGGTATATACCCAGTAATGGAATCACTGGATCATATGGTAATGCTATTTTTAATTTTTTGAGGACCATCATATTGTTTGCCAGTGTCTGCACTAGTTTGCCTTCCCACCAATAGTGCATGAGGATTCCTCTTTCTTCTCATCCTCCCCAGCACCTATTGTCTCTTGTGTTTTTGATTTTAACTTTTCTGACAGGTCTGTGGTGAGATCTAATTGTGGTTTTGATTTGTATTTCCCTGCTGATGAATGATGTTGAGAATATTTTCATATGTCCGTTGGCTGTCTGTATGTCTTCTTTGGAAGAATATCTATTTAAGTCCTCTGCCCATTCTTTAATTGGATTATTTGTGTTTTTGGTATTCAGTTGTATAAGTTCTTTATATATTTGGAATAATAACCATTTATCAGATGTGTCATTTGCAAATATCTTCTCCTGTTCAGTAGGTTTTGGTTGTTTCCTTTGCTGTGTAGAACTTTTTTATTTTGATGTAGTCCCTATAGGTGATTTTTGCTTTTATTTCCCTTGCCTCAGGAAACATGTCTAGAAAAATGTTGCTATGGCCAATGTCAGAGAAATGATTGCCTGCTCCCTTGTCTAGGATTTTTATGTTTTCAGTTTTCACATTTAAGTTCTTAATTTATTTTGAGTTTATTTTGTATATGGTATAAGAAAATGGTCTAGTTTCCTTTTTTTGCTTGTAACTGTACATTTTCCCCAACACAGTTTGTTGAAGAGACTTTTCCCCATTGCATATTCTTGCCTCTTTTGTCATAGATTAATTGACCATGTAATTGCGGGTGTATTTCTAGGTTTTCTACTCTGTTCTATTGATCCATGTCTATTTTTTTGCCAGTACCATACAGCTTTGTAGTATATCTTGAAATCTGGGATTGTGATACCTCCAGCTTTGTTCTTTTTTTTTTTTTCAAGGCAACTTTGCCTTTCGGGGTCTTTTTGGTTCCATACAAAGTTTAGGATTATTTTTTTCTAGTTCTGTGAAAAATGCTATCAGTATTTTGATAGAGATTGCACTGAATCTATAGATTTGTTTGGATGGTATGAACATTTTAGCAATATATGTTTTTCCAATCCATAAGCATGGCATATCTTTCTATTTGTTTGTGTTGTCTTCAATTTCTCTCAGCAATGTTTTATAATTTTCAAAGTACAGGTTTTTCACCTATGTGGGTAAGTTTATTCCTAGGTGTCTTTGTGTGTGTGTGTGTGTGTGTGTGTGTGTGTGTGTGTGTGTGTGTTTTGATGTAATTGCAAATGGGATTGTTTTCTTATTTCTCTTTCTGTTTCTTATTTCTTATTAGTGTATAGAAATGCAACAGATTTTGTATATTGATTTTGCGTCCTGTATTCTGCAACTTTAACTGAATTCGTTGATCAGTTCTAGTAGTTTTTTAGTGGAGTCTACGATTTTCCATGTAGAGTATCATGTCATCTGCAAATAGTGAAAGTTTGACTTCTTCCTTACCAATTTGGATGCCTTTTATTTATTTTTCTTGCCTGATTGCTATAGCTAGGACTTCCAGTACTATGTTGAATAAAAGTGGTGAGAGTAGACATCCTTGTCTTGTTCTTGACCTTGGAAGAAAAGATCTCAATTTTTTACCATTAAGTGTGATGTTAGCTGTGGGTTTTTCACATATGGCCTTTATTATGTTAGGGTATGATCCCTCTAAAGCTACCTTTGAGGGCTTTTATCATGGGAAGATGCTGTACTTTGTCGAATGCTTTTTGTGCACCTATTGAAATGATCATATGGGTTTTATCCTTTCTTTTGTTGATGTGATGTATTACACTGATTGATTTGCAAATAGTGAACCACACTTGCATGCCTGGAATAAATCCCAATTGATCATGGTCAATAATTTTTTTAATGTTTTATTGGATTTGGCTTTCTAATATTTTGTTGATATTTTGTTGAGCATCTATATTCATCAGAGATGTTGGCCTATAGTTTTATGTTTCTACTTTTTTGTGGTGGTTTTTTTTACTGTGTGTTGTGTTTTTGTTTGTTTGTTTGTTTGTTTTTTATCAGGGCAATGCTGGCCACATAGAATGAATTTGATGCTTTCTTTCCTTTTGTATACTTTGGAATAGTTTGAGAAGAGTAAGTATTAACCCTTCTTTAAATGATTGGTAGAATTCACCTGTGAAGTTGTTTGGTCTTGGAGTTTTGTTTTTTGGGACTTTTTGATTACTGATTCAATTTTATTGCTGTTAATTTTTCTGTTCAAATTTCTTATTCCTTCCTGATTTAGTTTGGGAGGTTATATATTTCTAGAAATTCATCCATTTCTTCTTAGTTGTCCAATTTGTTGGCATATAATTTTTCATAGCATTCTCTTATAATCCTTTATATATCTGTAATGTCAGTTGTTATTCCTCCTCTCTCATTTGTAATTTTTATTTGAATCCTCCCTTTTTTTGTTTGTTTTTATGAGTCTGGCTAAAGGTTTATCAGTTTTGCCGATCTTGTCAAAGAACCAGCTCTTGGTTTCATTGATATCTTCTATTGTTTTTGTTGTTGTTTCTGTTTGTTTATTTCTGCCCTAATCTTTACTATTATTATTTTTTTTCTTCTACTGGTTTTGGGATTTCTTTGTTTTCCTTTCTCTAGCTCCTTTAGTTGTAAGGTTACATTGTTTATTTGAGGTTTTTTTGGTTTTTTTTTTTTTTTTTTTTTGCTTTTGATTCAGGCGTGTATGGCTATAAACTTCCCTCTTAGAACAACTTTTGTTACATCTAAATATTTTGGATCATTGTGTTTTAATTTCCATTTTTCTCCATTAAAAAAAAATGTCCCCTTTGATTTCTCGGTTGAATCATTCATTGTTTAGTAGCGTGTTACTTAACCTCCACATATTTGTGTACTTTCCCTATTTTTTCTTGTAATTGATTTCTAGTTTCATAATATTGTGGTTGAAAAGATTCATGGTATAACTTCAATCTTTTTGAATTTATTGTGACTTGTTTTGTGGCTAATATGTGATCGGTTCTGGAGGATGTTCCATGTGGACTTGAAAACAATGTGTATTCTGCTGTTTTAGGATGGGATATTCTAGATATATCTGTTAGATCCATCTGGTTCTATGTGACATTCAAAGATATTATTTTCTTGTTGATTTTCTGTTTATATGATCTATCCATTGATGTAGCAGGTGTTAAAGTCCTTTATTGTTATTGTATTACTATTGATTACTTCATTTGTATTTGTTAATAGCTGCTTTATATATTTGGGTGCTCCATGTTGGGTGCATTATATCTTCTTGTTGGAATGTTCCCATTATGATTATATAGTGTTCTTCTTTGTCTCTTGTTACAGTCTTTGTTCTAATGTCTATTTGGTCTGATATAAGTATAGCACCCAGCTTTCTTTTTACTTCCATTTGCAGGATAAATGCTTTTCCATCTTTTCAGTTTTAGTCTGCTTGTGTCTTTAGGTCTGAAATGAGTCTTTTGTAAGCAGCACATAGATGGGTCTTGCTTTTTTATTCATTCCACCACCCTATGTCCTTTTACTGGAATGTTTAGTCTGTTTATACTCAAAGTAGTTATTGATATGTATGTACTTATTGCTATTTTGTTATTTGTTTGCAGTTGTTTTTGAATTTCCTCTCTGTTCCTTTCTTTTCTTGCTCTTTTCTCTCAGGGTTTGCTGGCTTTCTTTAGTGGCATACTTGGATTCTTTTCTCTTTATCATTTGTGTGTCTATTACTGGTTTGTGGTTACCACTGGGTTAGCATGTACCCTCTTCTGCATACAGCAGTTTATACCAAACTGATGGTCGCTTAAGTTTGAGCCCATTCTTTACTTCTCTCCCCCTCACATTTTAGGTATATGGTGTCATACTTTACATCTTTTCATTTTGTGAAACTCTTGATAATTTTTATAGATATACTTAATTTTATTGCTTTTGAGCTTCCTACTTTATTTACTCTTATTAATGGTCTTTTGTTTCCACTTAAAGAGTCCCTTTTAACACTTATTGTAGAACTGGTTGAGTGATCATGAATTCCTTTTGTCTAAGAAACTCTTTATCTCTCCTTTTATTGTGAATGAGAACCTTGAAAAAATCTTCAGGTTTTTTTCCTCTGATCACTTTAAATATATGATACCACTCCCTTCTGTCCTGAAATATTTCTGCTGAAAAATCAGCTCACAGCTTTATGGGGTTTCCTTTGTATGTAACTATTTTCTGTTCTTTTGCTGGTTTAAAATTTCTTTCTTTGTCATTACTTTTTGCCATATTAATTACTATGTGTCCTGGTGTAGACCTCCCTGGGTTGATTTGTTGGGGGCTCTCTGTGCCTCCTGGATCTGGATTTTTGTTTATTTACCCAGATTTGGGAAGTTTCCAGCTATTATTTCTTAAAATAAATTTTCTGCCCCTTTTCTCTCTCTTTTTCTGAGATCCCTATAATGTGAATGTTATTACACTTGATGATGTTTCTGAGTTCCCTTAATATATTTTCATTTTTAGTTTTTTTTTCTTTTTTCTCCTCTTATGTTCAGCTTGATTGCTTTTCATTATTCTGTCCTCCAGGTTGCTAATTCATTCTTTTGTTTCTTCTAGTCTATGATTGATTCTCTCTAGTATTTTTTTTATTGTTATCCATCTGTTGCTTTTATTGAAATAAGAAAACTAGCATTCTCATTACAGTAGAGCCACTTTAGTTTATATTTACTATTTATTTATTTATTTATTTATTTATTTATTTATTTAAATTATTTATTTAAATTCCAGTTAGCTAACATATAGTGTGATATTAATTTCAGGTGCAGAAGTTAGTGATTCATCACTTACATACAACACCAAATGCTCATCACAATAAGTGCCCTCCTTAATCCCCATCACCCATTTAACCCATGTCCCCCCACTTCCCCTCCAGCAATTCTCTGTTTGTTCTCTATAGTTAAGAGTCTGTTTTCTGGTTTGCATCTTTCTTTTCCTCCTACATTCATTTGTTTTGTTTCTTAAATTCCACATATGAGTGAAATCATATGGTATTTGTCTTTCTCTGACTGACTTATTTCACATAGCATAATACACTCTAGTTTTATCCATGCCGTTGCAAAATGGCAAGATTTTATTCTTTTTGATGGCTGAGTAATATTCTATTGTATCTCTATCTCTATCTATCTGTCTATCTATCTATCCATCCATCCATCCATCCATCCATCTACCACATCTTCTTTATCCATTCATCAGTCAATGGGCATTTGGGCTCTTTCCACAATTTGGCTATTGTTGATAATGCTACTATAAACATTGGGGTGCATGTATCCTTTTAAATCATCATTTTTTATCCTTTGGATAAATACCTAGTAGTGCAATTGCTGAATCATCAGCAGTTCTATTTTTAACTTTTTGAGAAATGTCCATGCTGTTTTCCAGAGTGGCTGCACCAGTTTGCATTCCCACCAACAGTGTAAGAAGGTCTTTCTTTCTCCTAATCCTCGCCAACATTTGTTGTTTCCTGTGTTGTTAATTTTAGCCATTCTGACAGGTGTGAGGTGATATCCCATTGTAGATTTGATTTGTATTTCCCTGATGATGAGTGATGTTGAGCATCTTTTCATGTGTCTGTTAGTCATCTGTATGTTTTCTTTGACAAAATGTCTATTCATGTCTTCTGCTTCTTTTGTTCTTTCTTTCTTTTTTTTTTCTCTTTCTTCCTTCCTTCCTTTCTTTCTTTTTTTATTTTAGGTAGAGATAGTGAGAGTGGGGGAGAAGGGCAGAGGGAGAGAGAGAGAGAGAGAGACTCTTAAGCAGGCTCCACACTCATCATGGAGCCCAACACAAGGCTCAATCATGACCCTGGGATCATGACTTGAGCCAAAACCAAGAGTCAGATGCTCAATTGACTGAGCCACCCAGGCACTCCTTCTGCCCATTTCTTAACTGGATTATTTGTTTTTTGGCTGTTGAGTTTGATAAATTATTTATACATTTTGGATACTAACCCTTTATCAGATATGTCATTTGCAAATATTTTCCCCCATTCTGAAGGTTGCCTTTTAATTTTGTTGATTGTTTCCTTCTCTGTGCAGAAGATTTTTATTTCAATGAAACCCCAATAATTTATTTTTGCTTCTGTTCTCATCTAGTGTATTTTTAATTTAAGTTATTGAGTTCTTCATCTCTGATTAGTTTTTTTAATGTTTTTTTTATCTCTCTGATGAGAGTCTCACTGAGGTCCTCCACACTTTTTGCAAATCCAGTAAGTATCTTTATGACAATTACTTTAAATTCTCTATCAGGCATATTATTTATCTATGTTTCATTTAGCTTTCTTGCTATGATTTTGTTCTGTTCTTTCATTTGGAACATATTCCTCTGTATCCTCATTTTATCTAACTCTCTGTGTCTGTTGCTATGTGTTAGGAGAGTCAGCTACACTTCCTGCTCTTGAAAGTGGGGGTCTTATGAAGAAGAGTACTTATAGTGCCCTGCAGTGCCATATCCCCAGTTCACAAGAACTTGGAGCTTTAGGGGTGTCTCCTATGTGTGTTGTGTGTGCCTATTGTTATTGCTGAGTTGCTTTTGCCTTCAGTCCAGTCATTTGTAATGGCTTCCTGTCTGTTGTGGGCAGAGTTTGGTCCCCATGTTGTTAGTGGGCCATTCTGGGGCTGCCTTGGGCTTCAGTTGAATCAGACCAGGCATTTGCTAGACATGCAGTAGCACCACACTTCTGGGCACTTTCCCTGATTGTCTTTTGAGATGCTTTCATTAGTGGGCAGGGCCTGCAGTCAGACCAGATGTCTGCCTCCAGCCCACTGCTGGGGCTTCAGATTGGTGTGTGTGGTTATCTTACCCTTTCCCCATGGTAGGAGTTCTTGTTGGGGCTGCTTGCCAGGCTTGTGGTACCACTTTGGATAAGGTCTGGCCAAAGGCATTTTGAAGGGGGAAGATCTACAGAAGCAGGTAGCATTAGCAAGGTTTGCCTGGGTCTGCTGTAGGAGAGAACCTAAAACTGAGGCTGGGCTGGAGAGCATGTGTCTGTAGGAGAGCTTAGGGGTAGGGCATGCTGTTAGCAAGTTAGGTTGCCAGCGTTATGACTTGTGCTTTTCAAATCCTTTCTACACACATGGCTTGAATGGTCTCTCTAAAACATAAAACTGGTGATATTATATCTCTAACTAAAATGTTCTAATGACTCCTAAAGTGTGGTGTATTAGAAATTTAACACTAACTCTGTCTCAATGATAAAGTCAATTGACTTTTATTGACTGGATCATCTCACTAAAATTAAGGCTGTGCCTCATGCACTTTTTTTCCACTTTTCTTTTGATCCTCTCTTCCACTCATTAGCTTCATTTGTTTAGCTGCAAATGGGACAAAGACCTTCCTTCTTCAGAGAAAGGGCAGTTGCAGTCAATTCTCACAAACATTAAAAAAATTAAAAAAGCTTTTAGCTTTGTGATGATTGGATGTTCTTTGAACAAATCCCTTGGGAAATTGTAGTGCAGTGACTTATTTAGGTCTTGGTTAGTGTCTTTCAGTGTGGAAGGGGTGTGGAATTACCTTGATGGTTGAGATCAATCATGGCCCACCTCTGAACTTGCACTGGTGCAAATCCTATTCAAACTGCATAGTTTCCACATAATGGAGATTGGGGGTAGGTGTGTGTAGGACAGACAATCACAAAGCCCCTAGAAATGTCATATGTCTTCTATAAAGGGCATCCTGCCTGCCTATCCATTTTTTTTTTTATCTCTTATAGAATACTTCTCTGCACAGTTGTTTTATACATGCTGATCTGTTTGACATTCTTTGAGCACATCAGTTTGTTTGCTGCTTCTGTACCTACACTCACCTACTCTCTCTGCATGGAATGCAAACTCCTATTATTTGTTCAAAAGTAGGTAGATGTATCACCTCTGTGAAGCCATTTGTGATGCTTCATTTCCTAGGTAGAATTTGTTGATTCCTTGCATTCTTCTCCCTTCCTCTTTACCATATACCTGCCATATTGTATGGCATTAATTGTTTTGCATGTTTAAATTGTAAGCTTTTGGAGGCAGAGAGGTTTTCTTGGTTGGTTGGTTTGAATGTGCCCCCCTCCCCCCCCATACTAGTACAATGTCTGGCATCATAGTGGATAGAGTGAAAAGTGAAAAGCTTTCAAGTTTCCAGTTTCAAGTATATAAGATAGGATCTTAAGAAAAATCTACCTTTAGGTGAGGTAGCACGAACAGAAAAACATCTAAACTATCTTGGAAAATAATAAAGAAAGATGGAACTTGGAATGGGTCATTAAGAAAGTGCTGATTTATCACTTTCAGTTTCTCTATTGTTGGGGAAGAACAACAGAAACCCCAATAAATGTTCCAGAACTCAAGCTGGCAACAAACTTTTCAGTTTGTGCAGCAAATTCTTCAGAAATTGGGCAGCAGATGATCCTTACTTGTAGAAATAAATAAATATACTACCTCCATTTCTGCTGGTAACCAAAGTCTCCTCATTCTTCTTATCTTAATACTGTCATCTCACTTGCCCCCAGTATCAAATAAGTCATTAGGTCCCATTCACTCTTCCTTAGAACTGTCTCTCATATTTGTACTCGACAAACAAGGCTCTCTGAAGGAATAGTGAAGGCAGTAAGTAAACTTTATGCAGAGAAAGTAAATTATAAAAGGAGGAAAGTTCATAGAAATATCTTGGGAGTCACAGGTGGAGAAAGTAGCCAGGATTGTAAGTAGTAGTTAGAGTTTAAAGGGAAGAAATGTAATAAATGCCTTATCAATAACTTCCTCAATTCACAGAAACTCTTTTACTATTTATATTAAGAAAATAAGACTTTAGAATTTTTCCTAGAGAAAGTAATGTACCTATTTTCCAGGGTATTTGAGACGTTTGGAAATATTATATTAGGAAGTCTAGAGCACTTCCTTCAAATTCTTATTGATGGTCTGCTGCTTACTAAAATGTAATTTCTATGCAAAACAAACAAAGCCACCACTACCAATACAATTGGCTTGTAGCCCACTCTCCAAGTGTCCTTTAGTGAGTGTTCACAAATAAAAACAAAGAAGTGATCCATTAAAGAAATGCTTTTGATTACATGCCTGCTTTGTTATTTTAAGTGGACATCTTTTTGCAAAATGATTCAAATAATTTGAGGTTCTAGAATTAAATTATGTACTCTATAATGAAAGAGTGACACATAATTTCACCACTTTAGATGAAGAAAATTTTCTGTTTCATACAGTTAGGGAGTTAGGAAGATACAATTATAGTTTTTATTAATGAGGACCAAATAAACCACTAAAATAGGTGATTCCCATAGTGACTGACTGACTAAGGAGGTGTGAGTGAAAAAATGCCTTCAGCTCCATAGGAAAAGATACTACATAGAGATTATCAATAAGCACTTATCCTGCCACATATGTTTAATAAAATAGTATTAGTTTCCAATTTCAACATTGAAAATTTACATCTAAAAATTAATTTTCTTTGTGCTGCTCAACGTGTGTCCAGGGTGTGTCATTGAAATCTTTGTATTTTCCCTTTACCAAATCCATTTCCCTTTATTATGTCAGGGCTCAATCCTATCAGTATACCCTGATATAGGCAGAAAAGCAGAGTTTAGGTCACTGTGATCTGAAAAAGGTTTTGCCATCCTGGACAGTCTCTCAGATGTCACACTCATGGCAATTAGATGTTCTATTTTAAGAAACATGATTATTAGCTTCTAAATGAACCCGAATAATCAGGAAGTAAAAATGAGGTAATGGATTCAAATGATGTGGCATACAATATCCATCTTTTCTTCTTCCTCACCAACCCCCATTCAAAGCTCCAACACAGCCCCTAGATGCTAATTTCATTCTTTGGCCATGTGTCTAAAAAGAACTGGCAGAATACCCTTCAATTGGAGGAATTAATTTTTGAAAATGTCTGTATGGAGCCTGAACTGGCAGTAAGCTGCAGTAACGCTTAGACCACATTCACTTCGCCGTCAGGGACCTAACACTGTCCAGAATCTCATCTAGTGCTGATGTTATAGAGCTCTGTCACCAGGAATCCCATTGTTGTTTTCTGCAGATACTTTAAAACACCAAGGATAGTGCCTAATAATGAGTTGGGATGCAAATTGTTTCTATGAATAAATTTAATAATGTGGGAAATCTTTTTTTTTAATGTTTATTTTGAAAGAGAGAGAGAGTGGGGGAGGGGCAAAGAGAGAGGGAGAAAGAGAATCCCAAACAGGCTCCACGTTGTCAGTGCAGATCCCAACATGGGGCTCGATACCATGAACCATGAGATCATGACCTGACCCGAAATCAGGAGTCAGATGCTTACCCAACTGAGCCACCCAGGATCCCCAATAATGCAGGAAATCTTACTGATATTGTTAACCCTTGAACAATACAGGTTTGAACTGTGCAGTTCCACTAAATGTGGATTTTTTTTTTTTGATAAATCCAACATGGTACTGTAAATGCATTTTCTCTTTCTTGTGCTTTTTAAAATTACATTTTCTTTTCTCTAGCTTACTTTATTGTATGAATACAGTATAAAATGCATACAACACACAATATGTGTATTAATTGACTGTTTATGTTATCAATAAGACTTCTAGTCAACAGTAGGCTATTAATAGTTAAGTTTTGGGGGGAGCTAAAAATTATACATAGTTTTTGACTGTGTAGGGGTCAGTGCCCCTAACCCTTGTGTTGTTCAAGGGTCAACCG
This sequence comes from Herpailurus yagouaroundi, assembly GCF_014898765.1. Lineage (NCBI taxonomy): Eukaryota > Metazoa > Chordata > Mammalia > Carnivora > Felidae > Herpailurus > Herpailurus yagouaroundi. The sequence continues at coordinate 40,930,461 of NW_024412403.1, read as the reverse complement.
TATATTCAGATAGAGTCTTTACCTAGGATAAACACATAGCCTGTCTTATTTATTTTTCACTTGAAAGGAAAAACAAAATTTGACTATTTTTCTGACTTTGTTTTTAAAGATAAGAGTTTATGTTTTTCAGATTTTGGAAGGGTATTGCCATATATCTGAAGCTCTAAATCTAAAAATCATGAGGCATGAATATTTTTACTGTTCAGTGTAACAGCACATTGTGATATTTAATAATCTTAATAGTAATCTTGATAAATCAAGATTTATCAATACATGGTTAAATGTATTCTGAATACTTTTTTAAAGAAGGTAGAACATATGGAATGCATTTTTAAAAGATGACCCTTCCAGGGGCGCCTGGGTGGCGCAGTCGGTTAAGCGTCCGACTTCAGCCAGGTCACGATCTCGCGGTCCGGGAGTTCGAGCCCCGCGTCAGGCTCTGGGCTGATGGCTCAGAGCCTGGAGCCTGTTTCCGATTCTGTGTCTCCCTCTCTCTCTGCCCCTCCTCTGTTCATGCTCTGTCTCTCTCTGTCCCAAAAATAAATAAACGTTGAAAAAAAAAATTAAAAAAAAAAAAAAAAAGATGACCCTTCCAAATCCTTAAAAAATAAGTTTCAATGGTCTTAAAGATATTTTAGTAATTTCACACAGTATTCAAAAAGACATTATTCTCTTAGAAATTTGTAGCACAGTAGTGATAATTAGTTTAAATCTCTAATTTTTTAGGTCCAGGAATTTAAAGTGACTTTCTGAAGCTTACACTGATAAAGACTGATAGCATCTCAATTTATATCTAGATTTATAGATTCTGAAGTCCAATTTATTTTCAGCACTTCATATAATATAGGCAAATCGTTTTTTTTTTCTTAAAGACAGTCAGTAACTTAAAGTCTCAAATAATAAATGACTGAAGAAAAGTAATAAAAAATTTCAATTTTATCATTAAAGATTTTACATGAAACAAGAAAAAGAGAACCTTCATTTATCTGAGCCTCTATTATATGGCAGTAACTGTGCCAGACAAATTTATGTAATTTGTCAATTTTGGTCATATCATCCATATTTTCAGAGATAAAATGAATCCAAAACCCTGAAGTGTCCTAATTTTCTCAAGGTCACTCCATTCCTAAGTGGCACATGTGGAATTTGGAACCATGTGTTTCAGAGAGACTGAGTGCCAAGCCCATATTCATGAATGGACACAATTAATGGTGACTTGCATTACGAAGAGTTTATGAGGAGATATAAACAATCCTACACACAGTAGTTTAATTTTACAAATTTGTATCCTATTTTCTGTATCATATTTACCTCTCATTCTAGGTAAAGCTGCCCACTTAGTACTTATAAATCATGAGTCAGCTCTCTTTCTGGGAAGTTCCCATAGGGAATTGAGAGTAGCCATTCTGAAGAGATCTCCACATCATCTGTGGGCTATAACAATTATTGGTTGAGCTTCCTCAAATACTTGTAGGAGTGAGGAAAGTTAATGGTGGCTTCTGTATGAAAGATCCATCCGGTACATGTGAATCTTCAGACTAAAGTATTGTTTACACTTGTATCAATTCCCCAAGTGGAAACAAAAAGATTAAGCTATTGAGAGTACACCAAAATAAAAGGCTTTTGGACAGTGAAGGAAACCATCAACAAAATAAAAAGACAGCCTACCAGATGGGAGAAGATACTTGCAAATGACATATCCAATAAGGGGTTAATATCCAAAATATATAAAGGACTTATACAACTCTAACACAAAACCCACAAATAATCCAATTAAAAATGGGCATAAGACATGAATAGACATTTTTCCAAAGAAAACATACAGATGGCCAACAGACATATGAAAAGATGTTCAACATCACTAATCATCAGGGAAATGCAAATCAAAACCGTATTGAGATATCACCTCACACTTGTCAAAATGGCTAGAGTCAAACAAACAAACAAAAACAAACAAACAAACAAAAATAACAGGTATGGCAATGATGTGGAGAAACAACAACTGTCATGCACTGTTGGTGGGAATGCAAGGTAGTATAGTCACTATGGAAAACAGTATGGACATTCCTCAAAAAATTAAAGGTAGAATTCCATATGATCCAATAATGACACTACTGGGTATTTATCCAAAGAAAATAAAAAGACTAATTTGAAAAGATGCATGCACCCCTATGTTTATTGTAGCATTATTTACAATAGCCAAATTATGGAAGCAACCCAAATGTCCATTGATAGATGAATGGATAAAGAAGTAGTACATATATAAAATGGAATATCACTCAGCCATAAAAAAAGAAAGAAATCTTGCCATTTGAGACAACATAAATGGACCTAGAGGGTATAATGCTAAGTGAAATAAGTCAGTCTGAGAAAGACAAATACCATATGATTTCACACATATGTGGAATTTAAGAACAAAACCAAGGAACAAAGAAAAAAGAGACAACCAAAAACAGGCTCTTAACTATAGAGAACAAACTAGAGGTTGCCAGAAGGGAGGTAGGTGGGGGATGGGTGAGATAGGTAAAGGGGATTAAGAGTACATTTACCATGATGAGCACTGAGTAATATATAGAATTGTTGGATCATTATATTGTACACCTGAAACTAATATAACACTATGTTAGTTATACCTGAATTTTAAAAATAAATAAAAATTTAAAAATTAACTTAAAAGAAATAATAATAATAATTAAGGAAAAGAATCCCCCAAGTGGGACCTATATTGGTCAGGAGACAAAAGTTTACAGTGTCTCTAACAGCATCTCTCAGACAGCTGGTGTAGTTCCCTGTTCAGTCTGAATAGTTGAATCTAATTCTTGTTTTTAGAAAGATTGCCTGAAGGCAGTTTGGCTGATCTGTCTGGTTCTCACATGCCACCAGCTGGGGGATATTTGTCTGTCCAGTGGAGCATCAAAGCAACAGCTATGAGAATAAGGGTGGGAAAGACATCCAGAAGTATTGACAAGTGTCTTATTAGATGTGAGAAATGGGGCCTTCCTCTTCTATTTCCAACAGATTTCTTGGCTGGTTAAGACGAATGGTGATCAAATTATTGTCTGGGCCCTCTCATAGGGGATAGAAAATTCAACAGCCAAGTAAATTCGAGGTGCCTGCAACCATCTGGGAGCATTATGGCAGGACTTTTCTTTCATAGAGAAGGCTTCCGGGGCAATTCTGAAATGTAAAAGTCATTAAGATCCCTCCCTCTCTTGCACCTCCTGAGTCTAAGGTATGTATTTCTTCTAAGGTGTCAGTATTGTTGCTCTCTCTCCACTACTACAAAACCTGTATGTCCTATTACAGTACTTATAATGTCACCTTTTCCCAACTATCCTCTGCTGTCATCTAAACCTTTCATCCAGAAGGTGCAAGAGGGATAAGGACATACTTATGAAATCTTCAGAGACTTAGTGTATCCCCTATTTTGACGAGGCAGACTACTGTAGGGAGTTTGTTGTAAAGTATATCAAAGAGTCTTTATTCTTACATTCTAATGCCATGTGTATTCAACCAGAGAATTCAGGTGGCTGGGCCAGAATGACGTTTGAATCCCCTAAACCCCTTTTGGTTCAGTTGCCACTCAGAGAACATACTAACTCATCAAGCCTGGGATTACTGTTAAGGAAAAGAAAGGACCACAAGACTCAGGATTGGTCAAGTTGGAATACCAAATTTTCAACATATCCCCCCCACCCCACCTTTTTCATCCTGATTGTTAGGTGCTCTTTGAATGAGCAACCTCCCTTACTTGGGTGTGTGGATTAGGAGGGAGTGAGGGAAGTGGAATAAAAAAAATCTTTTTGAGTTGATTTTTAGGACACCTTTCCAATGCTCAAAAATACTAGATGCCTGAAGATAAGGATGGTAGGCAGTGTGGAAGATCCATCAAATACCTATCAGGACATTGTCAAAATTGTTGAATGACTTTTGTGATAAAAGGAGCACCAATGTCAGACTACAAATGATTCAGAAAGTCAAACACATAATAAAGATTAATTTCAGGTGCCCCAATAGTATGACTGGAGTCAGCTATCTGGATTGGGACAGCAATTGCATAACCTAAAAATGAGCCCAAGGTTTTAAGGGACCATTACCCTCAATGGTAATGGCCTCGATAAGAGTATCAGGGGCTAGAGGCACCAGGGTGGCTCAGTCAGTTGAGCATATGACTCTTGATTTTGGCTCAGGTCATGATCTTATGATTCATGAGATTGAGCCCCACATTGGGGTCTGCTCTGACAGCGTGGAGCCTGTCTGGAATTCTCTTTCTCCTCTCTCTGTGTCTCCCCCTCTCACACTCTTTCTGTCTGTCTGTCTCTCTCAAAATGGATAAACATTGTTTACCTTTTGTGGGTTTTGTTTTTTTGTTTTTTTTTTTAAGGAGTGTCAGGGGCTAATATAATCAGTCTATAAGCACTGAATGGGGGCCAAGTCCCTTAATTTGGTTCCTGCCCCCTTGAGACAATAGGCCAACTTTTGGTAAGAGTCTGGCATCTAGTGGGAGCCTCTGCATCAGGAATACAGAGTTCTTTACCCTGTGCCCAGCCTATGATGTTGGATCGATTGCCATTTCCTATAATGGTGATGAATCTATACAGTGAATGTGGCAATCTGTGCAATGGCAGGCTCAATCAGCAGTGTGATTCTAGCTGGCCTCATCAGAGAATAAACGTTTGTCATGGCCATCTGGACAAGTGGCTCAGATAGTTTGGTTAGTAGCCTCATTTTCACACTCCACGGCCCCAAAGAAAGGTGTCTTTAATCTAATAGTCCATAGCTTTCCATGTGGCTGACCAAACCTCTAGGCCCTTTGCAACAACTCGAGAGTCAGGGAAAACATAACAAAGTTCATCAAGAGGAATATTTGTCTAAGTTAGGAGAACAGTTTGAGATCTGCCCACGCAGTAGACTAAACACAGTCCTTTTCAGTTCAGCACAGCTGGTGCTGAGGCCAAACCTGCAGGAGCCCTGTGCACACCATCAGGGTTCAGTTTAGCAGAGCGTCAGTAAGGCGGGCGCTTCTGGGAGAATCTCTGTGACCTGACTGACTGGAGGACTCATTGAGCAGACAGCTCTGCTTCAGGCAGTGGAGCGGGGAATGAAGTGTCCTTCACAGGTACAGCTGCCCCTTTCTCAGGTAAAGCTAAGATGCTGCTGGGGCCAAAATGCACATGCTGTTTCTACTTGAAAAGTGAACCTTGTGCACATGCTTTGTCTCGTTAGGTCTGGTCTTCATTTGTTTTTCATCTTATCAGACTGTAACTAAACTGCCCTCTTTATATTCCCTGCCCATAAATACAGCCCATCCCAAACCCATAGCAGGCTTGCTTGTAGCTTGCTGCAGTTTGCATGTCCCAAATTGCAATTCCTCTGCTATTCCTGAATAAATTCTTTTCTTTTCTTTTTTCTTTTTTTTTTTTTTTTTTTTTTTTTTAGCTTTACTCAATTAACCTCCTTATTTAGGTTGGCAAGTCTCACAAGTCTCCCCACTTCGGATACAAATCCATGTTGCCACCCGTGCTTCTTCTGACTATATGATCAGAGGTTTCTGTGATCCACCCCTCCTTGATTTTGATTAATTTGCTTAAGTGGCTCACAGAACTCAGGAAACCTGTTTACTGACTGAATTACCAGTTTATTATAAAAGCTTATAACTCGGGAACAGCTAGATGGAGAGGTGCATAGGATAGGTATGCGGAAGGGGAGTGGAACTTCCTTTGCACTCGACAAAAGCACCACTCTCTCACATCTCCATGTGTTCACCAACGCAGAAGCTCTCCAAACCCCATCCTTCTGGGTTTTATGGAGGCTTCATTTCATAGGCATGATTGATTAAATCATTGGTCACTGTTGATTGATTCAACCTTTAGCCTCTCCCTCCCTGGACTCAGGGGGTGGGATGGAAAGATCCAGCCTTCCAAGCACAGGGTTGGTTTCCTTGGTGACCAGCCCCCACCCTTAGAGGCTTCCCAAAGGCACTGCATTAACATAACAAAAGGCACTTTTTGTGGGTCTCATCACTTAGAAAAGTACAAGCTTTTTAGGAGTACTGCAAAGACCAAATATATGTTCCTTATTATAAATCACAATATTACACTGCCCCTGGGCCCTGACCCTAGGCTGCTCCTTGCTTTCCCCAGGGTAACTGCTCTCACTCCTGAACTTACCCATCCCGGGAGGTAACAGTGGGAAAGGCAGGTGATAAGAGTTAGACTCCTAGCTGCACTATTAATTGCTTTGTCAACTTGAGCACTGCCCTGGTCCTCTCTGGGCCCAAATCTCCAAAATTTATTACCCTCCAGGAGGGTAATAAAGGAGGCATACAGTCAGCCTGTTCCAAGCCCCTTTTGCTTGTGCTATTCAGAATCCAAGGCACCAGTAGTATATGGCCTAGGTGAATGAGCCAACACATACCTTGTGACCCAAGATCACCCTACAGTGTTGATTTATTTCAAAAATCATGCTTATAACAGGGATGCCTAGGTGGCTCAGTAGATTAAGCTTCCGACTCTTGATTTCTGCTCAGATCATGATATCATGGTTTGTGAGATTGAGTCCTGCCTTGAGCTCTAAATCAAGAGCTCAGTGAGGACAGCACAGAGCCTGCTTGGGATGCTTTTTCTCCCTCTCTCTCTCTGCCCCTTTACTGCTTGCGCTGGTGCTCTCTCTCAGAATAAATAAATAAACATTTTTAAAACAATTATTCTTGCAACAAAAATTATAAGCAGCATTTATAATAGAATTTTTAAAGTTTATTTATTTTGAAAGAGAGAGAGAGAGGGAGAGAGAGAGAGCATGAGTGAGGTTGGGAGTTGAGGGGCAAGGCACAAAGAAGAGACGTAGAAAATCCCAAGCAGGTTCCATGCTGTCAGCATGGAGCCTAATGCACTGCTCAATCTCAGAACTTCCAGATCATGACCTGAGCTAAGATCAAGAGTCAGACATTTAACCAACTGAGTCACCCAAGGCTCCCCTTACTAAGAATAAGTTTTTAAAAAATGTCTTCTCACATATTCACTAGCAATTTAGCTTCTAAGATTATGAAAATAAAGTATTACTGAGCCCATAATTAATGTTTGACCATGCAAATTAGACATAATTGTTATTGCCATTGATTTCTTTATGAGCAAATCATGAGGGCTTTTTTTTTTTTTAATGTCTTCTGGGGCTTTGACTTTATGGAAATAATGTATTCATATTATTCTATAATGACTAAAACCTAAAATAGGGTTTTTGGCACAAAATTGCAGTATTATAATAACCTGGCCACATTTGGAATTTTGTCATTTAAATGATTTCAATTCAACACAGTTGAAAACCCTGTATGTGACTCTGATGTTTGATTTAGTTATTTCCAAATCCTATCAAGAGGGGAGAAGACCTGCTTTGCTATCACATATAGAGTTATTCTCCACATCTGCTAGCTTGAAGTCTGGCTTTTGCTGTTGGATATCACAGTTTCCAGGGGGGGAAACAAATCTTTGAAGAGGAAAGTATTTTTCCTAGGAAGACCTCCAAAGATGATGGCAAGGATTATCTCCTGACATCATACTCCTAACTATGATCTTTCTGTCACAGTCATAGAGCTGTGGCACAGTTGTCATATATATGTGACATATATATCACATGCCATAAGTCATATATGTATGTCACATAGGAATATATGTACATTAATGGGTGTATGACATTTATGTGTATATATGCCATATATATATGACAACTATGACAGCTCCATGAGTTACTCACACACAGACACACATAGGCACACACATACACACAGCTTTCCAGATAAAATTAATACACAATGAACTGCACGTTTTCGAAGGGTACAGAGTGGTCAGTTTTGACATATGTATATATCTGTGAAATTCACAATCAAGGTAATGAACTCATCCCTAACCCCTAAAAATTTCCTCCTGTTCCTTGGTAATTTTTCCCCGATCCTCCTCTCCACTCCTTTCCCTGGCTTATCGTGAATTTGCTTTCTATCACTATATTCACTTCCATTTCTCAGAAATTAATAGAATGTTTTGTCTGGCGTCTTTCACTCAGCATAATTATTTCAAGGTGTATCATGTTGCATTGCGTATGAATAGTTTATTCACTTTAATGCTGAGTAGCATTCTATTATATGAAATTACTACAATTTGTTATTCTTTGCTTATTCAAATTATCTTCTAGGATAATACCTAAATGACTTAATCATAAGGTTAGGTATGTTTTTGAACTTTTTAAAGAAACTGCCATATTGTTTTTCAAAGTGGGTATATCGTTTTCTTCTAAGAGCGGTGTATGAAAGTTCTTGTTGTTCCATATCCGCATGACAATTGATAGAGCCGGACTTTTTAGTAGCTGTGCAGTAGGGTCTCACTATGGTTTCACTTTGCATTTATTTATTTGATATAGCTCTGGTCAGTTTATCTATTTCTTCTTCAGTTAGCTTTGGGAATTTTTTTCTTTTAAGGAATTGTTCCATTTCATCTGAAGTGTCAAATTTATTGACATAAAGATGTTCATAATATTTCTTTTATCACTTTAATCCCTGTAGATTCTGAAGTAATAAGGAGTCTTCCATTTCTGGTATTGCTAATTTGTGTCCTTTTATTCCTGACAAATCTGTTGAATGAATAGTTTATCCATTACATTATCTTCTCAAAGAACCAGTTTTGGATTCAAAACTGGTTCAAATCATGGCTTTCTATATTGTTTTGCTGTTTACTATTTCACTGATTTCTGCTTTAATATTAATTATTTCTATTTTTCTTATTTTGGATATTTGCTCTTTATTTTCTACTTTTCTAAAGTGGTTGCTGTGGTCACTGATATGTGATCTTCCTTCTTCTCTAATATATTATTTAGTGCTACAAATTCCCCCTCCCCAAGTACTGCTTTAGTAGCATTTCACATATTTTGATATATTGTGCTTTCATTCTCATTCAGTTCAACATACTTTCTTTTTTTCTTTTTATTTATATATGAAATTTATTGTCAAATTGGTTTCCATACAACACCCAGTGTTCATCCCAAAAGGTGCCCTCCTCAATACCCATCACCCACCCTCTCCTCCCTCCCACCCCCCATCAACCCTTAGTTTGTTCTCAGTTCTCAACAGTCTCTTATGCTTTGGCTCTCTCCCACTCTAACCTCTTTTTTTTTTTTTTTCCTTCCCCTCCCCCATGGGTTCCTGTTAAGTTTCTCAGGATCCACATAAGAGTGAAACCATATGGTATCTGTCTTTCTCTGTATGGCTTATTTCACTTAGCATCACACTCTCCAGTTCCATCCACTCAACATACTTTCTATTTTAGCTTTGATATCTCCTCTACCCAAGGGTTATTTCTAAGTATATTATTTAGTTTTCAAATATTTGGGGATTTTCCAGACATATTTGTGCTATTGATTTTAATGTAATTCCATTGTTATTAGATAACATTTGCATAATTTGAATCTCTTTACATTTTTTAGACAAATTTATGGCCTAGAATATGGTCTATCTTGGTAAATGTTCCATACACACTTGAAAAAAAAAAGATGTATTCTGCCATCGTTGGGTGGAATATTCTATAGACATCACTAAGTTAGGTTCATTATTAATATTATTCAAGTCTTCTGTAACTTATTGATTTTCTGTCTACTTATTTCAATTATTGAGAAAGGAGTATTGACATCTCTGACTACAGTTATGGATTAATCTATTTTTCCTTGAAGTTTTAACAGTTTTTGCTTCATGTATTTTGAAGCATTATTATTAGGCATGTAAATGTATGCAAATATTATATACTACTGATAAATCGATCTCTTAGGATTCTGAAATGACTCCCTTGACTCTGGTAATATTCTTTGCTCTGAATCAGCCTTGATATTTATATTACTCTAAATACAAAATAAAGTTCTTCTTCCAAAATTATCTTGTTATAAGCCCATAATATTGCCTAGAATGACTGTGATACAATTTATAGTAATTATTCTTTAATCGTTAGGCTTTCAAGATTTTTTTTTCACCACAGAACTAGTTCTGCAAATATGCTTGTAGATATATTCTTAAGCATGTATTTTTATTTCTGAGTTGTTTGATTAAAAGATAATACATATTCTCCAAAAAAAAGTGTATCACTTTGGAGTCCCACCAGTGAGGTATGAGAAAGCAATTTTCATCCCACACATTTGTCAGCATTAAATGCAATTGTACTTCCATTTTTCTAAATTGATAACTGAAATATGATATACATATGTTGCTTTAATTTGCATTTCCCTGAATAATACCAATGTGGAGCATCTTGCCCTATTTTTATTATTAGTTGTTTGGGTTTCTATTTCTTGAGTGGCCTATTCTCTTTATAGATAAATCATAATATCAGTTTGATTTTTTTTCTTTTTAAGGTTGGTTTCTAAGCTAGTGTTCCTTTAAAAAAAAAGATAGTGTTCCTTAATGTCTAAGTATTTTGCTAATATTTTGCTATTTTTTTTTCCTTAATAGGTGAAACAAAATGTAGTCCATCCACATACAATGGAATACTATTGTTTGGATAAATAAATACTGAGAAGTAGGATTGCCACATCACGTGGCAAATCTATTTCTAATTTTTTAATATAATTTATTGTCAAGTTAGCTAATATACAGTGTATACAGTGTGCTCTTGACTTCAGGAATAGATTACTGTGATTCATAGCTTACATACAACACCCAGTGCTCATTCCAACAAGTGCCCTCCTCAATGCCCATCATCCATTTTCCCCACTCCACCACCCTTCCACCCCCATCCACCCTCAGTTTGTTCTCTGTATTTAAAATTCTCTTATGGTTTGCCTCCCTCTCTGTTTGGAACTATTTCTTTTCTTTCCCTTCCCCCATAGTCTTATGTTAAGAAGTGAAACATGAATGAAACATATGAGTGAAAACATGTGTTATCTGTCTTTCTCTGATTGACTTATTTCTCTTAGCATAATACACTCCAGTTCCACCCACTGTTTTTAATTTTTTGAGGAAACACCGTACTGTTTTCCATAATGGCTGCACCAGTTTACATTCCCACCAATAGAACACACAGATTTCCAATTTATCCACATCCTTGCCAACACTTGTTATCTTTTAGTTTTCAGACAATAGCCATTATTGAGAAACCTAGTTCTAAGAAATATAGATGAAAAGTTTGTTGGAAATTCTCCATATATGCCTTTTTAGGTCTTTTCTTTTGAGCTTATCAGATTTCCCAGAGAAGAATTTCCCAATATTCTATGTAGAGACTGTTTAAATATCAGACCTTTCAGAGTCAAGTTGTAGAAAGGATATAGGGTCAAATGTCATATGTTCGCTAGTCCTATTTTTGGTATAGAATGCAGATCCTCAACTGTATCTAGCATAATTTACCACAGAAACTCTTCATTATATCTTCTCTAATGAATATATTTCCAGAAAAAATAGTGGGGGTGAAGGAATGGGGGGGTCTCATCTAAGAGTATGAAATGGCAATCTGAATGCTACTCAAACAACTTTCACTTAATCCTCCTGATATTTTGCTTCTCTGCCTCCCCAGTTATAGAAGTATCTGGTGCTATTGATACATGAAATTTTTGAGCATTCTGTGGTGTAAACTTTTTCACTTGTTGAATTAAGGTTTGGTTTTCTTAGATACTCTGTATCAACCATCTGTTTTCACCCTTGTCTTCTGTTGTATCCTTTGCTGTCCCTCTATGTTTATCAGGTTATGTCTTTAAAATCTCTTTACTGTAAATTTATTGGATTTTCAGGAGAAAGTGCCATTATATTGCCATTTAGTGCAAAATTCAAAGTTCAATTTAAATGCCAGAGTGTTATCCAAGGAAATCTAGAGGACATTAGTTCCCTCCAATTTGCTCTGAAAAATGTCTGCTGCATGTTTCACAGTGTTGACTTTATCTCTGTTTATGCATATCAAGAGTGCTGTCTTTTCCCTTTATCTAAGCACTCAGTGACCCTTGTACTGCCTCTGCATTCTGCCCATGTTGGGGAGTTGAGCAGAACTGTGTTCTACCAGCATGCAGGAGGAGTCTCCTGACTTAGCTTTGAAGAGCAAAAGAATTTCTCTTTGAACTAACACATGGCTGACATCACTCTTTCTGTGTAAGTCCTGGCCACAGTAGCTCAGGGTATTGTTAATCAATCATTTCCTGTTCCATGTAACATGAATGCACAAGCTTAGGACACATAAGTCTAAATGCCAATGCCTTCAGACATTGGTTTGAGGGGAAATTGTGGGTTGAAAGTCATAGCAATTTCTAGCAACTTATGGAATACAAGTGACAACGGAGTCTTTTTATAAGAACATCTGTCTGACAAGTGTGTGTGTGTGTGTGTGTGTGTGTGTGCGCGCGCAGGTGTGTACATTTCTGCCTAAGTGAGAAGGTTTCCCTTTCTACTTGTATGAGCTTTTGGATATCAATACAAATTTGTTAATTAAAAACATTCTGCTATAGTAGTTTCATGAAATACATGTCTCATACACACATACATAACATATATCATATATAATATCACGTATATTTATATATAATCTGCCTATTCAACTGGACATACATAGGGAAAATTGTGGGTGATTATTAAGATGTATCACAATAGTTAACTGAGATATTGTAGTTTCTATCATTTAGATTTGTTTTCTGACTCATCCCCAACTGAGTCCTATAAAGCACAGAAGAGTTATAACTAACCCTCTCAAAACTTTTGATGCATAACCATCAAAGTTTTGAGATCTTAGCAGAGTGGAAAACAGAGGTCAGAGAGGAGTTCTTCCGTGATTGAGCATAAGGTCTTCCTGGTGTCTCTGGAAGTGCCTTTGCAGAATTGGGGCACAGCTTGGGAGAGTAATGGCAGCACCTAGCAGGAACTGTATAATAATTGTGATGTCTCTGGTCACTGACAGAATAATTGAGCTGGGGGAGGGAATGGGGATGAGACATTTTCAAATTGCTGAAATTCTCATATTACCGGGTAAGGGTAAGAACCAGTGAAATTTGAATTACAGTTAGAAGTGTAATGTCATCTATATGAGTAGGTTGAGGAAGTTTTAGTTATGCTAAAGGAAAATAAGTTTATTAGTTGTAAGAACCTTTTTCCTTGGATGACAGTACTTCTATCAATAGGGGAGCTCTTACATGATAAGGTATCATTCTATAGAGTTACAAACAATTTTTTTCCCTATTGAGGGGGAGTTCTTTTTACCTTACTTTTATCACTACATAAGAATGATTATTAGAAGATTCTTCTAACATTATCCTTTTTAACCTGCATCAACTGCCATGGGATCTTCGATATACTTCTCTCTTGAATGCAACTCGGAAACATTATCACATTTGCCATGTATATAGTAGCCCAGGTGCTTATACTAGATCCATATTTGCTTTGAATATTTTTGTAATAGTAGATCTTTTAATTTTTATAAAATGGAATGTAGCTTAAAAACAAGCAATTTGTAGTGATTTATCTACCTGGATCCTTCTATTATGAGAAATTATGAATGCCACATGTGATTAATTTGTTTGGGAAATTTTGTAGGCTGTCTAATGGCATACATTATTAGACAACTCAAATAAGAGGAATTTACAACATATGTGGTAAGGTTTGATTTTTAATAACGAGACACATTATTTTCTGTTCAGCTCAGTTCTTCAGCCTAATAAACACATCCTTTCCCCAGCAGTTTCCAAACTAACTACCCATGAGCACCAGGACGGAAGTGATTAGCAATTGTTTTCTTTCTTTGTTTTAAAATTAAAGAAAAATGTTTATTCATTTTTGAAAGAGAGAGAGAGTGAGAGAGAGAGAGAGAGAGAGAGAGAGAGAGCTGGGGAGGGGCAGAGAGAGAGAGGGAGACAGAGAATAGGAAGCAGGCTCCTCAATATCAGCCCAAAGCCCTACACGGGGCTCAAACCTAGGAACCTTGAGATCATGACTGGAGTCGAAGTCAGTCACTCAACTTATAGCTACCCAGGGACTACATCTTTCTTTTTATTTTTTAAAGATTATTTCTTTATTTTGAGAGGGAGAGAGTGAGAGTGAGAGCAAGAGAGAGAGAGAGAGAGAGAGAGAGAGAGACTGGAAGGGGCAGAGAAAGAGGGAGAGAGAGAATCCCAAGCAGGCTCTGCACTGTCAACCAAAATCAAGAGTCGGATGCTTAACCAACTGAGCCACCCAGGAGCCCCAGCAATTGTTTTCTTTCCATATGGGATTATGAATGTTTTCTTTATTTCTTGATTCAAATGTTGACAGTTTATTTACTCTTGATGCTTTGCCCCAACTCCTCCAAATAAGTGTTTACATTACTTTGGGGATGAGAAAAAGATTATCTAAAAAAGAAACAAAATGAAAAATTCCACTGACAGTTAAATTAGTAACACATAATTTCTTTGGTTGGTTGGGATTCTGGAAGTTGTATTTTCTTTCAGGAATACTTTATCAACAAGGAAGAAAATACTATTTTAAAAGGTATTGATTCATTACTCAAACTTGAGAGAGAAAACACAAGAGGAAATAGGAAATATGTTATTCAATCATTATATTCTGTATCAATTCTCTATCACTATATAATTGTATTTAATTTTACTTGGTAAACAAATTCATACTCTGGCTGTTTCATTTAGATGACTCACCATGCTATACTGTTATATTATTAGTATCAACATCTGTGTCCATTGTAATCCCACCAGACAAATTAAGCATCCAGATATTTTTTTTTTCTTTTTAGGTACTAGAATAAACAAATAGTGAGGATTACAAATTGTCATATTGTGAAGAATATCTCATAAATGCAAAATAATAGCATTTAATACTTTCGTTTTTAAATGCTTTTAGTTTTTTGAAGGATGAATTTGGAGGAATTGATGTTCTTTAAAGAGAATTATATAGGAAAGGCAATTACATATTTTTTATTATAGATAGGTATTTTTTGTTATTATAGAGGAAGTAAACATTGAGGAAACCTTCCTGTGTGTGAGTGTAAGTACACAAGGCATGCTAAGTACATTGCAAATCTCATATTTGGTGACTGGTGATTAACAAATCTTCACTTTAAAAAGTGTGGAATGCATATATAGAATACATTGTTTTCCAGCATAGATAAAATGGATCATAGATAACTTATATGAGTTTTTACTATATTTGTAGAAAAATAAGGTTATAATTGGTATCTATTAAACTATTTATTTTTTTAAAGTTTATTTTGAGACAACAAGAGAGTGGGGGATGGGCAGAGAGATGGAGAGAGGGAATCCCAAGCAGGCTGCACACTGTCAGCATAGAGTCAACATGGGGCTCGATCTCACAAACCGTTAGACCGTGACCTGAGCTGAAATCAAGAGTTAGATGCCCAACTGAATAAGTCACCCAGGTGCTCCAGTATCTATTAAACTTTCTAGCAAATGTATGTTAAACTTGGCTTAATGTAGCAGACACCAGAGTACAGAACAGTGCATCTTACATTTTACCTTCCTTTCAGCCTTCTTCCAGCATGTTGTAAGGACCTTGTTGATTTAAAGTTTCTATTCTAGATGAGAACTATGAAACTATCTCTGATTAACTCAAACCCTCTCTTATGAAAGTCAGTCATACCATCCCCAAACACAATAAGAGGATATAGTTCTTCCCTCAAATATAGATAGAGGAAGTCCCCGATAATTTGGATTACTTCGGTTTTGTAAATCTGAGCTGTTGTAACCATAGCCTTTTAGTATCATATAATTCTTTCCAGAAGCACACATGACACAACAACCAGACTAGAAGTATTTGATTGTAAAACTTCACAGAAGTATAACTACTTGTCCCGGCTATTTAGAACAAATGAATCTTTTTCTGTCAAGTTTTTGGTATGACCCAGTTTTAGTCTCTCTCTCATGAGGTCATTCATTAGAACACTCTTCCTGTTTCTATCCCTATCTAATACCTCCAGCCTCTAATTCCCAGTCCCCTCATTGTCTGCTCCAGTCATGGCACCAATTTAAATTTCACTTTGCCACTCTCTCTGGATTTCTTTGCTAAGATAATTTATTAGAGGATACGATGTGGCACTTGTTTATATATATATTTTTCAGTCAGTCTGATGTGTCTGGCAGAGATATTTCATCTGTGGTGGCAATGTGGATCATTTGGAAAGCTGCTAAAAATCTTAGACATATTTTTGGATGACAAAGCTATATGTCATCTAACCAAACTCCCAGTTCCTATTAGGTGAGGTCCTAGAGACTTGTTTCTGATCTGCAGGTGTTAGGTTGACATTCCTGCATTCATTTAGTCCCATTTCTTCATTTCTCAAAGAACATGATATGGGGGGGTATTTGGTTGTGGTTGTATTGGCAATTTTTTAGTGGAAATATTAGAAGCGCTGCACAACTTTTCCTTGAAAAGAACTGGGTGATATACAGAGATAAGTGATGTCTGTGACAATTTCTTCTCTCTATAAATGTAATGAAATGAGTTTAGTTCCACTCCTCAATTGTGGGTCCTCAGCTAATTGAGATGACTATAATTTGTAGAGAAATGAATTATTTTTGAATAAAGAGAGATTTGAAGAAGTTCTATTTTAAGTATTTATCTACAGTTCACTAAATGTAAAGTAAAAGCTTTTAATATCACTGACCTTCAAAACTGGAAGGTTAACTCAGTAATGTAATACTCTCTGTAATACTATCTGAGCCTGACTTTATAGATGCATGATATCTGTCTCTTCAGAGACAACAGATGTTGATATCTGTCTCAACAAACTCAACAAGTAGTCAACTAGTTTTGTCCTGAGTACCTTCAGCAGAGGGAGACTTGTGAAATACATGCTTTGTATAGAATATTATTTATCACATAGGTACAACAATTACTTTTAAGTGTAAGCTGTCAGGCGCTATTGTCATGGTAAAGCCATGGTTTTCAAACCATAGCTTGCCGCAGATCACCTACAGGCAACTTAGCCAAAAGGCTAAAAAGCAATTGGAAATCGCTAAAAGATTTCCTAAAACATACAGAACTCCGGTGTTTTCGATTTTGTAGTCCTCAGGTGTGGCTGATAATTTGAATTTCTAACAAGTGCCCAAGTGATGCTGATCCTGCTGGCTCTGGACTACACTTTGAGAACCCCTACTCTGAAAGTAACTTCCATGTCTATACTCTTCTAGTATCTCTTATCTGACTCCCATGTCAGGCTTTTCTAGGATAGATCTGTTGGGCTTTAAGTAATTTACCCAGTTTCTTCCACTCCACCTCATCTCCCTGCTTCCCCCCTCCTTATTCTTCATCTCCTCCTCCTCCTCCTTCTTTTTTGTTTGTTTGTTTTTTGTTTTTGCTTTAATCACACTCTATTGGACTATCCCAATCTTCAACTTTTGAGAATGGTTTATTAGGATGAAGAAATAACATTTATTCATTTAACAAGTATAGCATGTACTAAACATTGTTTTGCAAACGGTGGTGGGAAAGATAGACAAGGTATCTACTCTCCTAAATTATATAAATTAGTGATGTTGGAGAGATAGGAAACAAGTGAATTAACCAGATAATTTCAAATATAGAGTGGGATAAAATAGGGCAATGGTCAGGGAGATGGGGTGGTGAGTATGGAATATGCCACTTTAGCGTGTGATATTTTAAACTAGTACCTGAATTATAGGAACATAATGTCTTTTTTGGAGTAGAAAAAATAATGCAAATGAATCACAATTGCTCTCTCCTACTGCAAACATCTCTATTTCAAATTCTCTAAATTCCTCAATCTTGTAATGTTTACATTTTTATCTTTATCCTTTCCAGGTGTCCTCCTGTTGTACTTTGTTAAGAATCTGTGAACCTATTTATCTGCCTATCCATCTAGTATTTCTAGCCATCCTGCCCTTGAACTTGTTACATTTAGTTACCACGGTATCACCCTTTCCCCTCTTCCTCTAAAGCATTTGGGAAGTGGAAGAATAGAAAGAGAAAATTTTGGAGTCAGGAGGACCAGTGTTTAGAATCCCCTCTCTGACACAGATTAGCAGTAGGAATTCAGGCAAGATAGTTTCTAGATTAAACTTCCCTAAAACATGGACATTATTATATTTCTACTCTGTTAACTATTAATTAGCACTCCATGTCTTATAATAAATGTCCAGTGCACTCAGTTACACCCTTCACTATTTATCTGAACATTTTTCCCATCTTACTTTCTTCTTTCCCATTTTCAAAATCTATGATGGAGCAATCGACTATTCTGTTTTCTAGTCTTCTAATTCTCTTAGTTCATAGTCAATGATTCTTTCCCCCAAGAATGCCTTTTCCCCCAAATTCTTGTAATCCAAATTCTATGAGCAGTTTGTTACAAGCACATTGGCTCCTCTCCAAATTCCACTTCTATTTTTCAGCTGAAAGTGAGTATGCCCCTGTTTTGAATACTGGTAGTATTTATTTTGTAACTCATTTTGGATGATCACTTTGTACTTTACACATATTTGTGTAGTTATTGTAGCTGCCCTACATAAGTTCAGGTGTCTAAGAAAGAAACAGTATCTCATCATCATTATAATCATCCAAATACCTAGTATAATGCCTCACATCTTCAAAGCCAGTGGTTCTCAAAGTGCAGGCCTTGGACTAGAAGCATCAGCATCACCTCAGTACTTGTTAGAAATGTACAGCAACAGAAACTCTAGGGGTGGGGGCTAGCAATTTGTTTTTAACAAGCCCTCCAGGTGATTCTGATGCTGGTGAAATTTGGGACCCATTCTTGCATGCATTCAGTAGATACTTGTTGAGTGGGCGAATGAATAAACAAATGTGAATATATTTAGTTTTTTTTTTTTAAATAAAACATCCTACAGTTATTTTAATTATTTCTGCTGGAAAATGCATTCAGCTGAGATTTGTGGACACTACATTATGAAACACTTTTGAATTTTGACTAGGACTGATATGATATGCCTTTCTTCCTAGCCATGTTCTCCAACATGCTGCTTCTCTCAAACACTTTCTTTTAATTTTTACATTACTTATACACCTGAAAGTGTGAATGCTGAAATATTTTTTAAAATGTTTTCAAGTAAGTCACTGATTTTAATTCACTGGAAAGATAAAGGATTTCCAAAAGGGTCTCTCGAATTGTTTTCAATGACATAGAATGTTGTGTAGTGCTTTGTGAATAGAATGTGCAGGGGCGCCTGGGTGGCGCAGTCAGTTAAGCGTGCGACTTCAGCCAGGTCACGATCTCGCGGTCCGGGAGTTCGAGCCCCGCGTCAGGCTCTGGGCTGATGGCTCAGAGCCTGGAGCCTGTTTCCGATTCTGTGTCTCCCTCTCTCTCTGCCCCTCCCCCGTTCATGCTCTGTCTCTCTCTGTCCCAAAAATAAATAAACATTGAAAAAAAAATTAAAAAAAAAAAAAAGAATGTGCATACGACTCCTATGAGAAGCTTGTTAAAATGAAGATTTGATCCAGTAGGTCTAGAGTGGTGTGTGACATTTACAAGCTCCCAAATGAAGTCATTACTTTTGGTCCAGGGATCATCTTATAAGGAGAAGGGTTAGAGTGTAACGTGATTTCCCATTTAGCAGACCAATTCAAATCACAGTGTAGATGGAAAAGGGCTTGAGGATTTGGGTAGATTATTTATCTCCTATCAGCTTCACTTTATTCATCTATGAATCATAAATAACATATAAAACCTATAGTTGATGCCTGACACACAGTAAGACCTCGATAAAAGGAAACTATTGTTATTTAAATAAAAATTAATGACAAAAATGAAAAGGAGTATCAAAATATTATGCCTCCATCTGGTAGTAGTGTCTACATCCTGGGATGCAATCGGTTAACCCTATTCCTGTTATGCTCGCTCTGGAATGTGAAGGCAATAAAATTGAGTTCTGCTGTCAACAGCTTTATAGCTTCTGCAATTTCAGCTGGAGTGTCTGCCATTGACCTGCAGCAGCTGAAATCACAGGTGCAACTTCCTGAATATTGAATCCTCCTTCTGGCACCACCCTGATTATCAGTTATTCCTAATAATAATAAAGAAAGCTGCAACCCACTGAAAAAAAACATTTTGATCTCTTTGTTGTATACTTGAGGACTTTTTCCCCCCACACTGGTATCTATATTGTTGCACATGAAGGTTAGCAAGTGAGATTGAAATAACAGATCTATTGTTAAGAAATTTCTCATTAGCATCAGGCATTAGTCAAGAGTTTGGCACACTTATCACATACTAATTAGCATACTATTGAAAAACTGGTTCTTTAAATTATATAGCTTACTAGGACAGACTTTTCAGTTTGTAGAATCAAAAGCAATAAATCCAACAGATTATTTTATTGTTCACTGAAGGAGAGTTACGACTCATAATGATGAATTTCTGAGTGGTTGTCAAGTTAGATCATATCCTAAGGAGCTCTTTGGAACTTCTTTAGGAAATTATAGACATTTAAATACACCAGCTAAATACTCAGTTGAAGCTACAGTGATTCATCGGAAAAATATATGCTTCAGATCCAAAGAAGAATAGATTTATCCCCAAAGGCTAATTGGAAAGACATTGTGTTAAATATTTAAGGAAAGATGCATCATCTAAGGCCATCTTATTATCTTATGAAAATGGAGAAAGAATAGAAAAACAAATACAGTCTTCTGGATTTGGGATGGGGATGGGGGATTTAGAAACAGAAGCAGAGGATAAATAGAATGTTAAAAATAATTTTAGGTTTGATACTCATACTCAAAGTAGTACCGATTATTATGGAATGCTTTAGCTGTGTATTGAATTTTACAGATTTTTATTTTGAGATTTTAAATTTGTTTTTCCATTAAAAGATTATTATTAATTAAGTCCTCATGTTAGGTATAATTAGAGGTGGCTTTGATAATGATAAGCGTTCGGTTGAAATTCAGCAACAATTTCATAAGTAGTCAGTGCCCACCATGTCTAGATTAATAAGAGCTAATTTGCTACATTGGTGGCAAATTGGTTTCCACCTTCAGATGTCAGCAGACAATGGTTTTCTGATAGTAGGGCAATTGGTGGTATTAAAAAAAATAGGGCACATTTCACCTCTCTGTATAAATTATTGAAAAAGAAAAAGAAAAATCAAAGAAGACGGGTTTTTTTCTTCACTTTCACTAGCTTCACTTGACTTCAGCAACATGAGGATTAAAATGAGAGTTCAAAGTTTTTCTTTGGTCATTGTATCTCCATAACTCTGTGTCATTCATACTGAGAATATTTTCATTCTCTAGTTTTCAGGTAGTTCCAACATACTTTTAAATTAATTCTTTGAGTTTCAGAAAGGGGGTGCATTTCGAAAGGCAGTGAGAGTTTAAAAGCTCATTATGGTGTCTCTAAGATAAACTTTATTCTTGTACTTCGATTGATTTCTCCCTTAAAAAAAAAAGTCTTATCCCAAATCATTTCCTTACTTTTTATACTTTTCCTGACTCTCTTCCCTAATCAATCCTCTGTATCCTCAATTCAACTTTTCTGACATATTCTTCCTGTTTAGCAGAAGTGAAGAGGGAAACGTGGCTGGCGAAATTCCCAAGGGAAAGAATATGTGGTCTCAGTGCCAAACAACTTTTAATGTCATCATAGAGTTACTGGCCATGTCTAGGCAAGTGCTTGACGAATTGGCACTTCTGTTAGATCTCTGTCACCGATGAGTAAGCCCATCAGCTATTTAATGGGCCAAGATTTAGTGTAGCTCAGTTAGGTTCTGCACCTCATCTCCCTGAAGCTACGAACCAGGAAGCTCTAAGCCCTCATTTTTGACAGAGAGTATGAAAGCTGCTGTCTGGGAGGCAGAGAGAGTTTCAGAAGCTTATAAAATTTCAAGGGCCTTCTTTAAGAAAAAATAATATAATTTTTCCCCAAAAATATTACAAAAAGCATTTGACCAAAAGAACACATTGTTAGGGTCTCTTCTACGGGGCTGTTGCAAATAAGGAGCCCTGAGTCATTGTAAGCTTTGTTAGCTTCATTGTAAATGATTCTGGAGGAAGTGGGTAGAAAATAAAACTCCTGGGGTGCCTGGGTGCCTCAGTCAATTAACCATCCGACTCTTGATTTCAGCTCAGGTCATGGTCTCACTGTGAGGTCGTCTCTGTGCTGACAGTGTGGAACCTGCTTGGGATTCTCTCCCCCACCTCCTCTCTTCCCCTCTCCTGCTCATGTGTGTGCTCTCTCTCAAAATAAATAAATAAACAAAAATAAAATTCCTCATTCTATCTCAAAAAGAATACCCAAATATTTTCTGATGGTCTATGGTTGGCCAGCCTGATTCCATAAATACAATGTATCGTTTGGCATTTGCTCATTCACCCACTTATTTACCCATTAGTTCAATGTTTAGTCAATGAGGAGGCAAATGCCTCTTCTAGGATTAAGTTGAATAATTGTGTAAATTCCTTACAACCAGTTACAGTTGTGCTTTTTGAAATTGCTCAGCAAAAGCCAATACAAGGCAATGTGACTGGTGAATTTTGGTTTCCCTTTTACTTACTCTCTGACATGTTTACCAGTTAGTTCTCAAATGTGCTCTCAGTGGTATTGAGGCGAGATGGAAAGTTTAAAGTGGTGCAGAGGACTATCTAAATACCAACTACTTCGGTTGTATAGTCTTTGCAGTTGCTATTCTACCATTTCTAATTATAAACGAACACTGTCAGCTAATGGAAAGGAAGCTAGAGAAAAGAGGAACTAATAATAGTCCTTATTTTGAATTATGGAGAAACTTCACACATGCTCACTTTTTTTTTTTTCCTCCTAGATTACTAATGTCTCCTCTGGCTCCATTTTTGTGTATTAGATTCAGCACTCAATTTCAGAATCCGCTTCCATGGACTATCAGCAGCAAAGCCTGCTTTGCAATAAATGTCCTTCTAATAGAAAGATGACAACAAGTTAAATTTTGTGAGTGTTTGTTTGCTATGGCTGCTGTGACAAAGTACCAAAACCAAGTGGCTTAAGCAGCAGAAATTTGTTGCCTCAGAGTTCTGGAGGCTATATCTGAGATCAAAGTGCCACAAAGTTATTCTTTCTAAGGACTATGCCTCTCTACTAGCTTCTGGTGGTTCCTTGGCTTGTGGCAGCATAACTGCACGTGGCTTTTTTTTCCATGAGGAAGATTTTCACATGTCTTTCTCCATATGTGTGTTTTTCTGTGCCCAATTTCCCTTTTTATGTTGGATAGAGGCCTACCCATCTCCACTATGACCTCATCTTAACTAATTATATCTGCCATGGCCCTATTTCCACATCAGGTCACATTCTAAGGTACTGAGGGTTGGGACTTTAACATATGAATTTGGGGTGGAGGGACAATTCAACCCATAAGAGTGAGATTAGATGAAATGCTTTTTATAAGATTCTTTCACTTAATATCTTTCATTTAAGTATATTGACTGCTTTTGTAGACCTATGGAAATGTGATGCATATTAGTGATGTGATTTAGATGTGTATTAGTTTGCTAGGGCTCCCATAACAAAGTACCACAGATTGGGTGGCTTAAACAACAGAAATTTACTGTCTCACTTCTGTAGGCCAGAAGTCCGAGGTCGAGGTCCCAACAGGATTAGTTTCCTCTGAGGCCTCTTCCCTTAGCTTGCAGATAGCTGCCCTCTAACTACTTTGTCCTCACATGGTTATCCCTTTGTGTGCACGCATCACTCTTTCACTTATAAAAACACCAGTAATATTGGATTAGGGGTCACCCGTGTGACTTCATTTAACCTTGATTATCTCTTTAAAGGCCCTACCTTGAAACAAGATCCCACTCTGAGGCATTGAGGAATAGGACTTCAACATGTGAATTTTGGGGGAACACAATTTAGTCCATACAGAGGCCTGACATGTTTTTTTTCCTTATTAAAACCTGCTCCCTACCAGTGAAAATTTGGTTCCACTATTGTTTTCACTTACTATTCCTTAAAGTCAAGTGTTTTAATTATACTAAGCATAAAATCCTCCTACTGAGCACCTTCAGTGGACAAAATTTTGTTCATTAAATGACAACTCATTATTATAAGAAATACAAAAATGAGATAGGAGGTAATTGTTGACCACAGAGAATTGTCCAATCAAGTTAGGAGAAAAAAAGGGAAGAGAAAAATGAATGAAACCATTGAGTGAATATATTTTTTTTCCTAATGGTTAGGAATGACATCGTGCTACTGATGGTGGTTGGGGTGGATGTTGGAGTTGAAAGCATGAAGGACTCATGGAAGAGGTAGCATTTAGGTGCACCTAGAAGGGTGTGGAGATTTTAAATATGCAAAGGTCATGTGTTCATGAAACAAAATATCATAGAAATACTCATAGCATTGAAAGTAAAGCAAAAATTCTGTGAAACTGATAGACCACAAAATAATTACAAATATTTCAATGAAAATTCTATACAATTACTTATATGCATATCATAATGTGGAAGTTTGGGATCTATTTAATCAACATTTGATGCACCATAATAAATTGTAGCTACTGCTTATGGAAAAAGTTACTATGTGTCCAAAACTGCTTTGACCGCTTCATAGTTATTAACTTACTTAATCCTTATAATAAATATATGAAGTAGGTACTGTAATTGTTCCTCTTTTGCAGGATGTACACATACACACACACACACAATTTCTTTTGGATCCCAGTGAACAGCTTCCTGCATATAGAGTGATGTTCATAACTTAGGTTAGATAAATAATTCTTAACTACTCATTTATGAAGAAAATAAGTGCTTGTCTGTGGGCTGGACTTAAAAGTATTTACACTTCTATTTGTTGTGGATTTAAGTTTAGTCCCAATAACTTTTCTTTTCTTTTGGTGTCTATTGATCTTTTTCTCAATTATATACCATTTCTGAAACATTATAACATGATGTTATTACTTTTGCTAATTATGGTGGTAAAGTCTACTTAGGGGAAAATTCTAATCTATGGAATTAATCAGCGTATTCTACAATATTGTCTAGCTGTAGCAGAATATTCTCTACTCCTTAACTGAAACACTTTGCTACTTTCAAAATGTTTTCTTGGGTTTTTGCATATGTCTGAAATCCTCTTTCCCAAATCTGACTTTTGCTATTGCCACCACAAGCATCATCATCCCAATACCATTAATGCATTGGTCTTAGGGACAAATGGGCCAGACAGTGAGCAAAGTACTCCACAGATATTATATTGTTTTAATCCTCAAGCAAGTCTATGATGTACGTATTATCATCTTCATTTTACGAAACAAATGCTTTAAACACTATACATACCATTTCTGTTCCCACCTCCTCGTAAAGCTTTCCTAATTCTTTCTTTTTTATGCTTCCATAATTTTTGGATTACATAGTTAAAAATATTTTTTATTTGAGTATAGTTGACATACAATGTTACATTAGTTTCAGGTGTACACCATAATGATTCAACATATACATTATGCTATGCTCATCACAAGTGTAGCTACCATCTGTCACTATACAATGCTATTATCATATCTGATTATGTCCCCTATGCTGTGCCTTTTATTCCCATTGCTCATCATCCCATAACTTGAAGGCTATATTTTCCATTCCTTTTCACACAATTTTGCCCATCTCACCCCCTTCCCTTTGGCAACCATCAGTTTGTTCTCTGTATTTATAGGTCTGTTTCTACTTTTTGTGTGTTTATTCATTTGTTTTGTTTTGTTTTTAGATTCTACATACGAGATGAAATCTTATAATATTTATCTTTTCAGTGTAACTTATTCCACTTACCATAAAACCCTCTAGGTCCATCCTATTGTTGCAAATCGCAAGATCTCTAGATATGTGTCCTAAGGCAAGTCCCAAAAATAAACTATTGGAACTACATAGAAATAAAAAAGTTTCTGTACATCAAAGGAAACCATCAAGAAAACAAAAGGAAAACCTACTAAATGGGAGATGATATTCTCAAATGACCTGTCTGATAAAGGGTTATGTTCTAAAATATATAAAGAACTTATACAACTCAACACCAAAAAAACTATCTGATTAAAAATGGACAGAGGACCTGGATAGACATTTTTCCAAAGATGACCTACAGATGGCCAACAGACACATGAAAAGAGGCTCAACATCACTCATCATCAGAGAAATACAAGTCAAAACCACAACGAGATATCACCTCACACCTATCAGAATGGCTAAAATGAAAAACACAAGAGATAATAAGTGTAAGTGAGAATGTGGAGAAAAAGGAACCCTCATGCACTGTTCGTGGGAATATGCATTGGTGTAGCTGCTGTGGAAAACAGTATGGGTGTTCCTCAAAAAGTTACAAATATAAATACCATACAACCCAATAATTCCACTGTTACCTAAGGAAAATGAAAATAATAATTCAAATATATATATATGTACATACATATATATATTTGTGTATATATATGTACATAATGAAATTAATACATAGGTTTAAAAACTAGATTCACATTGCAATTTTTATTAGATACATTGATATGTGTGATTCCACAACAATATGGGAATAATGAAGAAGGATATTAAAACAAAAAGAAATTAATCACCTACTTTTTATTAAAAATATAGTTTATTTTTCCCAGAATATATATTGGTAGCAAAGTAATGCCAGAGAAGGGAAAATAAGAATAACTGGGGTGGAGAAGGGATTGCTATAAGCTTGTAAATGACTAACAAGGAATCCTTCATTTAGAATAAGAGTCATGAAAGGTATATTAAAAACAAAACAAAACAAAACACCTCTAAGAAGAATAAACCTAACCTCTAAATAGTAGAATGAAGGTTTCATTCAGTTTTCAAAGGCAAGTTAACCAACTAAAATGGGAGTGTAAACTGATGGAATGGGTTAATAAACTTTTTTCCTAAAAAGTGGAATACAGAAAGAATAACTTGACTTTAAAAGGATAGCAATCAAGAGAAACTGGGATATGCATGACTCAAAATGTTGATTTCAGAGAGGACAGCTAGCCAGTCTTCTACTTCCAACAGTGCTAAAAGATAGCAAGAATATTTCAATTATTATGAAAGGTAATATTATGAAAGGCAAAGATACAAATAATAAATGATAAAAGACCCTTGCTTTCAAGAAAATTATGCTCTAGGGATAGATATATGAGAGTAAATCAATATGACGATTTCCCTAGTTGGATAGAGAACTTACATTCATTTGTTATTTTTCTAAACCAACACTGAAACTAAAAATTTTCAAAACATAGATTAGCTTAGTCATTAGTGTTATTTTAATTAATTATTTTTGAGCTTTTCTGAATGCATTCTTGGTGTCCTTTAGGAGAATGTTTTTTACTGTTTAGTATTATATTCTTAAATATTTTGTTTGACATCTTTTTAACTGTACCTCTTAATATAAATGTTTAAACATAGTCATTAATTTTAGCTTAATTTTATTCTTTTTTAATGATTATGTTACAAAACTTTTTATCTTTGTCCAAAAACTGAATAGTTTAATGTTACAATTTTTCTTCAGCAACATAGTTATTAATTCCAAACTCCTTTGTCTGTTCAAACTCCTATTTTGTAGAATTTCATTAGATTATTTCTGTATTTATCATCAGAAAGACTGCTACTAGACTTTTCTGTACACTTACTGATAAGAATATGGATTTAAAATACATTAATGTACATAAAATTTTAGACATTTCAACCTATTTCAGTCTTTAGATCCAAAAGCATATGATGAGTACACAGAGATGACAAAAATGGAATGAACATCAACCACAATCAGCAAATGCATTCTGCTCTTACCATGTAGTTATTCAAGGGATGATTTATAAGTGCCTGAATGAGGGACACCTGGGTGGCTCAGTCAGTTAAGCTCCTGACTTCAGCTCAGGTCATGATCTCACAGCCCATGGGTTCGAGCTCCTCATTGGGCTCTGTGCTGACAGCTCAGAACCTGGAGCCTGCTTCAGATTCTGTGTCTCCCTCTCTCTGCTCCTCCCCTGTTCATGCTTTGTCTCTCAAAAACAAACAAACATTAAAAATAAAAAAATGCCTGAATTAAATGATCTCATGTTTACATTACTATGATCAGTGTCTTCAGTTTAATTACTTTTATGAGGTCTCATAATTAGATTTATGTAGAATGGGAAACAAAATTTATAGCAAAATACACAGTATCAGCACAAGAACCAAATATTAAATCCCAGAAGAGGGAAATACTGCTCATTCCAGTAATCTAAAATACAAATTTGAGGACAGCACACTGCTGTTACTATTGTCAGCTCACTTAGAGTCCATAGGACGACTTTTATTAAAAATAATTATCTGTTCATGGGGGTGACCATCCAAACAAGTTAGAGACTCTTTCGTGTGATGAGTGGATAAATCTTAGAACTACTTATTACCTTGATCCTTTTTAGCCTTCAACTTATGTCATGATATTTAAGACATTAGTGTTCTAAATCCTTAAATATTAGGCATCTTTCATACTTTTTTGGGCAATTATCTAAATGTATGAGCAAACTTCTGAAAATTATATTGCTAAGCCTCAAAATAATACCCTGTTCCAAGAATAAATCTTGGAAACATAAAGGTTTTATTTTAATGTAGGAAAGTGGATTTTTCATGTAGGGAAGATATTTGATTAATATTCAACATTTGTAACAATGTTCTGGTTTACATGTTTATAGCAATGTTTAAACATAAGATAAATGGCCTGTTGTATTTAAGTGTGCGTGAGTGTGTATAGTTTATATTTTCCCAAGTTTACTTGTTGTTATATAATGTCTGAACTTCTTTGACCACGACAGATAGGATGTCAATAAAAAAAAAAAAATTACATCATTACAAGGTGGTGCCAGTTGGCTCAAACAATCAAATGTTCATTCCACTTCTTAACAGTAGAACAACAAAAGACATAGGATAGTAATAGCTCAATAGCCACATCAAATACATGTTTTTGTCATTTTATTGGGGTATACAGGCTGGCATATTGACTAGCTACTTCCTATATCATGTTCAATCTGAAACTTTAATTAACTTTACTGTAGAAATCCACGCTTGAGGCTTAATACCTTAGTTCTTCAGTGTCCATCATATTCACCGACAACCACCCACCCAACCAACCAATCAAATAAATAAACACATGGTATAACTTTTGGTATCAAGTAACAAGATAAAACAGGCCTAGGAAAATTGTGGGCACAGTCTGAGGAAGTAACAGAAATTTGCAGTATAAAGTCAAAACTACTTCTACCTACTATTAGAAATTATGGCAGGATTCCTTTCACACACGGTTATCACTAGGAAGCAGGATCCTATACTAATGAAAACTGGTTCCTGTGCTATTTCAGGATATTTATAGCCAATGTCTTAAGAAGCGCATATTCTTTTGAAATGGCTACATCTTATATCTGGAACAATCAATCTCTAAGTGCACAGAAAAAAAAAAACATCTTAGATTAATTTCCAGTACATAATTAGTATTTTCTTAGTTAATAAGTTGAAAGACATAAATAATTTTTTGTCAAGGTATTTGAATTTTCGTTTTAAACTCTTTTGTGCTAAGACTAAGTCCTTATTTATTGTTTGGTACTAAATGAGCTTTTAAAAGGAATTGAAAGTAGTAATAATGGTTAGTTTGTAAAAATTTCTGAGCAGAAATGAGGTGATGTTTAGAAATTATATTTTAGCTCTCTGAAGAAGTGATATTTAAACTGGACTGTGGAAAAATGTGGCAAAAGAAGGGAAGAGCATTTTCATGTGGAGGACTCTTCATGTGCACAGATCTTGAGCAGAAGTGACGAGAACAATGAGTGTGTGGATGGAGATAGTCTGGGATGCTAGCCTGGGGGCCAGACTCTACAGGGCCTATGAGACCATATTAAGTATTTGAGACTTCATCTTGAGAGGACTGGATGCTAGTGAGCAGGACAGTTAAATGACAAACATGCATTCTTTAAAATAAAATATCTCAATTGGCAAAATAAAAAAATAACCAAATCTATGCTTCTTCTCCATATTTTCTCCTCCCAGCAATCTCATTCCAAGACTCTGCATCCCAAATGTCTTGAACTATATTCTGATACCACAGAGAGCTTTCAGAAGCAAAGACTGAGTCATCAAGGATGTTCCTATCTTAATGATCTACAGCCATATAAGCATTCATTTCATGATAGAAAGGTCCCACTGGGGATCCGATGGTCTCCTTGGGTCACATAGATACAAAAAATCCAATGATATATGACATTTTCTAGGAATCAGTTTTATCAACCCAGTGGTATCAGAGGCAGTGGAGTGGCTTACAGTGTAACAGTATTGGGGGTTACAACAAATTAAAGGTTGGGGAGGGTTTATTGGGCTCCTGAGCTTGATGAATGGTAATCAATGAAGAACATATGAGCACTTTTGGCTAAGCAGGAAACAAGAGAATCTCAAGAAAAAAATGTCTGGACTTGGAAATCAAAGTAATCTGGCCTAGAGTCAGGACATGTTGGGTGACATGAGAAAGAAACCAGGCTTCTTTGATGGACATGGGTAAGAAGATCAGTAGCTCCTCTTGCATCTATAAACCCACCCTGGCCCGGATACCTGGGAGAATCATGATTTTCCTTGTGGTGGCGTTTATTTTTCTCTCCTCAAACACGGCTGTCTTCCAAAGACCCTCTATATCTAGTTCTTTTTCCCTCCAGTCATCTGATTATTTCCTGTCACTCATTTTCTTTTCTCTTTTTAATCTCTTATGCTTCATTTTTCAATTTAATCTCCCCATCTGTCATCCCCATTACTCCTCCCTTTCCTTTCTTTTTCTTAACTGACCATGATATAGAACAGAGGTGAGTGCTTGCAATATTTGCTATAGTTTTTAAAAACAAGTTTCATAGTTTCTATACATCACTTGTAATTTATCAAAAACTGTCCTTCCACATAACTAACATCAATTACAAATTTCTATACTTGGGTATAATTTATTTTTCTTGTAAGTCAGAGTTCCTTGATAGAAAACATAGAAGGTTCTTTTCTGGAACAGTGATATTCTGCTGAAATCTAAAGAACAGGAGATGCTCTGTGATGCCATCTTCCAATAACAAAAACTTGGATCAACACTGTCTTTTATTTAGAGTGGGGAGTTTTAGTTGTTATCCAGGGAGTAGGTGAATGATAATGCTGATTGATGAATCCTTAGAAGAAACAAGTTGACCGAGGATTGGTGGGAAACTATACTGATTATACTAATAGTAGTGCATACCTAAAAAGTACTGGGTTTAGGGTTTTGCACGGGTTAATCTCATTAATGTTTCACATTAATCTTACAAGAGAGGAACTGGCATGTTACAACTTACAAGCTGTCAAACTAAAGTTTAAAAAGTTTAAGTCAATTATCTAAGTTTCTGGACAGGCCAATGGGGAGCTAGGATTCAAACCCAGGTAGGCTTACTCCAGGACTGGAGCCAAATTTCTTTGCTAATCTGGCTCAACTGCCTCTTACTACTATTATACCTATAACATTGCATCCACTCTGCAAAATAGTGATTATTAGGAATTTGCAGATAAAAAAATTCTCAAGTTATAAATAACATCGCACTTTCTTTGGAATAACTACCATGTTCATTCTTAAACAATCTTTCTCTTTTTATGTTTTTAGCAAAAAATATCTTTGTACATTATACAAAACTTGTGAAACATGAAATTCTAGCCAAAAACTGTTTTAAATTAAACAAATAATTTGAGAATAAATACCAAAAGCAAAGCAACAATCAAATTTGATGTTCGTTGTCACATTTCTTTAGAATTTCCTAAAGTATACGAAGGGGTTGTAAATATTTTTTGTATGTACTCGTAGTAAGCACAACATATGTTTGCAGAAACAGAACCTGCTCTTGGTGATGTACTTGCTCATTTATTTATTATTGTCTGGCTTTTAGCATAAGGTGTACTATTAGTTTACATGATTGGTAAATTGTCAGGAGTGAGCCAGTTCTCACTCAGAACTTGCCAAAACATCTAAACTGGCAATGGGGTTTCAGGTTTCTAAAAGCTTCAATACCTTGCAGATTGGCTGTTGTCCAATACCCCTGCAGAGCTTGAATTAAAAGAACCAATATGCCTGAAAAGAAACATAGGGTCTGTTGTGGGAGAAATTTTAGGAGCCTGCAGGCCAAAAAAGGTAGGGGGTCTTTGATCTCTTACTCCAGTACAGCAGGCATGCTGGCCCTGATGGGTCATGCTGTTGTAGAGAGTGAACTCTCATTTGCCATTCTGCTTTGGGTTCTTTCTCATCTCTAGATATCATTTATTCTATGGGTTTTCATATATCTATCATATTGTGGAGGAAGCATCAAGAAGTAAAGAGAACTGGGGTGCCTGGGTGGCTTAGTCATTTAAGTGACTGACTCTTAATTTTGGCACAGATCACGATCTCAGGGTCTTGGGATTGAGCCCTGTGTCAGACTCCATGCTGAGTATGAAGCCTGCTTAGGATTCTTTCTCTCCCTCTGTCCCTCTCCCCTGCTCGAGTGCTCTCTCTCTCTCTCTCTCTCTCTCTCTCTCTCTCTCAAATTAAAAAAAAAAGTAAAAAGAAACAATTAAACCCAAGATAAGAGTACTTTGAGTCTAATTCCACTTCAGTTTACTAACATTGATGAGCTAGTATTATAATCTCTCTGATTCTCAGCTAGCACATTTATAAAATAGGGCCTGTAGGTGGTTCAGGAGCAAAAAAAAAAAACCATATGAAATATACCTTACTATGAATCCCTTTGTCACTCAAAAAAGAGTATCTGGGACATGTTTAAGATAAATACATAAAAGATCAGAATAGCAATTGACAGTCATCTTACGAAAACTGAATGCTTCCCAGGATAAAGACACACCTGAAATATTAAGTAACCTATAGAAGTAACATGTCATCAGTAAGGAATGTCGACAGCTGTAGAATACGAGAAAAGGAAAAGATCACAGAGGCACACTTTTTCAAGGTGTGCATTTTTACAGGTGGGTGGGCCAATGACTTAAAGTGGATGCATCAGACATTCCCTATTTTCCCACCCCAAATGTGTGGTTTGAAAGAAGTAATTTTAGCTTGAAATAAAGAGTCTGTATGTAGCTCTGTCCCATGATAAACAGGAAGAGTTTCTCTGACAGGCTATAGCAGAAAGTTTTGGGCCTACTTGATTGAACTTTGTAAACTTGCCTATCTAGGAAGTGCTAACAGGGCAGCATGAATGCATGGTCTTTCATCTCATTTTAAATTATTGATTGAAAATTTGGATTTATCTATCAATCTATGATTAGATGGGTCAGCCCCAATCAGCATCTTGAAGCCCAATAATACAGCATTAAATTGTTAGCAAAAGGATAATACCAGGCACATAGTAGACGATATGTAAATATTTGTTGAATGAATAAATGAGTTAATCTAAATTATTGGATTGAATCAAGGCTATAGAATATGGCTGCTAAAAAATCTCAATAGTTATGGTTTGTCTCAAAGTATTTCAAAAGATAAGGTATTTTAAAGTAAGGAATTAATGCCTTATAGGTTAGAATTGTTCATACAAATATATTCTTTTTTCTGTGTGAATAATCTAAAAAACGTATCCATTCTTGAGGAAGTTTTCTTGGAACAATGTATAGCTGGAAAATAATTTTTATAAAATGGGCACTTCTAAAATGAACTTATTTCTTCTTTATGTCTTTCTTCTTTAAAAATAAAATATTGTTTATCTATTCCCCCCATATTTTCTCATAGAAGAAGGAAGCAGTACATATTAGCACTGAACTTCAAATGTGCTATTAAATAACTCTTCACATCTAAATGTGCCCCAAGGTTTTGCTCTCATATTGTTATACTTGTGCTTTCATTTTTGATGAAAACATGAGTTCAGAGCACAACACATTTTGTTAATGAGCTCAGAATGTCAATATATTAAAATGGCAGAAATAATTTCTGCCTAAACATAATATTTTAGTAATAGGAAAAATAAATCACAATTTAACTACTAGTGTAGTAAAATCATAAGTTGTTTATGATATATCTATATTTATCTGACTCCTTGGAATGTGCATTATCTCAATTCATGACATGAGGTGAAATGTGTTAGACTATTTCATTATTTATTGTGTTCTAACAAAAATAAATGGGTAAATGATTGAATCCTATGTTTTATGTAGCAGGCCAGGGGTCTTTATCTTGCTTTCCAGGTCTGGGCACTAACCAAGCTAGGATAAAAGAAGGGACTTGTTTTTAATTCACCTCACACTGGAGAAATGAAATAATAATTTATAGTAATTCTGCAAGAAAGGGTCATCTTATACAGGGCAAAACAGATTCTGTAGATATTGAACTTAGAACCAAGCTGATGAATGTGGCCACTGTTGCTTTTCCTCATCTCTTGAAACTAGAAACCATGGAATAACAGTAGGGAGCTGGAGGTAACCCATGGGAAACGGGTGCAGAGGAGGGATATTCACCAGATGGACTTAGCCCTGGAGAGTAGGGATCTGTGTTGTAAGGAATACTTATGCTACTTAACCATGGGGTTGTTTGATCAGCAGTCTGGTGCAGACACGAAATAACACCATAGAGAAGCAATGAAAATGAAAAGATTTATTATACATACTCCTTAGAAGAAGGAGGTGCAGCACATAATGTAGGGGGCCATATGGGGGGAGCTTCAAGGAACTCAAGAGATAGTACAGACCCTTGGGCAAGTGCTGTTGTGGGGGTCAGGGTGGAGTACAAAAGCA
The DNA here is from genome assembly GCF_014898765.1 of Herpailurus yagouaroundi. Taxonomy (NCBI): domain Eukaryota; kingdom Metazoa; phylum Chordata; class Mammalia; order Carnivora; family Felidae; genus Herpailurus; species Herpailurus yagouaroundi. The sequence continues at coordinate 40,895,801 of NW_024412403.1, read as the reverse complement.
AAATGCACGAGGGTGTTTTATTGGTATATTTGAATGTCACTAGGATGCAGGAGAGGGTAAGAAGGGGAACTTCTGGCAAGGTAAAGCTTTATCACATTGCTGTCCCTGGTCACCTGGTGGGGGGGGGGTCCTCACAGCCTGTTTTGGGGGATGTTGAGATATCACATAATAGGAAGTTTTAAAAATTTGCAATACAAGATCATGCAACTAGATTCCTGAGCTTTTATTCTCAGATTTTAAGAAGAAGGCCCATGTGCCTGTGAGGGGTGGATGATAATTTTGCACCCAAAGTAGATCTATACAAATTGAAATAGGCCATTTGAGCTTGAAGGACAGAATGTTCTGCATGTACCTCTGATCACCAAGTGTGACTGATAGGCAAACCATAGGATTTTTTCATAATTAAAAATCTTCCCATATGTCTGATTGCTTTCTTAGTTTGAGCAAAATAAGGTGAAAGTTCTTCTATCTATAATATATTCCTTATATATTTACTCCAAGATATAGACAATTCTGTGATTAGACACTAAAGACTGAGCCTGTATTATTTTTCCTAAAAAATGATAAAACCTGAACATATACTCTCTATGAACCCTGACTATAGAAAAAACAACCACAGCATTCAAAGTGTCTTTAATGCCTTGGAGTCATGAATTGAGCAATATCTTATGAAATTTCAAACTTATTAGCAATTTTTTGTTTTATTTCTTATTTGATTTTTGGTCTTTTTATTCCCAAGAAAGGAACAGACTTAGAGACATATTCAAGATAATAAAAGGAGATTGGAGCTATGTCTTTATACCACTTTAATCCTCAGATATTCTTAAATTTTAAAACTTTATTTGTGTAGAAATAACAGGAGGTAGGTCTATTATTTCCCTCACTTAACAGATAAGGGATAAGTTAAAATGAGTTGAAAGAAAGAAAGAAAGAAAGAAAGAAAGAAAGAAAGAAAGAGAAAGAAAGAGCAGTTCTGGAATTCAAATTCAGATATTCTGGACTCCAGAGATTGCACTCTTAGGTTCTACATTATTCTGCTGCATAAATGGCCAAAACTACAAAGAAGTCAAGGCTGTGTTTTTAGGGGAATTCTTCAATCCTCTGGATTTTATTCTAGTTGTGGATTCCTCCACTATAGACAATACCATTTTTTTAATGTTTTATTTACTTATTTTTTTAATGTTTACTTATTTTTGAGAGAGAGAGAGACAGAGTGTGAGTGAGGAAGGAACAGAGAGAAAGAGGGAGACACAAAATCTGAAGCAGGCTCCAGGCTCTCAGCTGTTAGCACAGAGGCCCCACATGGGGCTCAAACCTATGAGCTGTGAGATTGCGACTTGAACCGAAGTCAGACACTTAACCGACTGAGCCTCCCAGGCACCCTTTATTTATTTATTTATTTATTTATTTATTTATTTATTTATTTATTTATTTGAGAGAGAGAGGGAGAGAGAGAGGGAGAGAGAGACAGTATGTGCAGGCATGCAAGTGGGGGAAGGGCAGAGGAGATAGAGGCTCTATGCTCACAGGCTGACAGCAGTGAGCCCACTGTGGGGTTCGATCTTGAACTGTTAAACCATGACATCAGCCAAAGTCAGACACTCAACCGACTGAGCCACCCAGTGCCCTGACAATACCATTTTCTAATTAACATGCTGCTCTGCCTCAAATCTATCTCCTTGCCTACTTTGAAGGTCTATTTTAGTAATCCTTCTCCTATAGAATGAATTCCTGCAACCCAGCCCTTGTCTTATGTAGACCTGGTAGCTTGGTTTCTGCTATATATACATACAATTTCCATAATTAACTGTCTGTTTTGAATTACAAATATCACACTCAGAAATCCCTCATCGTTCTTTTTGTACTTCTTTTGTTCTGCTGTCACAATAGCTCATCTTTATACCTTATTTGCTTCCTACCAAATATGCACTTGGAGAGTTTTTACTTTAGACTTTTCCAGATATCCTTGTCTGGTTGGATTTCCACTGTTATCCCAACCTTGAGGTCTCATTGTATGTTGTCTGTCATACAATGTTTATGATTTTGCCATAAGTTGTCTAAATTATGAATTGGGGACATAATGGTATCCTCTCTTATTAGTTTTCATTCTAGAAAATGCTAGAAAATATACTCAGGAAATGGGATGGTCAAAAAAAAAGTCAAAAAGGATCCACTATGTTTTTGTTTTTTAATTTTTTTTTCAACGTTTATTTATTTTTGGGACAGAGAGAGACAGAGCATGAACGGGGGAGGGGCAGAGAGAGAGGGAGACACAGAATGGGAAACAGGCTCCAGGCTCTGAGCCATCAGCCCAGAGCCTGACGCGGGGCTCGAACTCCCGGACCGCGAGATCGTGACCTGGCTGAAGTCGGACGCTTAACCGACTGCGCCACCCAGGTGCCCCAGGATCCACTATGTTTTTTAAATGTAGCACTGTATAGTCAGATGAAATATTGAAAGAGAAAGGTGAGTCTCACCTTAGAACAATTAAGAAAGCCTAAAACCTACAACTCCAGGTCAAAGTTTACTTCTCTGAGAGACAAGGCAAGCCTAATCTAAAGAGATGAGGACACAATTCTTCGAATTTTCTAGTGGTAGCTGTCATTTGTTGCACTTAATCTGTCAAGGACAAATCTATGAGGGTAAAATGACCAGAACAGAGCTCAGGAGGTCTTAAGTCAAGCTGTACTTTAGGTTCTCTTCCAAAGATCCTGATTTAATTTGTCTGTGAAATGGGACACAGACAATGGTATTGTTTTTAAAAGCCTCTCAGGTGACTGTACTATACAATTATAGTTGAAAACATGTAATGAGCCCTTGGCTAACTTACTGAAGAAATCCAGTGTGTTTCATTTCCCGTACTCTTCCCCATGCTCCTCTCTGACATGTGGCAATCTGTCTGCTGGAGTCATGTTGCTCCAAGAGCCCCTGGCCTCAGTCCTTCGTGTGTCTGGCCACTTTTCTTTTCTTTTTCTTTTTTTTAATTTTTTTTAATGTTTATTTATTTTTGAGACAGAGGGAGACAGAGCGTGAGTCGGGGAGGGAGCAGAGAGAGAGCAGAGAGAGAGGGAGACACAGAATCCGAAACAGGCTCCAGGCTCTGAGCTGTCAGCACAGATCCCGATGTGGGACTCGAGCCCATGAACCATGAGAGCATGACCTGAGCTGAAGCCAGACACTTAACCAACTGAGCCACCCAGGCGCCCCTGTCTGGCCATTTTTCAATCTCAGCCTCTCTCAAGTCATGAACGCTTGTCTCTCTGCACTTGTAAATGGCAGGAAAACTGGTTCCTGAACCAAGATGTTTAAGATGTGAATAATAATTATGATCTCACATGATTAGTAGTGTTGTAGGATATTCTTCTCTTCATCCCAAATAAAAGCCCCTTTATGGGGATTTGAGTAAATTTGGAGACAGGAGTGATTATCTAGAGCTTCTCTACCTCTTGTGTCATGGATAACTTCTTCTTTGTTCAACAGTCTGTCTCTGAAACCTGGGAGTGGGTTGCCTGTTTCTCCCAGAAAGCTCACTTACTTCTACTGATATTAACTGTGGAAAAGCAGCCATATTTTCTATGCCCTTGATGCTTCTGGGGTTGCATTTATTAGGAAGGAATATAAAAACAACAACACCAACAATGTAACAGTTCAACTATGATTTGGAAAAATAACCAAATAGAAATATATTCTCCATAATAAAGTTTCCCCTTATGTCAAAGAAAGCAAGATAAGATTTACAATTTTAGGACACCTGGATGAATTTTTAAAGCATGTGTCATTAGATAAGAGACTTAATTTTTTGAGACTCTAAAGATTAATGCTTTAGCTATTCTTTTATTCTGATTACACTTCTCAGAACCTAACAAAACTTGCAATTCAATAGAGTATTTATGTTAAGAATCAGTACTCTTGAAACATCTAAAAGAAAATAAAATGAGGGGAAGCTGTTTGCTGTTTGTTTTTAAGCAAATAGAATTACTTTTGACAAAGCTTTGTGTTCTTAGGATGAATCTGCTATGAGTGAGTATGTATGTCTATAGTTGTGGGGGAAGATATCTTTTTAAAACTATCAATTCAGGGGCGCCTGGGTGGCGCAGTCGGTTGAGCGTCCGACTTCAGCCAGGTCACGATCTCGCGGTCCGTGAGTTCGAGCCCCGCGTCAGGCTCTGGGCTGATGGCTCAGAGCCTGGAGCCTGTTTCCGATTCTGTGTCTCCCTCTCTCTCTGCCCCTCCCCCGTTCATGCTCTGTCTCTCTCTGTCCCAAAAATAAATAAACGTTGAAAAAAAAATAAATAAAACTATCAATTCAACATTGATCTCATGGGTGATAGTTGTAATATTAATATTGTAGAATATAATATTCGTAAAATAGGCATTTAACTGGGAAATTGGAAGGTAGGCAAAACCTAACTATTAAGAATACATGATATAAGAAACAGAAAAATACCCTGCAGTTGAGTCAAAAATACAAAGACCTAGAAATTCAAAGGTTTGGTATAAGCTGGCTTTATGACCTTTAGCAAAATGACTTCTTTGTCCTCTATTCCTTTAAAAGTGGCACTGAAAGAAATCATGCATTAAAAAAAATTGAAGCTCTTTTAAGAAATAAAGAGTATGAAAATTCTTTGAGGAATTATAATATGTTTTATAACATTTCTTGTTAAATGGAAACTTAAAACTGAAACAACAATATATTTAGAAACCTGTTTTATTTAGCTTGAATTGGAGATCAAGTCTTAAACTTTTTAAAACAATTAAATAAAAAATGGAAACACAAACTAAATGATTTCAAGATTACAAACAAAAAAAGCAGCGAAATCAACCAAAGATAGGAGAAATTAATCTAGAAGCAGAACTTATGAGACAGAATTGTAAACACCACACAACAAAGTAACTGTCTCTCACCCTGGTAGAATTTATAAATATAAGAATGGATTCATTCAAGAGTATCATACAGGGGCCCCTGGGTGGCTCAGTCGGTTAAGTGACCAACTTCAGCTCAGGCCATGATCTTGCAATCTGTGAGTTGCAGCCCCCACATTGGGCTCTCTGCTGTCAGCTCTGAGCCCACTTTGGATTCTCTGTCTCCCTCCTCTCTGCCCCTCCCTACCACCTCTCCCTCTCTCACAAAAATAAATAAATATTTTAAAAAAAGAGTATCATACAGAAAAACCTCTGAAAACTTTGATCAAGGCTTGGTAAAGGATAAGTCCTACCATTGGGAAGGGGAGAGGGGGAAGAAAGGAGATATCACCCTAGAATGTAGGTGAGTACAACAACAAAGGGATAACAAATGAGATAAAGAAATATTGTAGAAATAGAACAACAACAACAACAAAAAGGAAATAAATGGCAAGGGTAATAGTGCATATCAAAATGTATGAGTCTAAAGCAATATCAAGAGGGAAACCAGTAACATGAACATCTGTGTTAAATCTGAACAAGGAGGACAAACACAAATTAATAATTTCAAAAATAAAGAACATGCTCACACTTGAGAGCATATTCAATTAAACAAGAATGAATCATGTACAAAAATTAAAATTCTAAGTAGAATAGAATGTGAGTTTTTCTAGGAAATGAGTAAAGAATGTTGGAACATTAATCAAATGGAACTAAGAACTGAAATTGAACATTTTATGCTCCATTACACCTGGGACAGGGGGGTCTCTTTCCCTTGTTGATAGCATTGCAAATGAAGTTAGCTTGAAATTAGAAGCTTACCCATATTTAATCTAATTAACTCTACTTTGGGGAAAAAAAACTATGGAGGACTTTGGGAGGGGTTCGAATATTGACCAAGGAAAAGAGTTTTAATCAGATAGGAAAGGATTGGCTTGGGTCTATCACTCACAGCTGCTAGACCCTACAGTTCTGGTGCTCTGAAATCTCTGATCAGGTGGGTTTTGGAAATAAACAGGTACGATGTTTCACCCACTCTACTCGTTAAAAGTGCTGCTTTGAAAAAACAGAAAACAAGTAGGAAACAACAGAATTTCACTTTTCAGGTATCCTCTGTAAGAAGGCTTGGGTTCAGAGAAATCTAGGTTATGTGTAATACAGATTGCTCTCTGTACATTACTGTCACTTCAGTCCTTGACAATGATACTGATTATTGAAATCCCTTAAGAAATGTAGTAGGGGCACCTAGATGGCTCAGTTAATTAATCATCCAACTCTCCATTGCGGCTCAGGTCATGATCTCACAGTTCTTGAGTCCGAACTAGCAGTGAGGAACCTGCTTGGGATTCTTTCGCTCTCTCTCTGGCCCCTCCCCCCAGTTTGTGCTCGCACATACTCTCTCTTTCTCTCTAAATACACACACACACACACACACACACACACACACACACACACTATATATAGTATATATATAGTATGCTTATTCCAATTTTGTATTCCAAATCAGAGGAGATCACCACATGATGGTTTTGAGGACACACTGGGCTTATTGAACCATAACTCCATTGATGTCTTGACCTCCTAGTCCTTATTCTGACTGTTGGACCACAGTAGTGTTTTGAGTCTCCAGGAATTAGTGTCAGTTCAGAATCAGTGGCCAATAGGCTGAAAATGTTGATTATTTCATCTCTCTAATGTGCAGCTACCCCAGTGACTTTGGGAGAGTTAAAAAAGAAAATTTACAGTACAAATTTTTGGCATTGTAGTAGAATATCCTCAAGTGGACCCTGGATCCCTTTCACTTATAGGGCTCTAGATCTGTAAACTGCTAACGTCTATGGGAATTGGGGAAGGACTGTGACTTTCTAGTGTGGTGATACAAATCTCTTCACAAGATGTAGGCCTTTCTCTCTCAATATATATATATATATATATATATATATATATATATATATGAAATAAGACTTTATTAGATTGCCTGTCTATTTCAGTTCTAGAGACATTATGATCAATTGGTCAAAGCTAAAGATCTATGACGGTCAAAATATTCTGATACTGACCTCAATTTTGGTGCTGTTATGATAACCATGTTCATCTTTTTAGGCAATTAAGTGTTGCCATACAGTTCTTGCCACTTTTGAATCCCATCATCCCCACTGAATTCAAGGAGGCTATTTTGATGACAACAGCTTCCTGTCATTTCTGGCATACAGAGAATAAATGGCTACCATGGAGCTTTGCAAGGTATCCCCTCACAAATGTATTTCTCATAGTTGTATGTAGCAAAGAGAGTTTCTTCTGGACCTTTCCAGGGCATAGACTTAGTGATTGGGTGAACGGTCCTTCCATGATAAATCTAATGTATAACATTCTAATCTCCTTAAGCCTTTGAATAATTTCCATTACAGCAGAGTTTCTCAACTTTAAACTATTGGAATTTTGGATTCTTAAGATTTAAGATTCCTAAATTCTTTATTCGCACAGAAGCTGTATCTGTGGGACACAACTTTGGGAAAGAAGAAAGTGGAACAGTTTCCTATGCTGAAGCAAGTTCCTAAAAATAAAATGGTAGTCTGAACTGTACGTCCAAATGATGCCTAGTAGACTGAATTAAAAAAAAACTTTGATTTTTTTAATTATGTGCAAATAAAATAACATTATTCAATTAATCTTTTACTCTTATTTACTATTTAATGTGTACATAGAGCTTCAAAGAAGTTATTGGACAAAGTCGGAATCCTAGAATTCTACAGATATCTCCAGGATGGCTCTTAAAATTTTATTAGATTTACATTTGTTTTATAGTTGTGAACAAATATCTTCTATAACTAAACTGAATAACATTAAATACTGTATATTTATATATGCATAAATATGCATATATTTAGGACATAAGGATTTAAAAGAAAATATAAAATTGTCTCTGTCACATGAGATTGTTTACATGGCAATCAAAAAATTAACTACAAACAATTTTTAGAACTAATAAATATTTGGCAAGGTCTCAAGATATAAGGTGTATATTTAAAATCAAATGTATTTCTATATACAAGGAGGAAAAATTGAAAAATGAAAATTATAAAAGCTAAAATGATAAAGCTTTTAGGGAGAAACCTTGCATAATTTTCTGTTTTAATTTGCTAAAGATTTCTTAAACAGTGCACAGAAAAAGAAAAACTTCCTTATAGTTGTTTGTTTGATTGTCAAAAGACACCATTAAGAGAAAAATGAATAGGCTAGTCAAAGACTGAAAGAAAATGTTTGCAAAACATATCTGACAAAGGACTTGTATCCACAGTATATATATTAAAAACTTTCTTAGCGAAATCATAGTGTAATAGAAAAATGCAAATCAAAATTGGCAAATATTTGATCAGATATTTCCCAAAGGAAATAAAAATGCATGAGAAAAATTGCGTATCATTTGCTAAGAAAATGCAAACTAAGATCACAATGAGATACCACTATACACCTATCAAAATGGCTAAAAATAAAAAGACTAACCACATTAAATGTTGGTGAAAAAGTGGAAAAACCAGTATCTCATTGATTACAAATAAAATGACATAATAACATGAAAGAAAAATTTGATAGTTTCATAATAAGTTAAATATACCCCTACTTTTGACCCAATAATCCCAGTTTTAATTATCTATCCAAGAAAAATAAAAACATGTGTTCACAAAAAGACTTGTTCATAAATATTCATAGTAGTTTTATACACAGCTGAAAACTGGAAACATCCCAAATAGCTACCAATAAAAGAGATAATTAAATTTATTTTTGTGTACTTATAAAATGGAATACTACTCAGCAATAACAAAGAATGAACTACTGATACACATCAACATAGATGAATCTCACAGACAAAATGCTAGAGAAAAAAACCATATGCAAAAGAATACATAATGTATAATTCCATTTATGTGGACAATATCCATTACCTAGACAATAATAATCTGATTTGAAGAAAATTTGAAGAGTGGCTACCTCTGATGGCTCTATTGACTGAGAAAGGATACTGGAGAAATTTCTGGAAAGAAATATGATAGAGGTATGTTCTTTATGGTGGGACCCAGTTTTCAAAATGGTACATTTAAGGTTTGTGCGTTTCAATGGATGTAAATGCTATCCCTCCCCCTCAAGATCACTGTAATCATCATCATTATTATCAGTGTTGCCATGTTAGGATTGCAAGGTGGGAGGAGTTACAGATGAACAAGAACAGTAGAACAGAGACAATTTTTGCATTTAGGAAGAAATTTGTTATGTTATTTAATTTACTCTATACCTGTTTAAGTCCTCTGTAATAGAATATAAAATACAAGGCCAAATAATATAAAATCCATAAGAGAGGTACAAAGAAGCTTGGAAGCAATCTCAATGGTGAAAGAAATATGCTTGAGGAAATAATGGAAAAATACCAGGGCAAAACATTAATTTGAAAAATAATTTTGATTGTATTCTTGTTTTCTCATTTTGTCATTAAGAAAGAAATTCTTTTTTTTAATGTTTTATTTTATTTTTGAGAGAGAGAGAGAGAGAGAGAGACAGAGTGTGAGTGGGGAAGGGGCAGAGAGAGAAGGAGACACAGAATCTGAAGCAGGCTCCAGGCTCTGAGCTGTTAGCACAGAGCCTGATGTGCTGACACACATAAGGTGTGAGATCATGATCTGAGCTGAAGTCAGATGCCTAACCAACTGAGCCACCTGGCACCCTGAAAGTGATTCTTAATTACTAAATTAAGAATTTATTAATTACAAAATTAATAAAGTAATTCTTTGTTTTTAAATTTTTTCTTAATGTTTATTCATTTCTGAGAGAGAGAGAGAGTACGAGCCAGGGAGAGTCAGAGAGAGAGAGAGCAGGGGGAGACACAGAATCCAAAGCAAACTCCAGGCTCTAAGCTGTCAGCGCAGAGCCTGACGTGGGGCTCGAACTCACAAACCATGTGATCATGACCTGAGACGAAGTTGGATGTTTCATGACTGAGCCACCCAGACATCCCAATAAAGTAATTCTTAATTTAGAATTTAATTCCAAAAAATTAAGAATAATTATTTCATACAATTAACTTATTCCTGAGGCATATGTTGTTTCTTAGCATAGGTATTTATGGCAAAATAAGGTTTCTTTCCTAACTATCAAGCCAAAAAGATACCATTCATTGTCTAAAATATAGAGGAAGTTTAGAAGTAGAATATCCCAGGGGCGCCTGGGTGGCGCAGTCGGTTAAGCGTCCGACTTCAGCCAGGTCACGATCTCGCGGTCTGTGAGTTTGAGCGCCGCGTCGGGCTCTGGGCTGATGGCTCAGAGCCTGGAGCCTGTTTCGGATTCTGTGTCTCCCTCTCTCTCTGCCCCTCCCCCGTACATGCTCTGTCTCTCTCTGTCCCAAAAAATAAATAAACGTTGGAAAAAAAAAAAAGTAGAATATCCCAGAAACAAATATTCATGTTTCACAGAAAATATTAATGTTTACATGAAAGACGAATTGCTAATTATTCTCTAGTAAAATATTAATAGAGTTTAGCAATGATGCAAACAGATCCACTTGTATTTTGAAAAGAAACTGAATGGTAATTAGATCTTATGTATACCAATTTTCTATAGGTTCCTATTAAATAATACATTGTTTTTAATTTATAAGGCAGCTGGATCTTACCTACTGTTTAAATTTGGTTATGAATAGTGAGCCAATATAAATACTATGATATGAGAAACATCTTGTCAATACTCTTTAACGTAATTGCCTTGAACATTATCATGACACCTAGATGACATTAATTGTTAAATAAGATGAACTATGTACATTTTGTGATACCAGACAGGGAAATAATCATTTTGGTGTAAAGATCAATAAAATACAATTAAAGTTAAATCACATCTTCTATTTTTTTTGAAAATTTATCCCCATATCATAACAGTAAAATCATGGTACACTCCCCATGTGTTGAAATGGGTCTTTGTGTGTGTAGGTGTGTATGTTTGTTTTAGACATTCTGCTTATATATGCCTTTTTGTACTTTAAGAATATTGAATTGTAACATGAGTATCAATGTTATTGGCAAGTTGGAAAATAATGCTAAAATGTTCTAATGACAATTTGCTGGAATTTGTTGGTGAATTCAGCATAGGGAATATAGCATTGTGATTTTCTTCTTACCAACTTTTCTTTCTTCTTCTTGGGTTGTGTTCTTATGTTCTTATTTCTTATTTCTTGTTTTATTATCCTTCATTATACTTTTTGTACTTTCTTTAAATCATGGACTCATGTTGTAGAGAAATGATTCTCCTCATGGTTCCACTTTCAAGTGAATGCTTTTCATTCAAATTAATTTAAGTCAGTTTAATAAAGACATACCATGAGGCAGGCATTTCACTGTTTGGAAAACGAGGGTAAACCTTTAGACCCACACCTTACTTTAAGAGCTTACAGTCTTTCAGGAAAGACAGATTTTTAAATAGTAAATATTGCAGAAAGTACAATAAAAGCATATTGCAAAAGAAAGGGACTAATCAAATAGATTAGGGATGATCACCCTAAAAAGATGTTTTTCAAACTGATTTACAACTTGCTGGAGGAGAAGGAGGAAAGCTGATTTAGATGTGTCTGTGTAATTTCAGATGGCTCTGTGACATCTATGTGGAGATGTTAGCAGGTAAGTACACATGTGTTTTGAGATCAGGAGAGAGGACTTAACTAAAGATATGAATGTACTGAGCAAGAGAAGAAAATTTGGTTAAAAGGAAGATGTTAAAGATGATGGCTGTCCAAGTCTTAACTCAGTCTTTTGTTCATTGCTTATTTTCCTGTATAGTCTCAAATATCTTCACATTTTGCCTAGTTTTCGTACATCTAGCCAGACACATAAACTTCTGGCTTAATATGTTTCATTTTTGTTAATGGTACACACAAAAGATCTCCAAAATATTGTGTCACACCCTGATGTCTCTTACAAACACACTTCATAGTTTAATAATTTCTCTTTTTTTTTTACTACATTTTCCTTCTGGTTGGCACTAGCCATTATACATTAGAAAGACAACAAAAAGGTTCAAATAAAAAAAATGTAAGAGTTAAAATTGGTTGATTTACATTTTCTAGAAAATTAATGTTATTTAATATTTCATTTACTTGAAAAAAATAGACTAAAATGGTATTCTACTTAGAAGGGTGAAATAAGAAGAAATACATTCCTGAAACAATTGGGTGACAGATTTAGCACTCAAAATCTGATGATTTGTTGAGTATCTTTTTCTTTTTTTTTTTTTTTTTCAATGTTTATTTATTTTTGAGACAGAGAGAGACAGAGCATGAACGGGGGAGGGGCAGAGAGAGAGGGAGACACAGAATCGAAAACAGGCTCCAGGCTCTGAGCCATCAGCCCAGAGCCTGACGCGGGCCTTGAACTCACAGACCGCGAGATCGTGACCTGGCTGAAGTCGGATGCTCAACCGACTGCGCCACCCAGGCGCCCCAAGTATCTTTTTCTAATATGGGCAAGTGTCTTAGAAATTTTTTTAGCTATTTCTCCATTTCACAAAAGGTAGTCATTTTGTATCTAATAGAGAAGAAAAAAAAATCACATTGTTGTAACCCTCAATGCTGTTATTATCTATTTTAAATTCCAGCCAAACCAGCTGAAAGATATTAAAAATAAATCACCAGCATGCAATTACCATAGGTAGATATTGGGTTGTCACCAAAAAATAATGGGTGAATGGCAGATGAAATGCATGGTTGATGAGGTACTTTTCGTAAACCAGAACATGGTTCCTGATATATTGTAAACTGTATAATTAAGACAACAGGAATACACACATTGAGAGGTAGCCTTGTCTAATATTCATCACGTAAGGATGGAAATTATTTGGTTTAACATGCCTTTACTAAATAATTGAACTATTTCAGTTTTAAATAATGCTTGTAGCTTTCGATGAAGGCAATGGAGTATATTGCTATGCTTCCAGTTGTGAAAGCAGCTATGGGATTGTGTGCAGAGGGTAGTGGCTGAGGTTTTAAGCTGTATCAGCCCAATTTCTCTGACATCTCCACCACCTATCTTTACCTTCTCGGTCCTGTGCATCACATTTCTTTCTTAGATATCATTTCTGTGCCTCTGTAGGAGTCAACCTGGAAGTTTTACAGCTTTGTTTTTAATTTGTTTAACTTTTTAAAAAATTTATTTTTGAGAGAGAGAGAGAGAGAGAGAGAGAGAGAGAGAGAGAGAGCACGCACAGGTGGAAGAGGGTAGAGATAAAGTGAGACATAGAATCTGAAGCAGGCTCCAGGCTCTGAGCTGTTAGCACAGAACCTCAAGTGGGGCTTGAACTCACAAGCCAAGTGATCATGACCTACTGAGCCACTCAGGCACCCCAGCTTTGTGTATAAAACCCAAATTCTGATAGAATTACTTTTCTAAAATTTTTCTCTCTCAAGTCTCATTAGACATAATACAGTTTCATAAAACACTTCATGTCTCTTTTCTCAAAGCTGGATTCTTGGGGGCAATTCTTATTCAGACCAGAATAATTTAACATCAGATCCTAGTAGTCTTCCTACTTTTAAGTTTGCAACCAAAAATAGAGTGAATCATATGAAGTATTTTTCAGTTCACTTGTCTGCCTAAGAATTTTGACCCAACAGGAATGGTGATACAATGCTATTCCTGTCCTCTACCTTCTCTGTGTCTTCTCCCTACTGAAACTGAACTAATCTCATGTTCCCATGAGTATATTATCAGCCACATATACAAGGGTGCAAAAATGTGTGGGAAGGAGGTCTGAGTATCCCAGCTTTCTTATGCAGGTAGTCTTTTGAAAGATACGGTGTTGGTAGACATTGGTCAGTTCAGGCTTTTAATGTATGATTCCCATCTTTCTACTAGGTTGAGATTCCAACCTAACGGAACAGGGCAACAGTCAGTTCTTAGTATTAAACTTCCTAGAAAACAGAAGTCTTATATTTTGTTCAAAAGTATCTATATTTTTTCTTAATTATTGAAATTTGTTTTGAACATAACACCTGAGAATAATTTAAATTCACTGCAAAGGATACACACACACACACACACACACACACACACACACACAATGTCAAAGTTGGGTAAGGCCAACACATTTTAGTTGAATATATCTGACATCTACTCTGTTCTTTATTAAAATGATGAGTAGTGGGGCGCCTGGGTGGCGCAGTCGGTTAAGCGGCCGACTTCAGCCAGGTCACGATCTCGCGGTCCGTGAGTTCGAGCCCCGCGTCGGGCTCTGGGGTGATGGCTCGGAGCCTGGAGCCTGTTTCCGATTCTGTGTCTCCCTCTCTCTCTGCCCCTCCCCCGTTCATGCTCTGTCTCTCTCTGTCCCAAAAATGAATAAACGTTGAAAAAAAAAAATAAAAAAAATAAAAAAAATAAAATGATGAGTAGTGTAGTATAGTCCCTTTGTACAAATCTTTGGTTTTGATTACATTGAAAATGACCTCAAAGTTATATGGGACTATTGTTAAAAATGCACATATTTTATTACCTCTTCTGTCTTACTGAATCTTAAAAGCTCAGGGTGGAACATAGGCATCTACTTTATTTTTAGTAAGATCTGTCTGTAATTTTCTAGTATTTCTTAGTATTTCCGAGTCTTTAGTCCCCCTCTGCAAAGTCCAAAATTGCATCACCTTTGTACACTAATCGATATGTAGTGTTGATCAGAATTTTTCCTAGTCATCCAGTTCATTCAGCACAAGTAATAGATGTCTTCTAACTGTGGCCATTATACTAAATCCTGTACACATGATCAAATGAAGGTCTCAGCTCTTGGGGTGAGGTAGTAACTTAGATGTATAGGATAGAAGGGCATTAATGAGTTATTCTGGCAATTTAACATGATTTATATAAGCGAATTAATTAAGTACTCCATTGTGTACTTCTGAAGTACTGAAGTTCTGAAAAATGAGATAATGCATATCCGCGAGAATTACAAATTCATATACTTCTTTTTTTTTTTTAATTTTTTTTTTCAACGTTTATTTATTTTTGGGACAGAGAGAGACAGAGCATGAACGGGGGAGGGGCAGGGAGAGAGGGAGACACAGAATCGGAAACAGGCTCCAGGCTCTGAGCCATCAGCCCACAGCCCGACGCGGGGCTCGAACTCACGGACCGTGAGATCGCGACCTGGCTGAAGTCGGACGCTTAACCGACTGCGCCACCCAGGCGCCCCACAAATTCATATACTTCTAAAGCTCTAGGCTACGCAGGTAAAAATTGCTGTTCTTTAGATTGAAACCCTAGCTGAACAAATAGTGCATTTTTATCTGCTTTGTACACTTTCCCGGTCAACTCAGAAGGCCAAATCTCACTAACGAGTGAGCATTTTTTATTATTCATATGTAAGGCTACCAATATATTCCATTTTATTTTGATGACAAAGCAATTTGATTCCAACTACCGAACTGATAAATTTGCCTCTGCCATTTTCATTTCCTCTGCAATTTAGGGATTGTGAATAATAATTAGCAAAGTTGAAGAGGCCCTTGAAAGGGCCCACAGGTACTGTTCAGTCAGATATATTTTTTTCCTTATTTCTGGAGATAGAGTTTCTCTATCATAGCAAAACGTACCTTAGGTATTTCTGATTTTAAATACTTTCTTTTAGAGGAAAAATAAAAAGTAAAACAAAGTAAAATATACTTTTTTCTATGTTGTCTTGTACATGTGAAGTTCTTTGTGAAAACAATAAATTTTCACTGTACAACTATTTCTTGATTGTAATATTTATGTGTATTCATATGCACATATACATATGTATAAAAGCTGAAATGAACGACATATCTATATCTATTCATACTACAACTTTTATTAAAGAATATTCAAAGTAGAATGCTTCTTTGAATAGAAAAGTTTGGCAAATTCCATGACTTTCAAATCCTCTCTCTCTCTTTTTTTTTCTGATTTCCTTTTTAAGCTTACCTCTTAAATAGCTATTTGCTGTGGAGACTGTTTTAGAATCAGTTCAGCATTACCTATTTACTGCCAACCAGTCAGTTCCATGAATACCAAGAAAAGTAAACCCCTCTTTATTTATATGTGTACTATGTGATATTTACTAATATCTGATATTAGTATACAATTAATGGTTTCTTAAAAAAGAAAGAAAGAAAGAAAGAAGACTGGGGCCCTGTTAGTGGCTTAGTCAGTTAAATCCGGCTTTGGCTCAGGTCATGATCTCACAGTTCATGGGTTCCAGCCCTGCCTTGGGCTCTGTGCTGACAGCTCAGAGCCTGGAGCCCGCTTCAGATTCTGTGTCTCCATCTCTCTCTGGCCTCCCATGCTTGCTTTCTGTCTCTCTCTTTCTTAAAAATAAATAAATACTTTAAAAGTTAAAAAAAATAAAAAAGCAAACCAAATTAAATAAAACTTAAAAAAAGTGTTTCTTGTTCCTATAGTTTAATTTATGTCTTTCAGAAATGTTTTTGAGGATGAAGAGTTTTTATTAGGTCACACATTTCAATAAATATTGTACCATTTAGTATCAACCTAAAAGAATTGATAATTCATTCTTTTATATGGACTGCATTATTATAACATCTACTACAAGGAGAGTGAATATATTTTGTAAGTGTTAAAGTTTGCATTGTTGATTACTGTGGGAATAATTTCATAATAAAAATTCAGAAAATTGATCTGGTTAGAACATTTTAGCTTATATAAATCAACCTTGTTTTTTATTTTTTTTAAATAATTTATTTTTTTTAACGTTTATTTATTTTTGAGACAGGGAGAGACAGAGCATGAACGGGGGAGGGTCAGAGAGAGAGGAAGACACAGAATCTGAAACAGGCTCCAGGCTCTGAGCTGTCAGCACAGAGCCCGATGCAGGACTTGAACTCATGGACCGCGAGATCATGACCTGAGCCGAAGCCGATGCCTAACTGACTGAGCCACCCAGGTGCCCCTCAACCTTGCTTTTTAGACCTCAGTAAATGAATATGTCTTGTGTATTCATTATATGTATTCAAAATATATGTATACTTATGTCTTATATAAATATATTTAATAAACATATAACATAAATAGAATTGGATGTATATATATCATTATTTTTAACCCAAAAGGTAACTTTTTCTTTCATCTTTAAATATATCAGTTATTATCTTTTGAGTTTAAAATTGAGTTTAAAATTATATATAGAAAATTTGATCATAATATTAAACACAGCCTACTGGTTTTAGAATATATGAACACATCTTATTCTAATTTCATTATTCTTACATGACTATATAAGAAAAAAGAACTGGCTTTATCTTTTTTAAGTGATAAAATATTAAATTTCCAGTTTTTTGGGATTTTACCAAACAAACTTAAGTTCCTCTGGTTTCTTTTTTAAACTTGAAGTCAAAGAATGAAATATTTTTCATAAAAAATGTTTTCAGTGTACTTGGTATGCCTTTGAAGTACTCTCTGGGTCTGCGGACTCTAGTCATTACTCAGCAGGTGTTTGCATTTGTCTTTAACAGGTAACAGCGACTTGACAAGGGCTTTGAGGCAAAAGGGGGGAAGAAAAAAACCTTTTCTATTGAAAATAGTCTTGAATAAAACAATAAAATGCACCAAATAATTCTGTATGGATCTTGATATCAAAAGGTACTGTTTTTTTTCCCTTTGGACCTCTAAGTATTCTTGGGGTGAGGGGATGGGGTTTCTTCAGTCCTAAAACTCTCCCTCAAATCTCTCCCCTTATTTTTTCTTTTTTGGTAGAGGGACATATATTCTTTAAAATGGTGTCTGTTGGGAAGCATTGAAGAAACAGTTCAATTTGTGGCATAAATTCCACCGGAGAATATTTTTATTTTCAATTGTTTCTTGCAGAGATGTCTTATTGGAGAACTGGCAGTTTATTTAACACATCCTTTATATTCTGGTTTTGAAAAGCTCTTTCTCCAGGAAGCAAATGACTATGGAGGTAATTTTCTGTGTTTCTAGAAAAGTTTAAGAGAAGCCACTAAATCATTTTGAGTAATCAGGAAATGACTTTTATGTTTACAAATTGGTTTCTCTCCTCTAAAATCAGTATCAGTTGGAAAAACTCTTAAACTTTCTTGATAAAAATTAGAATAAAAATATACAATACTAAAATTAATAAAAAGCAGACACTTCTCTGCTTGTTTGCAATCTTCTTGGGAGCATCCCAGGTGAAATCTGAAACCAGTCCCATACTCAGAAGACAAGAAGAGACCTAAGAAAGAAGGAAGCTGCTCCAGATATTTTTATTAGTAAAATTTTTAAAGTTTATTTTTACTTATTTTGAGAGATAAAGAGCAAACAGGGGAGGGACAGAGAGAGAGAGAGAGAGAGAGAGAGA
>NW_024412403.1:40848981-40877446 GCF_014898765.1 Herpailurus yagouaroundi | reverse complement strand
GAATCCCAAGCAGGCTCCATGCTATCAGAAACTGAGCCTGACGTGGGGCTCGATCCCATGACCCTGGGACCATAACCTGAGCCAAAATCAAGAGTCAGAGGCATAACCGACTGAGCATCCAGGCACCCCAAACCCCCTCATATTTTTAGGTGGCAGTTTTCATAAGCAAGGGAACTTAGGAGGCTTGTTTTGAGCAGCCGCAAGACAGGTAGATCTCATCTGCCTGTAAAATCTTAAACGTTTATATAGAGGCTTTAACTGAGTTCAGTCACATGCACCCTCTAGATGTTCTCAGCACCATATCACTATGTCAAGGCTATGTCCTTGGGACAGGTCCTGGAGTAGGGAAAGCAAGCAGAATATGCATTCCAAAGACAGGGGAGGGAGTGAGGATCCTCCCACTGTAGCAAGGTCCTTCTTATTGGGTGGGTAGGAGGTCACGTCCTCTCCATGACCTCCCCCAACATTCTCAAATTTTGAAACTTCTTCAGTGAATGTCTTATGGATTTAAAAAATGATCTGCACAAAAGCAGGTCCTATCATGATTCCTATGGTTAAATACCGTTGTTTGTTCTTTCTTTCTTTCTTTCTTTCTTTCTTTCTTTCTTTCTTTCTTTCTTTCTTTCTTTCGGTCCTGTAAATGTTCTCCTGGAGGTGCCAGGAGAGCTATAGAATGCAGATTATTTTAATTTGTCCTTTTCAGCCTTATGAAGCATAACATTTATAAAATTATTTTTTATGGTGAACATGGTTTTCTTTTTATTAGCTTCCAAAATTTCTCAAAGAAGTTACGGATACTTTTGTGGTTAAAAGAGAGATAAGAAAGAGAGAGGAAAAAGAGAGTAATGACTCTATGACTTGCTTTTATAACTTAATATGTCTTTGTGGTTTTTTTTTCTTGTCAGTACATACAGTTCTATCTCATGTGTCTCAAAATTCGATAGCATGGCTGTATCATGTTTTAACCACTGATCTATTAATGGACAAAAAGCTACTTTTGTTTTTTCTCCACAATTTTCAAAGAGTATTGCAATAAATATTCTCCTCTTGGATAAATGCACATTTCTTAGTCTTCCATTCAAGTTTTTTCATGCTTGCCACCATACCTTTACTGACTTAATTATCCCTGTTCACTTATATACACCAAATGTTCTAGTTAAGCTGATTGAATCATCATCACGATGCACATTCTATTATCCCAGGTCACTGCTTGCACCCAATACTCCATTGATCTGGAATTGCCTCCCCATATACCTCTCTGCATTTACTCTATGCGACTCACTCTGAAAACAACCTGAAGACTGGCAGAACGGATCTTCCACAGCTAGTCATAGAGAAAAGACATCAGAAAGAGTAGGAGGAGTGGAGATGCCTTGGGATCAAAACCCTCAGTACAACTAACCACAAACAGGAGGGACACCACAAGCACAGATAATTTGATCTCATTTCTTTTGGCCAGCGGTTATTCATTGCTACCTTTTCTTTTCTTTTTTAAATTTTTTTAATGTTTATTTATTTTTGAGAGAGAGAGAGAGGAGAGAGAGAGAGAGCATGAGTGGGGGAGAGCAGAGAGAGAGGGAGACACAGAATCTGAAGCAGGCTCCAGGCTCTGAGCTGTCAGCACAGAGCCCACGCGGGGCTCGAACCCACGGACCGTGAGATCGTGACCTGGCTGAAGTCGGACGCTTAACCAACTGCGCCACCCAGGCGCCCCTCATTGCTACCTTTTCTATAACACATAGTTCTTTGTACCATGCATGGCTCAGTTATATAAGACACCTTGTTTTACTTTATGGGCATAAATGTGTTATTTTGCCTGCTAGTTACATACACTTTAAAAACATCTGATTATACCTTGAATTTCTGGCATAATTGCGTACTTTCTTATGCATGGGCAACACTCTATAAAAACTTGAGAGATTATCAATTCCTAGCTTTCCTTTTTAGTCGGAAGTAATATTAAAGAAAACTTAAAAGGTGAAACAGCACACAGGCACCAACAAATCAGAATCAATGGTGCCCCATAGTGTTGGGGCAAATTCTTGCAACTCCCCTGGGATATCAGGTACTTCTCTTTTAAGAAGAACCTTGGCATCTGTGATCATTGGGAAGATTCTGGAGGATTCATGGCACTGATTAAATAATTTCCAGCCAGAAAGAAACTATTTTAACACTTTAACAAGAGGCCATACAGGTGTTAGAGGAGGTCATCCAGAGGACATGACCACCAGCTGACCTGGGAGCTGGAATGAGGCAATCAGGGACCCGTTTCCCCTCACCATCCTTGGAATGTACCTTTCTGCCCACCATTTCCACAGCGAGGCCACTTTAAGGAGGATGTAGCCTTGAGAGAGTAATGCGTTATTGAGATCATCTGGACTAAGCCCCATTAAGGCCTCTATATAAAGCCAAGATTCTGAGGGAGGGGTGTGTTTGTGGGTTTGCTGGTCTTGCAGTTATGGGAGAAAAAGCCGTACATGTAAGTTCTCGTGCTCTTTAAAACTGTCACTTTCTTTGGCTTCTCCTTGCCCTCTGAGTGCAAGTGTAGTGACCGAGTTTAGGCTTTCACCTGCAGAACTCTCAAAATTAAGAACCAGCAATAGGTGACATTTTATCGTTAACCCTATTTTTGTATGTAAAAAATCACCATTGCCGATAAGTACTGATGGAGCAGATGTCACTGAGTAAGAGGTATTTGAATTGTTTACTGAAAGACGAACAGGAGCTTATCCTTAAACAAGAAGAACAAATAGCAGATAGTGTTGTGTGTTCCAAGTTGGAAATCCATGAACGAGACAGTCTGGAATTCTTAGGCAATAGTGTAAGCCCCTGTTTTGCTGGAGGTGGTGAGTGGCTCTGTATTTTGGAAAGGGGTCCGTAATGACTGGCTGTGTTCAGGAAGTCCTGGGTCCTTCTGGGAGCTAGGAATCTCAGGTTGTCTTTGGCATTTGGGTAAGAGGTGATGGGTATCTGAAGAAGCCTTGGGGGAAATAAGGGTGACAGCTGGGGAGAATGTAATGGATTCAAGGGACGTTTAAAAGGTAAAATGCATAGGATTCTATAAATGGATGCTGAGCAGGGGAAAGGAGGGGAATGGAACGGCGGATTTGCAGTTTGTAAGGATGATGTCCTTAACCAAGGTAAGGAATATGGGAGGAACAGATTTGAACCCCAGCAGCATTTAGTACTCTTTGATGAAAGAAGAAAATTGATAGGATATAGTTATAAAGACATAAATAAAAACAGGAAAAAATCATTGTTCGTGTATATATAGAGGTATGTGTTTCTATGTGGATTTTTTTTTTACAACTTGGGAATGTTTTAATTTCAGTTGCTTATGGACTTCCTGTATAAAATAATGTTCATATGGTAGTTACTATGCTGAAGGTGTATTTTACTTTGGTCTCAACTTATTTGGCTGATAAAAGCTGTTTCTGCCCATTTCCTAATTAGTTAAAACAACTGCTGCTAACTAAGTAGGCGTCAAATGACAGGTGCAAACTATTTTCATTCAAGAGAACTCCTGTAAGATGAATACAGGGTTACCTGGTCTGATTGGCAAATTAAGGAGAAATTCATGACAACAAATCAGTGTAGTGGGTTACACTGTGGACCTCCCCCAAATCTAGCCATATCCTCTCTGGGGAGAGCCTGTGAATGGGGAAAAGTCTGCGCTTGCAATTACGTTAAGGATTTTGAGATGATGTGAGAAGACCCTGTGTTATGCAGGTGGCCCTAATTCCAATAGCAGGGTCCCTCTATGAGATGGAAGAGGTGGTAATGCTATCAGGGAAGAAGAGATCAGGGAGATGTGACCACGAGTCTGTGAATACGGACAGCCACCAGAAAGAGGGAAGACCTCGA
This sequence comes from Herpailurus yagouaroundi, assembly GCF_014898765.1. NCBI lineage: Eukaryota > Metazoa > Chordata > Mammalia > Carnivora > Felidae > Herpailurus > Herpailurus yagouaroundi. The sequence continues at coordinate 40,873,582 of NW_024412403.1, read as the reverse complement.
TTCTACCCTGTATTCTAGGAGATAGGACAGCCCTGCTGAGTCCTTAATTTCTGACTTTTGGCCTCCACAGCTGTGAGAATAAACTTGTTATTGTAAGTGACCAAGTTGATTGTAATTAACCAGTTACAGGGACCTTATACCTCAACCTTTCTGTGTAAAGATCTGAATATCTAATATCAAGATAAAATTAGAACAATTATCCTGTGGCCAATAGAAAAACCAGAGTTACTTCAACAAATCAGAGGTTCATTGCATGTTATCCAAAGAATTACTTTGACAAATGCATAACTGTCTTACGATCTCACTTTGCTTAAACTGGCTCTGAATGAAAGTTTGTTTGGGATTTTTCTATTATACCCTAAGAATGTGGTTCCTCTAATGCTGAGTGGTCATGAGGGATTTTCATGAGCAGGAGTTCTGTAAAATAAACAAGATTGTGCTGAAATATTCATGAAAGGTTGGCTTTAGAAAAGCACATGAATAATCAGAATACAAAACAGGTCTAAAATGCAAAGCAAAGAAAAATACATCTTACATGCGTTTCTTGTTTTCTTTCTTTTTAAGTCCTTGTTGCCAATACAATAACTTAAAGAATAGAGCCTAATGAGTTACACATATTACCTTTGGACCTGATCTTTTCACTTCCAAATTAAGCTCTATTCCTCTTTTATCTTTCTTTCTTTCTTTTTTTTTTTTTTTTTTGTGCTTGCTGTTCAGAGTACATCATAATATTTTCTTTTGAAACATTTTTTTTAAACATCTTGTATTAGTTTCCTAGGGCTACTGTAACCAAGTACCACAAACCAGATGGCTAAAACAGAAATGTATTCTTTCACAGTTCTGGTGGCTCCAAGTCTGAAATGATAGTGTTAACAGGGTTGGTTTTGCCCTGACTTTCTGATGAGAAATCTTTGCCTTTCCTTGGCTCATAGATGGATCACTCCAATCTCTGCCTCAACCTCCATATCCCATGGCCTTCTCCCCGTTTTCTCGGTGTGCAAATTTCCCGCTTTTTATCAAAATACCAGTCATTATGAGGGCTCACCTTAATCTAGTATATCATTTTAATTTGATTACATCTGCAAAGACCGTATTTACAAATGTATTCGGGTTCTCTAGAAGAACAGAACCAATAGAATGTGTGTATATATAGGGACAAGATTTATTTTAAAGATTTGGCCCATGAAATCCTACCTGGAAATCTAAAACCTACAGGGTAAACCAGCAGGCTGGAGATCCAGGGAAAAGCCAATACTACTGTTCAAGTTAGAAGGTTGTCTGGTAAAATTTCTTCTTGCTCAGGGAGAGTTCACTCTTCCCCATACCCCCAACTGCCTCTGCCTCCAATCCAAGCCGTCAGCTCACCAGATTAGGCATATACCCTAATTACTGAGTACAGTTTACTCAGTGGTCACCAATTTAAATGATGAGTTTATCCAAAAACACCTTCACAGAAACATTCAAAATGTATGGCCACCTATCTGGGCCTGTGCCACAGCCAAGTTGACATGTAAAATGAACCAGAACAAATAAGGTCCTATTCCTAAATCCCGTGGAATTATGACTTTATTTTTGGAAGGATTTAATTCAACCCATAACACTTCCTGTATATTTATATGTAAGGTCAATAACCTTTTCTTTAATCTTGTTATAAAATATTCCTTCACAGTTGGAAATAGAGATAAAAGTAAACTGTAACACTTCTGGATTTTAAAAGAAAAGGAATTTAAAGATTCTGATTATTTTCAGATAAGCAATCAAGTTGTAGTTCTTAGTGTGGGAAGAAAATATTCACTTGCTGTGTCAGTGTCCTCATGATAGCCTTATTTGGAGTTTGTACCAGTTCTGCTATTTTCTCCCTACTGATGTCCACACTGCTTCTACTCAAAATCAGTTTGTGTTTTGTGTTTCTAATCCTTTTATTTATTGATTAAATGATTATTTTTTACTGGGGGAAAAGGAAGGTAGGTAAGCCTTGATCTCATGGAACTTCTGTCCTCCTAGAGGTAGATAATAAACAGAAGATAAATTCATAGTGTAATTTCTGATAGCCGTCAAGAACTAGGGAAGAACAAAAAGTGTGGGTTGATAAGCGTGCATTGAGTGGGAGTCTTTAGATCAATATTACATTGTGATACCTGCGGAAGGTTTTCTGAACTGGAGACTGACCTGTCAGTCAAAAGATGAATGACAGGAAAGAGCACTGATCTAATGTTTAAGGACAGTGTCTTTGAATTAGATACTGGCAACTGCAAAAATCCTAAGGGGTGAAAGAACTTGGTGAGCATGGGGAACAGAAGGACCACAAGTAGGGCTGGGACATAGTGAAGGGGGGAGGGGGCGTTGATAGGAAGACAAATTCAGGCAAAGGTGAGAATTAGCAGGGGTTCCCCCCCCCACATTCATTAGGATTTTATTTGGAAGCTTAAAGCAGGAGAAACAGCATTATTTGATTTATGTTCTAAAATATGTGCTCTAAAAAATCCTACCCTTTTGGATGGAGACAGGAGTGAAGGGACAACAATATCTACAGAAAGATTAGTGCAAATTTGCATTAACTTGGGAATGTGCTGATGATACAAAATAAGGTGGTTACAATAGAAGTGTTTGGTCAACTTAAGGTAATGAAAACTTAGGAGAAAGAACGTGGATCCAGGTAGGCGAAAGTCTTTCCCACAACAAACTCTATACACTTAATGACCTCTTAGCTGTAACTCTTGTGGAAATCCCAAAACAGGCTTTGTTTTTCCTATTAAAAGGATAAAAGTGTAACCAATATTGGAGGTAGTTACCTGCATTTCATTGTCTGATCATTACATGCCATTTGCCAATATTTAACCTATGGATTTGATTAAAAGTATACTTGGAACTGCTTTTCTTGGTAGAAAATTATAAAATGTGTAATTTACCCTAAAGGGCGAACTTAGAATAATCACTTTATTTCCCCAAGTGTCATATTGGGCAAGAATCCTCTTGCCCAGTAGGTTGGGTATAAACTGACTGAAAGTTAAAAATGGTAATCAGGTTGGAATATGTTGACCCTTCCCAAATGTCTCTTATGCTGATTGTGTTTCTTACCCATTTTTTAAAATTATTCTGAGAGGAACTTACAGAATGATGGGTTTTACAATAAAATATAAAATTGGGTATGGGACATTTTCTCAGGAGTATTTTTAATATGCATCCCCCACCCCCATACTTGAGTACAAGGCCATAAATGTAACAGCAGTGTTTACAGTAATAAAGTTTATTAGAAATAGCTTTTATGGTTTGTAGGTCATTAGAAACCACTAAGCATTCTTGACACATTGATAAAATTGGATTAATTAAAGTTAAAAGTTAAGACTTTAAAAAGCTACTACATCTGTTCCAGTTATTGCTATGGAACAAATTCCTCACACTTCACAGCTTAAAACAACATTGTTATGCTCACAGATCCAGTGGCCAGGAGTTTGAACACAGCATGGCAGGAGAGACCTGTTTGCCTCACAAACAGCGGCTGAGGAGATTCAGGAGAGGAATCCATAATGAAGGGTGGACTCCTCTGTAAAGACTTATTCACTCACATACCTGGCACCTTGAGCTGGGTGACTAGAAGTCTAGGCAATATTGTGTTAGGTTGAAAATAAACCTATTCCGTGCCACAGGGAAACTACTTCAAGCTGTGTCTTCAGTAAGTCCTGTAAAGAACCCATATGTAGGGATGCTTACTGCTTCATTGCTTATAATAAGAGGAAGAAGTGGAGACCAAGTTCTCCCAGGGATTATATTTTTAAAAATCCTAGTACACTCATTTGATGTTGAATATATAAAATATGGAATTAAGGCTATTTGCAGAAAAATATTAGCAATAAAATGTGTGTTTTGTATTACAGCCTAACATTATAGAAGCATACATGTAACATACAAAACCTACTTGAGCACAAGTCTAAGTCTTAGTGCTTAAGAAACGGAAGGAATAGGCTATTGAAGGAAATTTGGGGTTATATCTGTGTCTAATTACAGCAACATTTTGAAGTATGACAAAATCATCTCTAACTTGTCCAGCATATCACTACTTGTTATCATCGTTGTCTGTATTAAAAGTGAAAATGGTATTGGTTCAGGGGGAAAATAACACATAAATTGTTTTCTTATTCTGACATAATTGTAATTAAGATGGAGAACTTCTGACACCTAATTTTTAATCCTTTGTTTTAAGGGTATAGAAGATTTCTTTAAGTTTACTTTGGGAGAGCAGGGGAGGGACAGTGAGGGGGGAGAGGGCGAGCAAGCAAGAGAGAATGAGCAGGGGAGAGGTAGAGAAAGAGAATCCCAAGCAGGTTCCATACTGTCAGCACAGAGCCCAATGTGGGGCTTGAACTCATGAACCATGAGATAATGACCTGCTATGAAACTCCGAGCCTGCTTAACTGAGTGAGCCACCCAGACACCCTGTATTGATGTGTGTTGTTTTGTTTTTGTTGCTGATTTTACTAGGAGTATTTTAACTGTTAAGAAACTTGAACGGGGGTAAACTAGCACTGCCTTGTTCTTTTTAATCGTGGCCTGAAGGATTCTATGTGACTGTATGCCAAATTTGTATACTTCACAATTCTAAAGGCTGTAGGATACCTACTACAAAAAGTTTATCCCTGGAGACCCATGGTAAGCAGAATAGAAAAAAATGTGCCTGGAAAATTGAAAGAGCTTGTGAAATACTAAGCAATAGATACAAAATGCCACGTGGTTTTTAAATGATTAGTGTGAAATATTAATCTTCTTTATATAAGTCATGTAAATACGGAATTTCTCCAGTAAAGCTACTTTTGCTTTGCACTTGATCTAAGCCCAAAGGCTGAGAAGCAATATTCTGCTTTGTTCTTAGTTGGGCAAGGTATGGTGTATTTTGTGTGTCCTTCAGCCTTTGTCCTTTGGAAAAAAAATTCTAATCAAAGGGTACGCCACAGACTGTTAGCCACTTGACCACCACTGTACAACAGGATGAGGAATTGCTACCAGAATCTAAATCATGACCCTGAGCACATGGTTTATGCTTTTTTTTAGAAAATCTTTTAAAGAAGGAAGCATTGCATTGAATATTTTTTTTCATTCTGATATGGATTATGAACAAACACTTGGAGTAGAAAAAGAAAAGAGGAACTTGAGACCAGGATAAAATTCCCCTCCATTATTTGGGAAGAGCATGTTCAGGGCAGTGAGGAGTGTAAAGGAAGAAGTAACATAACTTAATGTGGTATGTTATTATGTTTGACACTCTCACGAGGAGCCCCAAAGAGCTGCAGCAGTTCACTCTGCACTTGGTCATAGTACCTTCCTGGAAGACCTGCAAGGGGGTACTGCCCCTTAACGTGCCCTCCCTGGGGCAAGAGTGGAAGAATTGATCTTTCCAGGTTGTTCCCATCTTGCATTAATCAAAGATTACCCCCACAGATAGCTAAAACTACCTTCCCCTTCCACTTCTCGTCGAATCTCTTGGTGGTGTGTGGGGAAACCCCAAAAGGTTTGCATCCAAACCAGCTTATGTGCATGTGTGCTTGTTCAAATATGCATGTAAGCATGTATACATGTAGGTGTTTGAGCTATGCAAATAAAACCTTGATCTGAAAAATCAGAATTCAGACAGTAACTTGTCCTACACTATGACCTCCAAAATAGCACTATAAAGTTACTTCTGGTTGTAGCTGGCATTTCAGCACAGTGGGGGAAAATAGATATTTACAAATACTTCTTGTCATTTCATGAACTAGGAAGAACATCAGGAGAACTCTCCTCTAAACCCATTACTAATCTTGCCAGTTTCTTCCATACTAATAAAGGACAAGGTCTCCTGAGTCAAGTATATTAGGATATATCCAAAGGTTGTACTTGAGCACAGTAATGGACCCTGGTGCCCCATCCGAATGTAAGTTACTGCGTGGAAGCACTCATCCCCGACCAGTGTGTTGGCTGCCAATGACCCACAGCTGCTGCCTTCTCAGAATTGTTCTTGGTGGAATAGAAGCTTCCTTGCCAAGAGCTTATGGGCCCTTCCATATGACCAGTGACTGATCTAGGAGATCGAAGGCAGGCCCTTTGCTTCAACTGGGGCCAATTCTGTGCCTCCACACATGCTCCAGAAGTGACCTGGGATCAGGTTGAAGCTACACCTTAGCTGAAAGCTTCTTTAGCTCCTTCCCCAGCTTTTTGGGCTTCCTTTGCTGCCTTTGTCCTGAGAGTGCTGCCAGCATAAATCACGTGTGACCAAATGTCTCTGGTTCTGCTTCCAGGGAAACCAACCTAAGACAGGTAGTTGGGAGAGGGCTTTTGAATGACCAGAAATGGTTTATTGGCTGGATACTGAGAAGTGGATTGATTTATAAGTGAGCCTGAAGTTTAAATTTTGGTAACAAGAGCATGTTTGAATACCTCTGTGGAGAGAAACACTAGAATAGGTTGCAACGTTAGGTATCCTGCATTTGAGATAATGAAACCTCAAATGGAAAAGATTGAACAGAATACTTAGCATTTAGGTTTCCAGAACTTTTAGATCCGTGAATAGGACTGAACATTATCAGCAAGAAAGTGACTTTTAAAGACCTAAGAATGCACAGTGCTAAGAGGAAAAATTCTTAAAAGGACAAATGAATATTCCTTTAAAAATAGAAAAGGTCAAAAGTTTTTACTGAAATAATTCCTGTGAAATCCATATGTCCTTTGGATTGTGGGTCTTATTTGGACTTTGAATTGGAAGCCTATTTTCTGTTTGTAAACTGAGTTCAGCTTTCAAATCTGTAATATCGTGGATCTGGATCCTGTATTAACCAGAAAGCCTTGAAGACATCTTGAGTTTTAAAATCTTGATAAGTTTAATTGCTGCTTTTGTTTCTTGAATAAAATCTTGCTTTTGAGGTCTAACTGAGGATGGATGAAAGACTCAGTAGTGGGAGGGAGTCTTCGTGGCCTCATCCACTTTATTGAATAGTGTTCACAGCACAGTTTGGCTCCACAAACATCAGAATTCTCTCAAGATGTCCACTACACACAAAGGTTCTGATCTTTCTCAAGGGCTGCATGAGTGTTCAGTTTGTCAGGAAAAAAAATACTAGCTGAAAAAACTTGATACGTGTCCATTTCCTTAAATGTTTCTAGTCAGCTTTCATATTTAGAGATCTCCTCCATAGATGATGCTTTTTAAACATACCATGGAAAAGACACAAGTGTAATGATAACGATGATGTGAAATTAGGGTATAATTGGATACCCTAAGGGAAATGATTAATGGACAAATTTGCCCTGCACTAACAAGTGGCATGCCATGGTGAATAAGAGCTGTGATCGATCACAAAACTATCTTTCATAAATGTCTTAACAAATTCTACAATAAGAGCTATTAAACACGAAGAGTCAAGGGGAAAAATCTGAATTGCAGAAAGGTCAAATCTAAGACCTTCATACTTTGCTTACTTTGTTGATTCTTTGTTAAATATCACACACACAAAGCTTCACAGAATAAAGTCGTTACATGAACAATTTAGGTAAGATACTCTACCCTTCTACTAGGTGATTAGAAAGAAATGAGTTACAGGTGGTTCTTAGAACCAGTAGAACAGTGCAGCCTTAGAATGGGAAATAGGAAAAGAACTCCAGGATCTGGAAAAAGAAGGAAATGTGGTATAATGCAGTATATGCATTTTTAGTCTTGGAAGATCATGGTTTTACTTTATGTGGATTGTTAAGATGACAAGCAAATCATAAATTTTATAATAAAATATATTCTGAAACCACAATACCTAGGACCTCCTAAATTTCCCTTTCAGAGAAATAGACTTGATGGAAGAAAAATGCTCAGAATTCCTGTGCGCTAACTTGGCGATTGAACTTTTTACCCTGGCTCACAGGGCAAAAGATTTCTTTCAGTCCTTTAGTAAACCATATTTAAGCAAGGATCCACCTTTTGATATCCTTGTTCCTTTTTGAGACTACTGTGGCCTGACAAAAAACCCAACTGTGCTTCATGTGCAGTCTGTGCAAACCAGCTATATTCTTGATGTTTTAAAGAATTGCATGCTTCAAGAGCAATTTTTCATCATGGGCATTTATGACTTTTGATGCAAGCGGAAACTCATTACTGACCATAGAATCAACATAAATTGTTTGCTTGCTTAAATGTGGTTTACTAAAGGACTGAAAGAAATTTTGTTAACCACAGATGGCCGAAAGCTGTTCTTATTGTCTTGGGTGGGATGACCTATAGTTAAGACTTCCCTAATTAGATGTTAAAGTGGAATTTGAGCAGAAAGGATTTAAATGAGTCACTGAAGAAGTTTTAGGACCACATTACAAGTTAACCAAGGTCATAGCATATGTGGAAGTTCTGTTTTTTTGTGGGATTTTTTCTTGGGGGGCATTAGATGAAATATCTAAAATTCTTAAACTGAAGGAATTTGCAGTCAGGAAAACTGTATTTTAATAAAGTAAGTCACACTTCATTGATCATGCCCTTTATATGCCCCTAGGAAGTCATGTAATGAATTAGTGGTCTAGGATAACCGATAAGAATGTGAAAGTTTTTGAGTGCCCAGGTGGCTCAGTCCGTTGAGCGTCCAACTCTTGAATTCGGCTCAGGTCACGATCTCAGGGTTCGTGGGTTTGAGCCCTGCGTTCGCCTCCACACTGGAAGTGTGTGTCCGCTTGGGAACCTTGCCACCCCCTGCTCCTTCCATGCATGCTTTCTCTCAAAATGAATAACTTAAATTTTTTTTTCTATATGAAGAGCAGTATATGAACCCATAAGAGATTTATTCTCCTTTTCTTTAAATTAGCATGCTAGACAGTGTTAGCAAGCATATGCCTGATAAGACACTGCAGTTATTCTAGCCGTAGGGTCAGAAGTGCCAGATACCTAGCAAGTTAGATGAATATCTTTCACCTTAGATCCTATTTCAACATTTAATTAGGAAATGTTATCTAAGAGGCAGCTATCAGGGTTTTGTCTGATACTTTCTAAAGTGAATATATGTCATGGACAAAAATGGGATAGTCAGGAGAAATGACAGGTGAACTCACAGGCAAGGAGAGCTCTTACAATTTGTAAATTCAAAAAGAAAATGAGTTTTTATAAGGCCATGGTGATCTAATTCGGGCAGAAATGGAGTCTTAAAACATATGTCCTATGGTAACTAAAAGTAGTTATCAAGGGAAGGCTATTGGATCATTGTCTTTTCAACAGTTCGATGTTTTTTATATTTGTGCAATGCCAGCTTCATTGAGGGCTCATGTATTCAACTTTTAAGTCTTACTTTTTTAAATATTTGACAGGATATATTGTGATAGTAAAGTGTGCCCAAAAATATGCATTCAGTATATGCATTATATATGCAAAAATATGCATCATAAGAATGAAATTTTAATGTTTTTTAATCTGTTTTTTTCCACAATGAAAATACCTTTAAGGATAATAATCCATTGTTGTATACATAGACCTGTCTTGGATTTTACTTTTATTGAAGTCTAGTTGATACACAAAGTTAAACGAGTTTTGGGTGTACAATGTAGTAGTAATCTGAGAAGTCTATATGTTATGCTCTACTCCCCGTGAGTACAGTTACTATGTCACCATGCAACTCTATTAGAATATCATTGATTACATTCTCCATGCTGTACCTTTCATTCCCATGACTGACTTGTTCCGAGGTTGGAAGCCTGTGCCTCCCAGTCCTTCACCCATTTTGCCCATCCCCCTTCCACTGAATCCTATATTTCTGTGAAGGAATCTTATTTTCAATAGGGACCAATTTTTTATTCTCCTGGCAGGAGGAAAGTTCTGATAACTTTGGAAATTATCTCTTCCATTCTAACTTCTATTAACACCTAACAGAAATAGACTATTAAATGTAAAAGAGCAGCAAATGCCTGGCTAATGCCTTTGTCCTCTCCTTTCCTCCAGAGGCCTCTCTGATCTCCCTCTGCTCCGTGGTTGCAAGGGGGAACTCAGTTTTTGCACAGATTGTAGTTAATCGCTTAACTACAAACCCCAATGAAGCTTTGCAGTTCTGGTTTTATTTATAATTTATAAATCCATTCTCACATGGGACTAAAATAATGGCTCAAGAATATTTTCTGCTTTGTGAGGTGATATTTCCAAAAGTTATTGGCTGGTTGAGTATAAATACTATAAATAGTAAAAATTTTCCCCATTCCAGTGAACAACACTTGTAATATTCATAGAGTCATCCATAAAAGAATAACTACACAAATCAAAGCCACACTGAGATATCACCTCACATTGGTCAGAAAGGCTAAAATTAACAACTCAGGAAACTACAGATGTTGGTGAGGATGTGGAGAAATGGGAACCCTCTTGCACTGTTGGTGGGAATGCAAACTGTTGCAGCTGAACTGGAAAAGAGTATGGAGATTCCTCAACAAATTAAAAGTAGAACTACCCTGCGACCCAGCAATAGCACTACCAGGAATTTATCCAAGGATACAGGAGTGCTGATTCATAGGGGCACATGTACTCTAATATTTATAGCAGCACTTTCAACAATAGCCAAATTATGGAAAGAGCCTAAATGCCATCAACTGATGAATGGGTAAAGAAGATGTAGTTTATATATACAATGGAATACTACTTGGCAATGAGGAAGAATGAAATCCTGCCATTTGCAGCAACTATATTACTTGATGCACTGTATGTTAACCAGTTTGACAATAAATTTATATTTAAAAAATGGTCTGTGCAAAAAAATAATTAGTATAGCATCAAAGGGAAGAAAAATATTTTCCCACCAAATAGATTTTTGAGCAACTGATATATGTAAGCACTGTTATAGGCTCTGGAAATTAACAAAACATAAAAAATTACCATGAACACATGAAGCTTAAAATCAATGTTACATACGGTTTGGGTACTACATACTTCCAGTGGACCCTGTCCAGACCAAGTTCCCCTGAAACAAACACTGGATTAGGAATCTTTCTTCCTCATTCTCAAGGCATCTTGGATTCTACTCCTTGAATTTGTCAAATTGGTCTGGAATGGTTATCTCCTATACTATGTAGGTAAGAGTCCTTTCTAAATCTCCATTAGTATTCCTTAGTGTAGCACCTAGAATAAAGGGTTCCATATTTTTAAAGTTGAATAAGTGTTACTACTATAAGTGCTTATGGTTACTGCTCAATTATATGACCTTTTAAAAACAGCTAAAAATCAGGGCACCTTGGGTGGCCTCAGTTGAGCATCTGACTTTGGCTCAGCTCAAGATCTTGGGGTTTGTGAGTTGGGGCCCTGTAACAGGCTGTCTGCTGTCAGCACAGGGTCCATTTCAGATCTTCTGTTCTCTCTCTCTGCCCCATCAAAGCTTGTGCACGTGCTCTCTCTCTCAAAAATAATGAACATTTAAAAATGATTTTTTTTGGTTAAACTTGAGTGTGTGCAAGTGGGGGAGGAGACAGGGAAAGAGAATCCCAAGCAGGCTCCACCCTGTCTTGGCAGAGCCCAATGCAGGGTCCATTGCCACGAATTGCTCATGACCTAAAATCAAGAGTTGATCAACTGACTGAGCTACCCAGGGGTCATAAAACAGCTAAAATTCTAATGCCTCTTCAAGAAACTTTGCCACCCCCAGTCACTGTTGCCATGTGAAACCCAGTCTGCTATCCACTCTTTTACCTTAGGGAGAGTTCTTACATAACTAATGATTTTAGGTATCTTTGGGACTTTTTAGAAAACATAAATACTGCTGTAGGTTATTAGAACTACCATTTTCATGAGCTATCAGTGATAATGAATCTTTAGGTAAACTACATTTTTCTTTGAATAATTCATCTATTTGTGACTTTGAATAGAATAAGTCATTCTATTTGTGACTTTGAAAGCATGGAATGTTAATATTACAAGCTAAGTAAAATATAAAATATCAATGAACAACTTAGACTCCATGCTTAATAAAAAGTGAAGATTAAAAAGGTTTTTGTAATATTTACCTGTTACTGTGGAAACCAATGTATTAGTAAGTAAGTTATAGTATTCTTTTGCTGGGGCTTGCATTTTCATGTAACAAGAGACTCAAGTGCTCTTATAATTTTACATTAAGCAGAAAAGCTAGAAAGAAATTTGTAAAATATCGTAAAACTTTAAGGTAAAGAATATTAAGCTTCACAAACAGGAACAATCTTCCAGACAGTAAGTCTGAGGAGAAGATCACTGATTTGAACCTCATTTTGAAGACCTGCTAACCTCTGATCCATCCATATAAAGAATTCTATTCTGTACATGACTCCAGGATCCACAAATGGAAGTATAAAACTAATTTTAGAGAACATTGGCTGGACCAACTCTAAGCCAATATTTGAAGGATATTTTTTGTTAGTAATCCCAAAGGCCCTGATCCCTTAGGCCCTTATTTTTATTCATCTATTGTTGACCATCTCTTCCGAAGGTTTTGTGCTCTTTATCTTGATGCCTTTGTTTGCTACTTTTGACTCTTATTGTCTCATTTTAGAAGCATTAGCAAACAAAGAGCACATCAGAAGCAGACTTGCTGAAGGGTAAGAAATCTCATTCTAAGAGAGGAATGGGGAGGATTGGTCTCAAGATTTACAATGCCTGCAAATAAAGGGCTTTTCATGGAAAAGGAAAGTTAGTGTGTTTTAGAGTGGTCTCTAAGGACTAGAACCAGATTAAACCTGGGAGGAAACTACAAGTGTACAATACTGGGCCTTCATAACTGGCAAAACTTTAGAAATACCTGATCATTTCTTGGGATTTCAGTTTTGAATATTTGAATCCAAAATACTACGCTGAAAAGACCACTGTGTCCTCAACTTCGCCTCTTAAGAGTTGTTGGCTAGGTCTCTGAAAAGCGATCTTGGACAAGTTATTTACTCTTTAAAAAAAAATCTCCCTGTCCCCATATATAAAATAATGTAATGATAGCTATATCAGACCACTGAGTAAATGAAAACATTATTTTTTTGCACAGTGCATAGTATATAGAGACTACTCTATAAATACTTTATGATCATTGTTATAACTTTTCTAAGGAAAAAATTCTCACAGGTCTGAGATAGTTAAACCTGGTGACTAAGATTCTTTTAATGTCTTTAAATGTTTTATTATTTTCGTGGTTTTTTTTAAGTTTTATTTTTTTGATTTACATCCAAGGTACTTAGCATATAGTGCAACAATGATTTCAGGAGTAGATTCCCTAATGCCCCTTACTCATCTAGCCCATATCTCCTCCCACAATCCCTCCAGTAACCCTCTGTGTTCATATTTAAGAGTCTCTTATGTTTTGTCCCCCTCCCTGTTTTTATATTCTTGCTTCCCTTATGTTCATTTGTCTTGTATCTTAAATTCCACATGAGTGAAGTCATATGATATTTGTCTTTCTCTAATTTCGCTTAGCATAATACTCTCTAGTTCCATCCATGTAGTTGCAAATGGCAAGCTTTCATTCTTTTGGATTGCCGAGTAAAACTCCATTGTGTATATATATATATACCACATGGTCTTTATCCACATCCATTCATCCATTGATGGACATTTGGGCTGTTTCCATACTTTGGCTACTGTTGATAGTGCTGCTGTAAACATTGGGGTGCATGTGCCCCTTTGAAACAGCACACCTGTATCCCTTGGATAAATACCTAGTAGTGCTATTGCTGGGTCGCAGGGTAGTCCTATTTTTAATTTGTTGAGGAACCTCCATACTGTTTTCCAGAGTGGCTGTACCAGTTTGCATTCCCACCAGCAGTGCAAAAGAGATCCCTTTCTCCTCATCCTCGCCAACATCTGTTGCCTGAGTTGCTAATGTTAGCCATTCTGACAGGTGTGAGGTGGTAACTCATTGTGGTTTTGATTTGTATTTCCCTGATGAGTGATGTTGAGAATTTTATGTGCTGGTTGGCCATCTGGATGTCTTCTTTGGAGAAATGTCTATTCATGTCTTTTGCCCATTTCTTCACTGGATTATTTGGGGTTTTTTGGGTGTTGAATTTGGTAACTTCTTTATAGATTTCGGATACTAACCCTTTATCTGATACGTCGTTTGCAACTACCTTCTCCCATTCTGTCGGTTGCCTTTTAGTTTTTCTGATTGTTTCCTTCACTGTGCAGAAGCTTTTTATTTTGATGAGGTCCCAATAGTTCATTTTTGCTTTTATTTCCCTTGCCTTTGGAGACGTGTTAAGTTGCTGTGGCCTAGGTCAAAGAGGTTTTTGCCTGCTTTCTCCTCGAAGATTTTGATGGCTTCCTGTCTTACCTTGAGGTCTTTCATCCATTTTGAGTTTATTTTTGTGTATGATGTAAGAAAGTGGTCCAGGTTCATTCCTCATGTCACTGTCCAGTTTTCCCAGCACCACTTGCTGAAGAGACGGTCTTTATTCCATTGTATATTCTTTTCTGCTTTGTCAAAGATTAGTTGCCCATATGTTTGTGGGTCCATTTCTGGGTTCTCTATTCTGTTCCATTGATCTGAGTGTCTGTTCTTGTGCCAGTACCATACTGTCTTTATGTTTTATAGCTTTGTGATAAAACTTGAAGTCTGGGATTGTGATGCCTCCTGCTTTGGTTTTCTTTTACACAATTGCTTTGGCTATTCAGGGTCTTTTCTGGTTCCATACAAATTTTCGAATTGTTTGTTCTAGCTCTGTGAAGAATGCTGGTGTTATTTTGATAGGGATTATTACATGGACTGTGTAGATTGCTTTGGGTAGTGTTGACATTTTAACAATATTTGTTCTTCCTATCCAGGAGCATGGATTGCTTTTCCTTGTGTGTGTGTGTGTGTGTGTGTGTGTGTGTGTGTGTGTGTGTGTGTGTGTCTTCAATTTTCTTTCATAAGGTTTCTATAGTTTTTAGTGTATAGATTTTTCAGCTCTTTGGTTAGATTTATTCCTAGGTATTTCATGGTTTTTGGTCCAATTGTAAATGGGATCGATTCCTTGATTTCTCTTTCTGTTGCTTCATTGTTGGTGTATAAGAATACAACCGATTTCTGTGCATTGATTTCATATCCTGTAACTTTGATGAATTCATGAGTCAGTTCTAGCAGTTGTTTGGAATCATCTGGGTTTTCCATATAGAGTATCATGTCATCTGCAAAGAAGGAGTTTGAGCTCCTCTTGGCTGATTTGGATGTCTTTGTGTTTTCTTATTGCTCAGGCTAAGATTTCTGATATT
Source organism: Herpailurus yagouaroundi (assembly GCF_014898765.1). Lineage (NCBI taxonomy): Eukaryota > Metazoa > Chordata > Mammalia > Carnivora > Felidae > Herpailurus > Herpailurus yagouaroundi. Next base: position 40,858,413 of record NW_024412403.1, on the reverse strand, counting down.
AGGTCAAATGACACTGGTGAGAGTGGACATCCCTGTCTTATTCCTGACCTTAAGGGAAAAGCTCTTTTTTTTTCATTGAGGATGATATTAGTGTTGAGTCTTTCATATATGGCTTTTATGATCTCTAGGCATTGTCCTTCTATCCCTACTTTATTAAGAGTTTTTATCAAAAAAGGATGCTGTATTTTGTCAAATGCTTTCTCTGCATCTATTGAGAAGATTGTGTCTTGTCCTTTCTTTTATTGATGTGATGAATCACATCGACTGCTTTGCAGATAGTGAACCAGCCCTGCATCCCAGGTATAAATCCCACTTGGTCGTGGTGAATAATTTTTTTAACGTATTATTGGACCTGGTTGGATAGTATCTTGAGGATTTTAGCATCCATGTTCATTGGGGAAAATTGGTCTATAGTTCTTTTTAGTGGAGTCTCACTCTGGTTTTGGAAGCAAGGTAATGCTGGCTTCATATAAAGAGTTTGGTAGTTTTCCTTCCATTTCTATTTTTTTGGAACAGGTTCAAGAGAATAGGTGTTAACTCTTCTTTTAAATGTTGGGTAGATTTCCCTTGGAAAGCCATCTGGCCCTGGACTCTTGTTTTTGTTTACTAATTCGATTTCTTTACTGGTTATGGGTCTGTTCAAATTTTCTATTTCTTGATGTTTCAGTTTTGGTAGTGTATATCTTTCTAGGAATTTGTCTATTTCTTCCAGATTGCCCATTTTATTGGTGTATAATTGCTGCTAATATTCTCTTAATGTTTTTATTTCTGCTGTATTTCTTGTGATCTCTCCTCTTTCATTCTTGATTTTATTTATTTGGGTCCTTTTTGATCAAACTGCCTAGTGGTTTATCAATTTTGTTAATTCTTTCAAAGAACCAACTTTTGGTTTCATTGATCTATAATACTGTTTTCTTGGTTTTGATAGCATTAATTTCTGCTCTAATCTTTATTATTTCCTGTCTTCTGCTAGGTTTGGGTTTTATTTGCTGTTCTTTTTCCAGCTCTTTAAGGTGTAAGGTTAGGTTGTGTATCTGAGGTCTTTCTTCCTTTAGAAAGGCCTGGATTGCTATATACTTTCCTCTTATGATTGCCTTTCCTGTGTCCCAGAGGTTTTGGGTTATGGTGTTATCATTTTCACTGGCTTCCATGAACTTTTTAATTTCCTCTTTAACTTCTTGGTTAGCCCACTCATTCTTTAGTAGGATATTCTTTAGTCTCCAAGTATTTTTTACCTTTCCAAATTTTTTCTTGTGGTTGATTTCGAGTTTCATAGTGTTGTGGTCTGAAAATATGCACGGTATGATCTGGATCTTCTTGTAGAGGGCTGATTTGTGTCCCAGTATGTGGTCTATTCTGGAGAATGTTCCATGTGCACTGGAGAATAAAGTATGTTTCACTGCTTTAGGATGAAATGTTCTGAATATATTTGTTAAGTCCATCTGGTCCAGTGTGTCATTCAAAGCCATTGTTTTCTTGTTGATCTTCTGTTTAGATGATCTGTTCATTGCTATAAGTGAGGTGTTGAAGTTCCCTACTATTATGGTATTATTAGTAATGAGCTTCTTTGTGATTAATTTATATATTTGGGTGCTTCTACATTTGGTGCATAAATGTTTACAATTGTTAGGTCGTCTTGGTGGAAAGACCCCTTAATTATGATATAATGCCCTTCATCTCTTGTTACAGTCTTGATTTTAAAGTCTAGATTGTCTGAGATAAGTAAGGCTACTCTGGCCTTCTTTTGTCAACCATTAGCAATGATAGATGGTTCTCCACCCCCTTTCAATCTGAAGGTGACTTTAGGTCTAAAGTGGGTCTCTTGTAAACAGCATATAGGTGGATCTTGTTTTCTCATCCATTCTGTTACCCTATGTCTTTTGATTGGAGCATTGAGTCCATTGACGTTTAGAGTGAGTACTGAAAGATATCAATTTATTGCCATTATGTTGCCTGTAGGACTTTCTGGTGGCCTCTGGTCCTTTCTGGTCTTCATTGCTTTTGGTCTTTTTTTTTTTTTTTTCTTAGAGAGTACTCCTTAAAATTTCTTGCAGGGTTGCTTTTGGGTTCACAAACTCCTTTAATTTTTTGTTTGGGAAACTTTTTATCTCTCCTATTTTGAATGACAGATTTGGATAAAGAATTCTTGGACACATATTTTTCTGATTCAGCACATTGAATATATTCTGCCACTCCTTTCTGGCCTGTCAAGTTTCTGTGGATAGGTCTGCTGCAAACCTGATCTGTCTTCCCTTGTAGGTTAAGGACTTTTTTCCCTTGCTGCTTTCATGATTCTTTCCTTGCCTGAGTATTTTGTGAATTTGACTATGATATGCCTTGTTGATGGTCAGTTTTTGTTGACTCTAATGGGAGTCCTCTGTGCTTTCTGTATTTTTGATGTCTGTGTCTTTCCCCAGGTTAGGAAAGTTTTCTATGATTTGCTCACATAACCCTTCTATCCCTTTCTCTCTTCCTCTTCTGGGACCCCTATGATTCTGATGTTTCTTTCAAATGAGTCACTGATGTCTCTAATTCTTAAATTGTGCTCTTTTGCCTTAGTCTCCCTTTTTTTTTCTGCTTCATTATTGTCCATAAGTTTATCCTCTGTATCACTGATTTGCTGCTCTGCCTCATCCATCCTTTCTGTCATGACTAATATTCAAGTTTGCTGCTCAGTTACAGCATGTTTTATTTCATCGTGACTAGCTTTAACTTCTTTTATCTCCTCAGGAATTCTAATCTATTTTCGACCCCATGTTTTATTAAAAAAAATTTAATGTTTATTTACTTGGAAGAGACTGAGAGACAGTGAGTTGGGGAGATGCAAAGAGAGAAGGATACACAGAATCTGAAGCAGGCTCCAGTTTCTGAGCTGTCAGCACAGAGCCTGACATGGGGCTTGAACCTCCTGAACTGTCACATCATGACCTGAGCCGAAGTTGGACGCTTAACCGACTGAGTCAGCCAGGGGCCCCCATTTTTTTTATTTTTGAGAGAGTACAAGCAGGGGAAGGGTAGGGAGTTGGGGGGGGGGGGGAAGGACAGAGGACCTGAAACAGCTCTGTGCTGACAGCAGTAAGCCTGATGTGGGGCTTGAACTCATGAACCAAGAGATCATGACCTGAGCCACCCAGGAGCCCTTGATGACTAAGATTCTTTAAGATACCTCATTTATACAATGCCTATTATGCTAAGTCTTCACAATTTACCAAACCTGGAAACAAGAGCTTACAAAGATTTTGGTGAAAACTTTTGTTCTCTGGATCTTAGTATGCAAAGCTGAAGACCTTTCTATACAACTTAAACTGTCTAACTTATGGTTATGACTAAACCTAGAAATAAATATGAACAATTTTACTTTTGGATCTTCCATTAAAATTAAATACTAAATATCAAAATTATTACATATATGGAGTTTAAAAGCTTATGTGCTATTTTCTGCAATTGCATTAACATCAGAAAACAAAATTGTGAAGTGGTAATTATGTGGGAATGTAAAGTTTACACCTAAGAATGGTAAAATATAAAAAAGGTATTCTAGATGCTTACAAAAGTATAAAATATCTTAAGTTGTATATATACAAGGAAACCAAAATCCAGGTAAATAATACCTATAGTATTACTTTTTAGGAAGTATTTGTTAGTCATAAATAACAGTAATCTTGAAGGAAGACTTTGAAACTTCAACTACTGAACACACAGTCCCGTTAGATTTTTACCTCTCATTGGCTGGGTTTCTACCTATCATAGGTAAATAGATTAAAGGAAGAAAGGCAATATTCTAACAAAGTTGTATATTTGAGAAAAGCTATTTTTACACACAAATAATTTGTTCTCTAATTTTCCCATAGTATTATTAGTATTTAGTATTACTAGCACATGGGAAATTCTAAAAATATTGAGGACAATTAAATGAAGGTATAATCTGAACCATTTCTTGTAAATGCAGTATTGATCCTTTAAATAGACCTTATTTATGGCTGCAGTACATTTACTGGTATAAGCACTTAACATGAGATCTAGGTTTGTTTTTTGAAGTATAATTATATAATATTATATAGTTTAAGGCATATAACCTGATTTTTGTATAAAATCACCCAAAATCACCACTATTAAGTGTAGTTACTATCATCATCATACAAAGTAACTTTTTTAAATTTATGAGAACTTTTAAGATTTACTCCTAACTTTAAATTTGCAGTACAGCATTGTTGACTGCAGTTGTCCTGCTGTACATTACATCCCCATGACTTACTCCTTTTATAACTGCAAGTTTATGCCTCTTGATATCTTTTACCCATTGTGCCCATCTCTTAATCTCTCCACCTCTGGCAATTACCATTCTATTAACTGTATTCAAGTTTGGCTTTGTTTACTTGTTTTGCTTTTTAAATTTCACTTAAAAATGAAATCCTATGGTATTCGTCTCCATCTGATTTATTTCATTCAACATAATACTTGCTAGGTCCATCCATGTTGTCACAAATGACAAAATTTCATTTTTTTATGGCTGAATAATTGTGTGTGTATCACATATCCATTTATTCATTTATGAACGCTTAGGTTGTTTTCATATCTTGGCTACCATAAATAATGCTACAATAAATATGGGGATGCAGGTATCTTTTTGAGTAGGTGTTTTTGTTGTGTTTTTGTTTTGTTTTTCAGATAAATATCCCAAAGTGGAATTTCTGGATCATCTGGTAATTTCACTTAATTTTTTGAGGAACCTCCATACTATTTTCCATCATGGTCATTCCAAGTTACATGCCATCAACACTGTACAAAGTTTCTCTTTTCTCTGTAACCTCATCAATTATTTCTTATTGATAATAGTCGTTCTAATACGTGTGAGGTGATATCTTAGTGTTTCAAAGTTTATTTTGAGGGAGAGCACATATGACCTGGGGAAGGCAGAAAGAGATGGAAAGAGAATCTCAAGCAGGCCCCATGCTGTCAGCACAGAGCCCCATGCTGTCAGCACAGAGCCCCATATAAGGCTTGATCTCCTGAACCATGAGGTGATGAAGAGGCTGAAACCGAGAGTCAGACACTTAACCGGCTGAGTCACCCAGGTGCCCCTCATTGTGTTTTGATTTGCATTTCCCTCCTCAGTGATGTTGAGTACTTTTTAGGTATCTGGCCATCTGTATGTCTTTGGAGAAATATTGAGTCAGGTTCTCTATTTTTTTGGATTGAATTGTAGGTCTTTGGTCTTGTTTTTTTTAATCGATTTTGTGTGAGTTCTTCATATACTTTGGAATCCCTTATCAGATATGATAATGCTTCATGCATGTTAAGATGAGTATTATCTCATTGTGGTTTTGATTTGCATTTCCCTAATGATTGAAGTTCAGCATTTTTTTTTCATGTATCCGTCAGCATTTGTATGTCTTTTTTTGAAGAATGTCTCTTCAGTCCTTTCTCCACCTTTTAATTGGATTATTTGTGTTTTTACTATTGAGTTGTGGGAATTTTTTTATGTGCTTTAGATGTTTATCACTTATCAGACATATGGTTTGCAAATGTTTTATTCTGCAGGTTGCTGCTTGGGATTCTTTGTCTCCCTCTCTCTCTGCCCCTCCCCTGCTCACACTGTCTCTCTAGCTCTAAAAAATAAACAATAAAAATTAAAAAATCAGTTGGCCATATATGTATAGATTGATTGCTGGGCTCTCTAATGTTCTATACGTGTTTGGTCATATATATACTCCACATGTTTTTCTGCCAGTATCATTCTGTATTAATTTATGGCTTTGAAATATAATTTGAAATAGAAGTGTGATGACTCTAGCTTTGTTTTTAAGATTACTTTGGCAATTTGGGGTCTTCCATTGTTCCATATGAATTTTGCTGTTTTTACTATTTCTATAAAAAATACCATTGGGACTTTAACAGGGATTGCATTGAATCTGTAGATTGCTTGTGTAGCATGGACATTCTAACAATACTAAGTCTTAGAATTCACAAATGCAAGAGGTCTTCCCAGGTATTTCTGTCTTCAACTTCTTTCACCAATGATTTGTAGTTCTCAGTGTAGCATTCTTTCACCTCCTTAGGCTAATTCATTCTTAAGGGCTTTTTTTTGATGCTATTGTAATGGGATTGTTTTCTTTATCTCCTTGCTGAATAGTTAGCATGTATAAGTAGATCTGGGTCCACATCCCCAGTAAATGCACCCAACAAACAATGACGGATCAAGGCAGAACAACTGCAATAAACCTTTTTATCCAGAAAAGGGAAGAATGGTCATGGCATTGGATAAATAATGTGAGAAGAACCTCTTACCCTGATGCTGGCAGATATTCTTTAATTAAGCTAGATTCTTTTCCTTGAGAAGAACTCCCTAGTTCATTAAAGTCCTTGGCTCCTGGATCCACTCTGAAAAGCACTCTGTTTGCAGTTTCTTTTCTGGCCACAACTGGCAAAGACTTTGGGCAATAGATTCTCTGAGGGAATAAGGAACTTTCCCAGCCTGCTTCCTGCCCCAGAAAAGTGCCAAAGATCATTTTACAAGCCTAGCAATCAGTTTTTCACCTAGGCTGATAGCAATGGAAATCTCTAAAAAGAGATTTTTTTTAAAGTCTCTTTGATCCCATAGAACTGTGTGCCCATAGCCATGATAATTTTGAGAATCATGTTCTCTGAAGACATAATTAGATATATTTTGAACTTTAACTTCTGACATTACCTCCTGTGGGACCAGGCACTTTGTCTCTCTTCCCTGAGCTATTTTAGCCAATGGGAAGCTTTCACTAGAGCCACCTTAAAACAGATTTTGACAGTCTTTTTTTTTTTTTTTTTTTATTGTTTTTAATGTTTATTTTTGAGAGAGAGTAGGGGAGTGGCAGAGAGTGAGGGAGACAGAATCTGAAGCAGGCTCTAGGCTCTGAGCTGGCAGCACAGAGCCTAACGCAAGGCTCGAACTCATGAACTATGAGATTATGGCCCCATCAATTATGGAAATGAGCAATTTATGCTAGGAACATTGTTTCAAACCTGTGTGCCCAAAGTCAAAATTTCATTTAAGTCTGCCTTCCAGATTTGCATAGGAAAGAGTTAAACACTGCATAGTAACGTTTGCCTTTTTTCTTGTAACCTACAGCCAGCACCACTTTCTGTGTTTTGTGTTTAATAGTAAAATTCCAGTGTTACATACCAATTCTAACGGTTTTGCTCTGGTAATGACTGTAAAATCTCCATGGCTTACAAGAGTGGAGTGTCTCTTTAAAAAAGTTTTTTCAAATATTTGAGACAGATCATGAGAGGTGGAGGGGCAGAGAGAGAGAGATACAGAATCTGAAGCAGGCTGCAGGCTCCAGGCTCTGAGCTGTCAGCACAGAGCCTGATGCGGGGCTCCAACTCACGAACCACGAGATCACGACCTGAGCCGAAGTTGGTCGCTCAACTGACCCAGCGACGCAGGTGCCCAAGAATGGAGAATTTCTTGCCTTCCTAGGAGGGCTCCAGTCCGGTCCACTGGTCTTCTTCAAGAATCCAGCCTGAGGCAATAGCTCTTCTTTACTCTCATGAAAGAAGGAAGAAGCCAGGGAGCAAGCTGAACTATGAAGTTCTAGTCAAAGGTTCAAGTTTAGGGGACACCTGGGTGGCTCAGTCAGTTGAGTGTCTGACTCGAGCTTAGTCATGAACTGGCAGTTGGTGAGTTCGAGCCCGGTTCACTACTGTCAGCCTGTCAGCACAGAGTCCTCTTCAGATCTTCTGTCTCCCACTGTCTGCCCCTCCCCCACTTGCACTCCCTCAAAAATAAATATTAAAAAGTTCAATTTAGAAACATGTGGCATTATATATTTGTGCACATTTCATCAGTCAAAGCAATTGATGTGGCCAAGCCTGACACTGGTAGGGGAAGTTTATGCAAAGGCAAGAGCAGAGGTGAGTATTTGGGAACTGTTATGCCCAGAATTCATGATCCCCAAAGACCACTAGGGAGCCAAGTCCGATGCAAAAGCAAAAGAGCCTTTATTCGAGCTAGCTCGAGCTCAATCCCCTACCTGCACCAAAGCAGCGGTGAGATACCAGGGAGAGAGAGCGGGTCTCAAAAGGACAAAGGTTTTATTGGGGCCTAGGGGCAGTTGGTGAGGTAATGGCTGTGGCCTCAGCCGATTGGCTGGGGAAGGGTCCCAGTCCTGTTAGGCAGGTGAGCGGGAGGTTACTCAAGGGGAGGAGGCGTGGTCAAGGTGAAGGACACAGAACAAGATGGAGTCCACCGGCATAGGCCTACCCTTTCAGGAACAGTAGTACAATCATAACTCCATTATGTTAACTTGCATTGTGAGAAATGTTTTTGTAGACCTGCAGACAGGAATGTTGTCGAGAGACCAATATATTGAGTGGGAAGAGGGCTATTCAGATCTGTAAGATCCAGTTTGAAATACTTTATATAGTATCTGTGTTGCTAAATATGTTAGGTAGTTTAAACTTGGCAATGGCCTGGGTGCTTTTTTTTTAAACACCTTTTTTCAGATTGATACTAGAGAAAAATCTTTACAAGCAATTCTGTTGGCTTTCAGAGTTTTGGCAGACTAAGGATTGTCTCCTATGGGAGAAAAAGGAGAGAATTTTTTTTTTTTTTTTTTTTCCTCCAGGAGTTGAAAGATTTTTCTTAAAAATCCCAACTATAGTCTTTTGGGCACCAAAAGCAAAAAAAAACCAGGAGAGGATAAAGAATAAAATATTAATAACTAAAGGATTTGTGATATGCACCAAAATAATTACAGTTACTGTATCAATGACCATATATGTGTTAAAATATGTGATACTGGTTTTCTAACACTACAGGCTGTTCTTGGTGAAGGAAGAAAATTCTAGGACACTATACAAACATGTACAGGAAGAAGTGAATATACTTGTTCTTCGGATTTAGAGATGGGGAGCTCAATCATTTCTACAGCTCCTACTGTTCCTTTCAACTTCTAGTTAGTACTGCTTCCATTATATGAAAAGAATGGCATTTTCCCTGTTTTTTAAGGGACTGTTAATGCTTAATGCTCTGTATGGAAACACCATCTTGACTCTGAAGATAAATTAAGAAAATAGATAAATGAATGTATCTAATAAATTCATTGGTGCTAAAAGCTGTTTCCTAGGAAAATGAATATTTGTGCCTGCTTAATGAGATTTTGATTGAAAAACATGATCACCACTTATCACCCAAATTAGATGAACTGATTTTTGTCATTAAGACACTATCCAATTTTATACATTATGCTTTCTATACTTTTTCTGTATTAATAATTTTTGGAATGTTGCTTGTTCTAATAAGCAAGAAAACAAAACTTCAGAAACAAATGGCAGATCTTTCACGAACTGGTTGGGGGGGGGGGGATGTAGCAATTCCTTTCCTAATTTGCTTTTATTTTTTTAATATCATTTGAGAGAGAACACATGAGTGGGGGAGGGGGGAAGACAGGC
>NW_024412403.1:40792791-40848971 GCF_014898765.1 Herpailurus yagouaroundi | reverse complement strand
CAGACCCGCACACGGACACGCGCGCACAGACCCGCACACGGACACGCACAATCTGAAGCAGGCTTCAGGCTCCAAGCTGTCAGCACAGAGCCCAACGCGGGGCTTGAACTCAAGCCGTGAGATGACCTAAGCCAAAGTCTGATGCTTAACTGACTGAGCCACCCAAGCACTCCGACTATTTTATTCTTGATATAGGTGAATGGATTTCATCTGCCATTTCTTGTGGGAAAGAATTATAGACTTACAATACTTTGAGGATAGATCTTAATTTTCTATCTTTGCACATGGTCTTTTGATAACATGAGAACAGAAATGGTACCAAATTGCTTTTTTTTTTTTTTTTTTTTTTGACAAGCTAAAGACTATAATAACATGATTCTACTTTGTTCCTGGTTCAGAGTTTATTATCCAACACCTCCAAACACCAGAAAAGTAAAGGCTGTACTGTAATGTAATTTATTTAAATCATAAGTAAAACAGGTTTAAACACTGGTAGATCAAAAGCTGATCTCAACATCTCCAGTAAAAATTGAATAATCTCTTAATTTTCTTTAAAAAAAATGAGATCATAACGAGATCTTAACCTAGCTAGATTACATTGGAAAAGTTATTGTTAAGACATTTCCAGTATGTGGATGATTTCTAGTTGAAGATATTTAGGTTTTCGTAGCAAATTAAAGGAAATGCCAAACTATGATGCAAGTTTGATTTCATAGCCAGTATGGATGGGAGATTTATTAAGAGAAGGTTAAAAAAATGCAGACATGAGTTTAGAACTCAAATTAGATCACATGTAATTATTCCTTAATGAGCCACATTCTGTCAAAGCCTGGTTGCTTTCTAGTAGAAAAGGAGAAGCTTATTAACCACTACAATAATTCTCTCAGGCTTGTGAGAAGGATCTATTTTAAAATGCATGACTTGGGTTCAATTCAGAAAACATTAAGAATCTGGGACACCTGTTATTCGGTAGAAGAGTGCCCTTTTCAGTTTCATTTCTTATAATGCCAGTGGGAACTCTAAATGTAATTTTATCTCCATGACTGACCAACTCCATAATTTATGTGGAATCAAGCTGGAGTTCTATGTTTAACTTGCACTGACTTTATAGGAAAATGCTTTGAAAACATGGTCTTCATGAATGTCACAATAATAGTCTTCTGACATCATATACACAACTTGTAATTATCCAACACTTATTGTATCTCCATATATATAATGTTGCACAGAGATTCATGTGGAGATGGAAACATTTAGTGCCATTTGGGCTTCTATAAAAGCATTGCTTTTTACCAGCTTGGTGAAGATAACTATAAGGAGGAAGTCCAAATGAAACGTCTTCTAGATGGGGGTAGGAAGAGAGGACATATGTATGCAGAAAATTGGCTGTAAAATTTGATGTAACTGATATATGATCTAGTCAGGGCAGTGTACTCTGTTCCTTGAGATCAATCTCCTTTGTCAGAGATGAGACCTACTAAAGCCATTAAATTGGGTCTAATTTGGAATTTTGTTGATGTGAAGTTTTAGAACTACAAATATTCTGATAAAATTTATTGAGTACATCTTTTTTTTTTTTTTTTTTTTAATCTCTACCTTTATAGAATGTTTAAAGAAGGGAAAGGACAAAGAAGTCAGGTGTCTAAAATCTCACGGCCAGTGAGTGAATGAACCTGGATGCAAGCCTGGGGTAGTGAGAATGAAAATTGGCTTTCCCTCTGTCACTTATTCTTTGATTTACTGAATTCAGGGTCTTGATTTTTTTTTTCCCCCTCCAACTCGTGATGTTCAAAATCACGTGATTATTAGTACCTTGAATTTGCCCATGCTGTTTTTATTTACCTTTCAGCTCCAGGTATTCTAATCTATTCACCTCCCCAACCCCTCCCTCAATTCCACCCTGCCCCCACCCCAGTCCTGTGAAAAGTCCCAGATCTCTACCAGGAAAACTTCATTATTTTGAGTGAGTTCTAGAGTCCGATTAGTCCCATTGAATCACCTCCCATTTAATAGCTGTGGGGCCTTGGTATGTTAATAAACTATTCCGTGGCTCCGTTTTTCTCCTATAAATTGTTAATAATTATCCTATGCTAAGGATGTGGCAATTAATATATGTAAAATGTTCATAATAGTGCTTGGTGCATAGTAAGTGCTTGTACTAATATGAACTATCAACCCGAATAACTATTAGTTTCTTCATCTATTGGAAATTACCTGCTAAACATAGAATACACAGTAGTTACTCCTACTATTCTATTCATGCAGAAATAAATTCTGCTGGAATTTAAAAATATTTTTTCCACGCAATTTATCATGTACTTGGTGCCTTCATTAGGTTATTGTCGTATACTATTAAATATTGTCAAAATTTCAATGGATTTGTCATATAATTAGATCTATAATTCTTAGAATAGAAGTTTCTTGGTACATCTTAATATATTTAAAAGAATTCTAGATCATTATCATCCCAAAGCCCAGCTTAACACATTGCTCATTTCAAGTGCTGAGCATCCATTTTGTTAACCCTGAACTATACAATTAAAAGTTTTTAATACAAATATCTTAAAGTATTAAAAAAAATTGAAGAGAATCCACTGAATAACTTATTCATTCTTCCAGAAAATTATACAGAGTTTCTTCCAGATGTGCAGGTGTAAGGTTAAAAACCATGAATAACTGAGAATTTTTTTTTCTCATGAAATTTAGAATAAGAATAGGGCTTCCTTAATGTGCTCCTGAATCACCTGGGGATCTTGTTAAAATGCGATTCTGGTTCAGTATTCCTGAGTTGGAGCTTGAGTAATCTGTATTAACAAGCTCTTGGGGAGCGTTGATACTGCTGGTCCTAGGAACGCATAATGAACAGCAAGCACTTAAACTCTCCCTAGCTAAATATCTTCTGGAATACTCTACATTGGACCATTTTGAATTCCTCCTAGAAACGGGAGAATATGATTTGAAACACTCTTAACATATCCTCCCAGTATAAGTCAACACCTCAATATGAGGACTGGCCAAGTGAGGTGTGTGAGAAAGGCTTGTGTGAGAAAGGGTGACTCCAGTTACCAAGAAGGATGTGGCTCACTTTGGACAGTTCTGTTGTAAGCTGAGTGTTAACAGTCATGCTTACGCAAAGGATTTCACTGAGAAGAATTTGGTCAGAATACCATAGTTTTGCCTCTTGACTAATGACTCTTTTACATTGGTGAGTTTCAGTTTTAGTCCCATTACTTCCTCCATTCTGGTTGTGTGATTAAAAAACCTGTTGTGGGGGCGCCTGGGTGGCTCAGTCGGCTAAGCGTCTGACTTCAGCTCAGGTCAGGATCTTGCAGTTCGTGGGTTCGAGCCCCGCGTCGGGCTCTATGCTGACCGCTCAGAGCCTGGAGCCTGTTTCAGATTCTGTGTCTCCCTCTCTCTCTGACCCTCCCCCGTTCATGCTCTTTCTCTGTCTCAAAAATAAACGTTAAAAAAAAATGTAAAACCCTGTTGTGCAGTCATACCAGCTTCTGATATTCTAGGGCCTAGGCCCTGATAGAATATAAGCACTGATGCTTTACTGTTCTAGCTCAGCTTTTGATTTCTCTACCATTCAGGAAGCATAAGAATGTGAGTCATCAATAGAATGACATGAAGTGATTTTGTATTTGTCTAATTTTATACAATTTATTTGTGTAATTTAGATTGGCCACAGCTGACTGATAATTTTAAGTAAGGTACATCAAGCATACATAGAATCCTATTTAACATACAGTGTTCACACCTAATCTTAAGAGCTGACTCCGTCCTCCTAGTCATGCTCTGAATTGGCACATGAAGTGCCAATCCCACACAGTCCTCTTAAGCCATTACCAATTTTTCCCATTTCCCATTGTTGGAGAGAAAATGTTCCTTTACCCCTCTGTTTTTCTGGCTGATCGAATAAACAAATGTAATTATATATATTATATATATATTATATACATATATATACATATTATGTATTATATGTATAACATATATAAAATACATATATAAATATATGGGCCATAAGACTGGGAGACCCCCTAGGTAGTCAGGAAAATGAGGCATATATGTTACCCTGAGCTAAGGAGAGGGGTAGGGGTTTAGGACTTTAAAGGGAAGGAAGACCTTTCACAAGATGCTGGGAAGAGCAAATGTTTGGTGGTGTCACACAGAGAAACATTCCTTTGTTTTATGTAAGACTTATCTTTGGTAGGGACCCTGCACCAAAAAGAGCTATCTAAATTCTTTCAGGGACATAAAAAAAAAAAAAATCAGTCTTCTGTTTCTTAAAAATAACCAGCCTAAATGGATTCTCATGCCAAAGAGACACAATTTGTGTTGACAAATTTTGCTTCCCTATACCACTTGTTATTAACTTTGGAATATTCCTTAAGTTCCATCCTTCTATTTCTCCTATAGGAACTTCTCAGTAAGATTTTCTCAGTAATTCCTTATTATCATGGTTACTGTTTCAAATTGCCCCTGCCCTACCATGCCCTTGAGAAGTGATTGTTTTAGAGCAGATTCCTCTTTGTATATTTTTTTTAGTCTTATAACATTCTCCATGTCAAGATTAAAAGAAAATTATACTGCTGTCATAGTCTTGAGTTGCTTTTGGCAGCTAGCTCCTAGTGACTCATGCTCAGTAAGTAGCAACATGACCATGAAATACGCATGGTTTCTTCATTAAAATGCAGAATGAGAAACGAACTATGCTATGTGAGGACACAAAACACATAATTGTGATGATGCTCTGAGTGGGATTTTGAAATATGGTAGTGGGTCTCCTCACAGGGGCTGTGACTTAACAATTCAGGGGACAAAAAAATATAGGCAATTCCTCTTGTATTGAAGACCCATGAGTATTGAAGACCCATGTGTAAGTAAACTACAAAACTCCGTTAACCTCTTTTTTTTTTAAATTTTTTTTTTCAACGTTTATTTTTTATTTTTGGGACAGAAAGAGACCGAGCATGAACGGGGGAGGGGCAGAGAGAGAGGGAGACACAGAATCGGAAACAGGCTCCAGGCTCTGAGCCATCAGCCCAGAGCCCGACGCGGGGCTCGAACTCACGGACCGCGAGATCGTGACCTGGCTGAAGTCGGACGCTCAACCGACTGCGCCACCCAGGCGCCCCTAACCTCTTTTTATCCTTATCAGAATTTCTGTGAAGTTCAGTTGCTGTTCATTTTCCATTTATTTTTTTCTTACCCTATAAAAATTAGTCTTTTAAAATTACCATACCTTTAATAGATAAAAGTAATAATTGAATCTTCCCTCCCTCCCTCAACCTTGGTTTGGAATTTGAGATTGTCATGTTTAGACACATGATAGGTTTGGGTGTTAATGAGTACATATGGTAACTAAATTTATAGATGTATTGTGAGTTTTGAATTAAAATTTGTATATTTGTCCCATTGGCAGTCCCATTAGCCACCTCACTTCTGGGAGAATAACTGTCACTGTCATAGGCCTACTGTCCCCAAAACTTGATCAAGAGCACTTTACACCCAGAAAATCCTTATTTTAGACTAAAGCAAATGAACCACCCAATTTCTATATCTAGCCACGTTTGTTTGTAATCTATTCAAATGTTTACACCTGAGTTCAGTTGCTTCTCCTGCAACTTTTTTTTTTTTTGGTTCAGCTTTAGGGTCAGTGTATCTAATGACTATTGAACTAAAGGTAAAGCTTGTTAACTTCTTTCAGTCTAGTTGGGAATTAAAGTTATAATACAGTTGTCAGGTGAACTGGAAATCTTTCTATCATTTTATAATGCTCTGGGAAGAAGAAACAGAAAACAACATTTCTGGGGCACCTGGGTGACTCAGTCGTTTAAGTGTCCAACTCTTGGTTTTGGCTCAGGTCATGATCTCACAGTTTGTGGGTTCAAGAACCATGTTGGGCTCTGCACTGGCAGCACGGAGTCTGCTTGGGATTCTGTTTTCCTCTCTGTTTGCACATGTGTGTGCTCTGTCTCTCAAAATAGACATTTTAAGAAACATTTCTATTGGAGATTTGGTAAAATTCATTGGTATAACTACATGTACCTTTTGATTATTGTTTACATTTCTTGTATATCGAGGTTTTCATGTTTTCTATCACTGCTTGAGTCCATTCTGGCAACTTTAATTGCAATGGATAAATTCTCTTTTGCATCGAGACTTTTTCTTCTAGAACATTTACCTGTCTACAGTTAAGCACCCTTTTCCTTCCTAATGCTGTCTTAATGCCTTCTGTTTTCCTTGATCACACTTTTTTTTTTTTGATCCAAGATTGTGCATATCATTCACTTCTTAAAGATCAGATTTAAGGGGCGCCTGGGTGGCGCAGTTGGTTAAGCGTCCGACTTCAGCCAGGTCACGATCTCTCACTCCGTGAGTTCGAGCCCCACGTCGGGCTCTGGGCTGATGGCTCAGAGCCTGGAGCCTGTTTCCGATTCTGTGTCTCCCTCTCTCTCTGCCCCTCCCCCCTTCATGCTCTGTCTCTCTCTGTCCCAAAAATAAATAAACGTTGAAAAAAAAATTTAAAAAAAAATCAGATTTAAAAACTTACCTTTAAATTGCTATTGTGGTAAGTCCTGTCCCTCTTTTTTTATCTTTTATACTTTGCAAATATTTTTTGCTTCTTTAATTAAGGACTTCATTCTTTCCCCCAACTTTTCTAATGTACCAATTAGAAAATGCTTATACTTAAGTAAACCCTAAACAGTGTTGTAGTGCTGCTTTGGTGGCATTCTTTTAGGGATTGATTTATGTTCATAGTTAATTTCTAGGTAATGAGTGAATTTGTTTCATAGAGCTGCAATAACAAAGTGTCACAAACTGGGTGGCTTAACCAAGAGATATATATTGTCCCATAGTTGCAGAGGCTAGAAGTCCAAAATGAAGGTGCTAGCAAGGTTGATTTCTTCTGATTCTGTGAACAAAGGATCTGTTGCAGGCCTCTCTCCTTGGTTTGTAAATGGCCATTTCCCCATGTCTTTTCACGAAGTATTTGTATACATGTCTGTCTCTAAATTTCTGCTTTTTGTAAGGAATTTTGTTAGATTGGATTCGGGACCTACCCTATTTCAGTATGGGCTCCTCTAGCTTAACTAATTGCATCTCCAATGACCCTCTTTCCAGAGTCACAAAAAATCTAAGGTACTGGGGGTTACAACTACTGCATAGGAATTTTGAGGAACACCATTCTACCCACAACAGTTATTTAACCCTAAATTCAGCATATTCTTTGCTTTTTAACAGGAAAATTTTTGTGTACTTGTGGGTTTTTGCCATCATTTTTCTGATCAGCAAATGTAGCCTGAATAAATGATACAAAATTTCTTCTTGAAACTCTAACTGCTTTTGGTTTATATATGTCAAATCCCACTTGTTTGTTAAATCTTCTAGTTGAATCCTTGTCAAGAAGCGGATATTTTTAGTTTATCCACAGGTAAGGCTTTCTGAGCCAAAAAAATGAGAACCTTGGTTCTTAGGAGGAGGCTTAGAAGTTTAAGGATGAATAGATATAGGGCCAGAAGATCTCCTGAGAGACCTAGAGATTCATGTCAAATATGTTTATATTTCAACTGAGGAAGAAACCCTGGGGTGGCATTTACATTGCAAAGAATTATAAACCACTAGGGGAATGGGTTTCTGTTTGGCTCTCAGGAGGGGAGAGGTGCAGCACTAAACTCCTTAATTCATAATTTTAGGGTTCCTCTTCTGTTATACAAGAACCCTGTGTTTGTGCATGTGCTTAAGTCAAATTACTCCAGAAAAGGAAAGAATTTAAGGCATAGGGCATTAATGTTGCTGTTGTAGAGGATAATGAAAATCTGCCTTAACCTAAGACAAGACAGTATAAACATCAATTTTTAAAACTTACCAATTGTACGTTTTACAAGTACTACTTTGTCAGGAGATTTCTTAGAAGGAATATCAGATTAACCAGGTTTTTAATATTAAAATACTAAAAATCCCATTTTTTCATAAATGTTCTGAATACTCCTTTTTATGGTTTTTACATATCTTGCTCTGTTTAATTAAGCAGTTACCTGCTGACATAGTTTACTGAGTTTTTTTCCCCCTGTCATGCTACCTTCTACCAACTCCATATATTTTTGTCATGACTGTGTCAAAAGGCAAGTATATAAATGGTTTTGCTTTTGAAGATTGAGTGCCAATACTTATAGATTCCCTTGCCAACCCAGAACCTAATCTCTTTAATGATACTTTTCTCTATGCCTGAAAGGTTGCAATATTTTAAATAAAGAACAAATCTTTAACGTTTTCCTATTGCAGGTCAGCATAACGCAACCATGTCGGTATCCAGGCTAACACAGTTTTGGCATCATGATTACGGTTTTCCTGGACATTTTCCCCACTGGTTTCCAAGACCTGGCATTTAGGGGACTTGTTTCTCTTTATCTAAGGATTGGGCTGCCTGACATGGAACACAAACCTTTCACTCCTCAGGGAAAAGTTTTGTGTTTTTGAGATCCTTCCTGATTGTGTATTGCTATGTTTGGGTTGGGGTGGGGTTGTTTGTTTTTTGGCTAGATGATGTCTTTGCCTCTCCTACAAACCTGATGTCCATTTTTGTCCTTTGTTTTAGATGATCATCCTATTTTTCGGATTTTTTTTACCCGGAAAAATTATTCCATATGTAGTTGTATATTGTACCTGTGGGAGGGAGTGAGTATAGGATCTTCCCATGCTGCCATCTTGAACCCAACCCCAACTTCATTTTTGAAGTGAGATACAATCCAATTTCTGCCACCTGTTCTGTGTTCTTGGACAGATGAATCTTCCTAAACCAGTTTCCTCATTTTGTTTTAAATTGAAGTAGAGTTGACATACATTAGTTTCAGGTGTACCTCAGTGATTTGACAATTGTATGTTAAGAGGTGCTCATCAGAAGTGTAGTTACCCTCTGTCATCAGTTATTACAATATTTCCTATGCTTCAGTTTTTTTTATCTTCAAAACGCAAATTCCTGTTTGCCTCAGGATATTTAATTTACATGTATTACCTCATTTAAACTTATGTAGTCCAGTGCCTGATACTAAGCATTCAGGGAATCAGTATTGTTATTACTAATTTAAAATGGAAAAAGTTATCCTAAAGATCTAAAAGTCCTCTACATGCTAATCTATCTGTCTTTGTTGTGGACTAGGCATTGTTACAGGTGCTTGAGAGAAATTGGTAAACAAGACAGGATCCCTGTTTTCAAGGAATTCATGTATTGTGGATATGAGCATTCTAGGTATAGAGAAACACCATAAACATGTAAACTAATAAAAGTAAAATTTATATCCTGAAAAAAACATAATTGGGTAAAGAATTAGGGACTAGGGTGATAAAGTCCACCTTAAAAGGTGACATTTGAATTGAAAATGGCAAGAAAGTAAGTACAAAGTAAGGTGCTAAGGAGCTTGTTATTTCAAATGGCAGCAAGGCACATTACATGGAGGATTAAATGGGAGGTGAGGGGGTCATGAAAAGTGTGTGTGATAATACATAGGCAGGAATGGATCATGGAAAACTTTAGAGACCATAGTTAAAGAATTTGGAAATGGTTGATTTTTATAATGGGAAGTCACTGAAAGGTTTTAAGCAAGGAAGTGACATGGCCTGGTTTATATTTTAGAAAGATATTTTTGGCTTCTTTGTGGGTATTGGATTTAGAAAAGCAAGAGTTAAAACTGGCAGAACAATCAGGAGGTTACTAGAGTAATCACCCATGGTGGGGGAGGTAGACTTGAACTCAGCTTTTGCAGTGAGGATATTGAAAAACTGTTGGATTTGGAATATATCTTGAGTCAGAGGCCACAGAATGATCTGGATGGGAGGTCTGAACAAAAAAAGAGGGTATAATGACCTTAGGGTTTTGTCTGTTGAAGCAAACCGAGTGATGGATTCATGTTGTCTTCCTTAATTAAGCAGAATAGATAATAGACTATAAGGACATAATACTCTGCACACAGAGAGAAGGAACCAACTCTAAAACAAGAAGGAACCAACCAGATTATTAATGTAGAAACTCTGCCATCTAAGAAGTCCTTGAAATATTTGATGCTTTCTCTCCTACCATTGTGAGTGGCTTTCTTAAGCAAATGCATCTCTATTTCTTAGCATTCTAGACAACATTCCCATCTCCTCTTGAAAAAAATGGATAAGATGAAGGATATTTTTGCCTTATCTATTCTGCTCACGAAATGTTTGCCTTAATTATTTGTATAACTTATGAAAAGTTATAGTGAAAATGTGAGATAAAAATATAACTTTATAGTGTTGAATTTCAGAATATTATAAAATCTGTCAGCATACTATTGGGTTATGTGTTATCCCCTCTTTTATGAGCTTTCTTATAATTAACCCCCCTCCCCAGATAGGAACAAAAACTTCAGATAGCTTTCAATTTAGATTGAGCAGATCTATTCAAAGGGCAAAAATTACAAACTCATGTTTCCTTTGACTGGAGTCAGATTCTGAAGCTTGGGAGACACTCAACTCAGTTCAGGGAGGGATGGCCACATGGAAGATGAAAGAAGGAATTCAGGGAAACTCTAGGACCAATCCCTGTCCCCAGTTGACAGCCAGTAAAGAAACAAGGCATAGGTCATAGCAACACAAAGAATGAATCCAGAGAACAACCTGAATTTGGAAACAAATATCTCCTTAGAGCCTCTGGCAAAGAATGCAGTCTTGCTGACACTTTGATTTTTGGCCTCATGAGACTCTAAACAGAAGGGATAATTAAATTACAGTGTAGTTGGATTTCTGATGAACAAAATCGTGAGATAAATGGATGTTGATGTAAGCTGCTAAATACGTGGTAATTTGTTATGGTGAGAACAGAAAATCCAACTGATGAACGGAGGAGGTAGAGTAAAACACAAAAAGGACCATTCTTTTAAAAAATTTGTTTATATAAAATCACTGTCTATTCTGTGTACTCTTGATTGTGTGAAGTAATTTGCCTTTATTTTGATATTAAGATACTTTCGAAGTGAAGAAAAAGAAAATTCTTCCTGGAGAACAATCTTATTTCAAAATAAATTTCATTTATTTCCTGAGTAACTTTAACCTGGAAAGCTTAATTATATTTTCTACTTATACTCTATTATTGACTAAAGCTGAAACTAGTAAAACTAAAAGATTTTTAATAGTAAGAAACCAAAGAAACGTTAGAAATGGTTTTGTTGATCTTTAAAGATAATAGGATTTTTACCTAGATGGAATATAAAATGTTTCTGTAATATTTCAGTTATTTTATATGACCCTGGACAAGTCACTAAACCTCACTGTGACATATCTTCCTTATCTTCTAATATGAATATTAATAAAAACTACCTCCTAAGGTTGTTGGAACAAAATTTTTGTATTTCATTTCTGTATGAAAGGTGGAATATTAGATATGCATCTATAGCTCTATATTTATATTTTAAAAACCTACCTGCATAAGAGAAACTCACCTGTTTGATTATTTGTAGCTACTAGTCAAGATAAATGACCTGTCTTTTCTATTTTCTCCATCTCTATCATTAGATCTATTGCCCATCATTAGGATAAGTTATTAGCTTTCACAAAGCTGCTGTGTTGCAAGATAACCAACAGAAGTCCATACATAACAACATTGGAACCCTAGTCTACTGCATTGCAGGAGAAATGCCTGCATTGAAGTCAATCACCTTGCAAGCTTGGGGTGCAAGAACTACAGCCTATTCAGCTGAAAAGGTGTTGATTGCAGTTCCTGGCATATAGTACAGGCATACTTTTTTTTTAAATTGTACTTTGATTTATTGTGTGTGTCACAAATTGAAGGGTTGTAGCAGAAGTGTGTTGAGCAAATTAATTGGCATTTTTCTGACAGCATTTATTCACTCTGTGTCACATTTCAGTAATTCTCACAATAGTTCCATCTTTTTCATTATATTCACTGTAGTGATCAACGATCTTTGTTCCTATTATAATTATTTTGGGGTTACCACAAACCACACCAATATAAGACCATGAACTTAACCCATAAATGCTGTATGTTGTGACTGTCCCATGGTCAGCTGTTTCTTTCCCTTTCTGTGGGCCACCCTATTCCCTGAGACATAAGAATATTGAAATAAGGCCAATTAAGAACCCTACAATGGCCTGTTAGTGCTGAAGCAGAAGGAAGAGGGACACATTTCTCACCTGAAATTAAGAACTAAAAATGACTAAACTTAATGAGAAAGTATGTCAAAAAACAAGAATGGCTGAAAGCTAATCCTCTTGTGCCAGTTAGCCAAATTATTAATGCAAACAAAATGTCTAGAAAGAAAAGGGCTACTCTAGTGAACACATGATAGGAAAGGAAAACAGCCTTATTGCTGAGATGGAGAATACTTTAATGGTCTGGATAGAAGATCAAACCAGTCATGATGTTCCCTTAGGCCAAAGCCTGATCCAAAGCAAGGCTCTAATTCGTTTCATTTCTATGAAGGCTGAGAGAGGTGAGAAAGCTGAAGAAGAAAAGTTTGAAGCCAGAAGAGGTTGTTTCATAAGGTTTCAGAATCAATCTCCGTAACACAGAAGTGCAAAGTGAAGCAGCAAGTTCTCCAGAAGATCTAAGCTAAACTGATTTTCAGTGGAGATGAAACAGCCTTCCATTGGAAGAAGATGCCACCTACGACTTCCATAGATAGAAACAGTCTGTGCCTAGATTCAAAGCATTAAAGGACAAGCTGACTCTTGTTAGGGCCCAGTGTAGCTTGTGACTCTCAGTTGAAGCCATTTACCATTTCAAAATATCTGAGGGTCCTTAAGAATTATAATAAATCTGTTCAATGGAACAGCAAAGCCCAGATGATAGCATATCTGTCCACCACATGATTTACTGAGTACTTTTAGGCCAGTGTTGAGACATGCTGTACAAAAAAGGGTTTCTTTCAAAATATTACTGCCCATTGACAACACAGCTGTCACCCAAGAACCCTGATGTAAATGTACAATGAGATTCATGTTCTTCTCATGCCTGCTAACACAACATCCATTCTATAGTCCATGGATCAAGGAGTAATTTTGACTTTCAAGTCTTATTATTCAGGAAGTACATTTCGTTAGATTGTAGCTTCCATAGTGAGTGATTCCTATGATGGATCTGAGCGAAGTAAATTGAAAACCTTCGTGAAAGGATTCACCATTCTAGATGCCATTAAAGACGTTCATGATACATGGGAAGAGGTCAAAATACCACCTCTCCAAAACATTAATAGGATTTTAGAAGAAGTCTATTCTAATCCTCATGGATGATTTTGAGGAGTTCAAGACCTCAATGAGGAGGTAGCTGCAGATGTGGTGGAAATAGTATGAGAACTAGAGTCAGAAGTGGAGCCTGAAGATAAGACTGAATTGCAGCAATCTCATGATAAAACTAGAGTAGATAGGGAGTTGCTGCTTGTGAATGGGCAAGGAAAGTGGTTTCTTGATATAGAATCTACTCCCTGTGAAGATGCTGTGAAAATTGTTGAAATGACAACAAAGGACTTAGACTATTGCATAAACATAATTGATAAAGCAGTGGCAGTGTTTGAAAGGATTGACTCCATTTTTGAAGTTCTATGGGTAAAATGCTATCAAACACCATTGCATGCTACAGAGGAATTGTACATGAAAGGATGAATCAACCAATGTGGCAAACTTCATTGTTTTAAGAAATTGCCACAGGCACCCTATCCTTCAGCAACTGCCACCCTAGGTCAGTCAGCAGCCATGAACATTGAGGCAATGACCCTCCACCAGCAGAAAGACTGACTCTGAAAGTTCAGGTGATTGTTAGCATTTTTTATCAAAGTATTTTTAAATTAAGTCCTGTAGTTTTTTGTTAGACCTAATACTATTGCACACTTAATAAACTATAGAAAAACAGAAAAGTAACTCTTATGTGTACTGGGAAACCAAAAATTTCACTTGACCAGTTTCATTACAATATTCCCTTCATTGTGGTGGTCTGGAAATGAACCCATGATATCTCTGAAGTATGCCAAAAGTACTAAACAGACACTTAATAAATATATGATGTTAGACCTCGTGAATATTAGAATTCATTGTTATCAACAGAATTTAACTTTATTACACTGGTAGAGCCAGAACTGGAAAAATCAAAGTACCTAAATCTAGGTACTATTTTTTGGCTCTTGATTACCCTTATCTTAATTCAGAGCACCTCTCATGTTGACTTTAAGATACTCGAGCTGTTTACCAGTTATGTGCTTTCCTTATAACCTTTAAAATGTGTTTCTTAACCCTGAGCATTCCCTGCTTTGCAGTTTTTGCTAGGACAAAGAGCTTTTCATCTTTGATAGTTCATTATCTCTTGAACTTAGAGCCTCTGCTCTAATGCTATCAGATTTGTTGTTGCTATCAGCCTTGTAATGACCTTTCTCCTACTAGCAGAGACAGGATTCGATGAATTCCTTCTCTTTTTAAATGTGAATTTACTAGAGAAGAAAATGAGAAGAGCCAAGTAAAGAGATACAATGCAATCAACATCATTGTCTATCTGAAGAGATACCACCTAAGTTGTTGTCTTAGATGTGACTTGAAGATGAACATCTGTGTCAGGAATCTCTTTATAACACTAAGTGGTGTCTTTTCAAAGCACTAAATGTACTTCCTTCTGACCAAGAAGGAAAGTTGAAACCACTGACTCCTGTAACCCCAGACAATTACTCCACATCTCTATGGTTCCACAACCTTGTCTGAAATAAGGGAGTGCTAAATTTCTAGCTTAATGCAGCTTCTGCCCCCTCCCTTCTCCCACCCCTGTTGATTTCAGAGCAAGGTAATATGTAACCTCAGTTACTACAAGTGCTATTCTGGGTCTGTAAAGTCAGTGTTGCAAAAAAGTCAAATTACAGTTATGGTTCATTAAAGTGGACTCTTTCACATCAATTTGGCTGGACAAATAGATGCCATTGATGATCTGTGTTTTCACTTTTTCCCCTAACGTTTTTCTTGGGGAGTTAAACAAAGGCATTCTTTTAAACTTAGTATTGAGTTTCTTTAGGCAGTAGAAACTAGGCCACTATTCACCAAAAGAATGTCACTATAGATTCCTTGCATCAAATGCCTCCTTGCTTTTGACCACTTTATTTTTGTTAATAACTGTCTGATCTCTTTATTTACCTGTCTTTTTTTCCCTAAGATCAAGCAAAGGTAGATAAGTGTCCCAGTGAGGCAGAGATGACCAATTGCCTCTGTCTCCTCTCACAATTCCCTTCTTTCTGAACTGCTAAGAACTACCCTGTGCCCAGGCAGAATTTGAATTCAGCAGGTGACCATTCTGTTGGAGACTGTTTTCCAGGCTCTCTTGCATCTAGGTATGTTTTCTTGGGTTTAGCCAATGAAAGTAAACAAGCAATGTGACCATTTCCAGTTCTTGACCTTAAGATACTGGGTATGTGCTTGTTTTGCCCTTCTCCACAGGCTATAATAAAGATGTGGTAGCCTCCCTGCTGTAAGTAAGATTTTCCCTTGCTTGGTAGAGTAATGAGATGAAGGATCCTGAGTTTCTCAATGCATAGTAGAGGCCCGTGAACTTTTTTTTTTTTAAGTTTATTTTGAGACAGCATGCATGAGAGCCAGTGGGGGAGGGGCAGAGAGAGATGGAGGGGGGCAGAGAGAATCCCAAGCAGGCTTCTCACTATCTGAGCAGACCCACAGAGCCAGACTGCATGACTCACTGCAGGGCTGTAAGTCAACAACTGTGAGATCATTACCTGAGCCAAATCAAGAGTTGGTTGCTTAACCGACCAAGCCTCCCAGGTGCCCTACATTGTGAACTGTCTTGGGGGAAATTCTATCTTAACTAAGCCACTGTACGTTTGGCCCATATTTGTTATAGAAACGGAACAATTTACCTTCACCTATAGACTGTTGCCCAATGGCAACCCTGATTAATAACTTTAGTTCTGTAAAAATATAACTTGACTTAGAGATAGGAATATAACTATTAATACTGGACTGAGACCCAAGAAGCCACTGCTCAAGTTCATCCCTGCAACTAGTATGAACTTGAGTGATTATTTGAAATTATCTTATAATTATCACTATCCTGAGCTCTTGTTTGTTCCCCTCCCAGAATGTAAGCTGTGCAAATACAATTAATACAAGTACTTTTTAACAAATCCTCTATCTCTGGCACAAATAATAGGTCTTGACATTTGGTATGTATGCCATAAATATTTGTTGAATCAGTAGAACTTTTCTGGTCTTTTATTTATGTAAACTATAAAAATTAGATAAAATTCAAAAGGACCTTTGAGAATATCTTAACATGACCAGTTTTTAAAACAAAAATAGGGAAGTTCTGCCACTCATGATGGCCTTATTAGTATAAAAATTGGATCTATACTAACATCGAGTTAATAGCTAATATGTAATAGGTTCTCAATTAAGCCATGGGAATGAAAAGGCATTGCGGATAATACTGTTGGTCAAGGGAATGAGTGGAGCAGGGAAATGGTGGTGATAGACTACAAAACTCTTCATCTCTTGGAATTAAGATGCAACATACTATCATAAATTATTAGAAACATGTAAAAAGTACTGTAAGAACAGAAAGGAGTGGAACTTTTTTGCCCTTTGGGAATGAGAATGAGGAAACTTGGTCATATTTAAGCTATCCTATGACTTGAAAGAAGAATTCCCTGGACAAAGATATTAAAAAAGGTATTTTGGTATTTTATATGAGTGAAATATACTCCAAAGATAAGAAGCAGGTGTTTAATGTGCCTGGGTGGCTCAGTCAGTTAAGTGTCTGACTCTTGACTTAAGCTCATGATCTCACAGTTCCTGAGTTCAAGCGCCACATGGGGCTTGGCGCTGATAGCCCCTTCTCTCTTGGGATTCTGATTCTGTCTCCCTCTCTCTCTGCCCCTCCCCTGCTTGCTCTCTTTCTCTCTCTCTCAAAATAAAAACTTACAAAAAAGAAAGTTGTTTGGTTAGGGTGCAAGTTGAAAAGAGTAAAATGCGTGGATAGAGATGAACTAATTTTGATAAATCTGACTTCATTTTGTAGCAATCTGTTTTCCCCTTGTCTTGAGGGCAATGGCATAATGTTCTAGAAAAATTACTATGGCAGCATGGTTATGAGTAGGAAAAGGAAGGCAGAGGGAGTAACATAGAGACATTGGGGTGTGAAAAGTGTGCTGAAGAGAATTAGCCAGGGCTGGTTCTTGAAAAGCAATGATCACATACATAAAAATGGTCCTAAATTGATCATATTCTTTTAATGGTACATTTTTATTTTTTAAATGTTCATTTATTTTGAGATACAGAGCGTGCATGCACAAGTAGGGGGAGGAGCAGGGAGAGAGGGAATCCTAAGCCAGTTCCCTGCTGTTAGCACAGAGCTAATGGGGGGGCTGGATCTCACAAACCATGAGATCCTGACCTGAGGTGAAATCAAGACCTGGATGCTTAGCCCACTGAGCCACCCAAGTTCCCTGATCCTATTTTTGAAATCAGTGTAGAGAACTTCTGTCACCTTCTAAAAGGTTAAGCCATGGAATGCATAACTTCCAAATGTTAGACGCTCAAATGTGTTTTATATCTATGTTGTTGTGTGGTCTTAAGCCTTGATATCATCAGCTGTACATATAAAGGGTTTTATATTGAGTCAGTTGCTTATTCCTTTTCGTATTATATAACATATAATACTGATTTGTTCTCTTCTACTTTGAGATTCTATAATATTATAAATCCCCAAATGAAACTATTTTCCTAACGGCTCTATTAAACTCTGTATTTTGAAATTTGGTGCGCAGGATTGGAATGTGCTCCATTTTGTAAAATACTTGTAATGATAAAACTTCAACCAAAATCTTCTAAAGGACATTACATATATTAACTATTGAGTGAGTGGGAATGAGGATAGGAGACAAATTTAAATATTTTTCTCTTGTGTTTCTTCATTTTTCCTCTAACATATTGAGGCTGTAGTCTCAGAGGAAAATTCGTCCCAACTTTTATTTTTCAATCAATATTTCTAAATCTGACCAGAAACTCTAGACCAAAAAAAAAAAAAAAAAAAAAAAAAAACTAGTTGAGAAAAGGCAAGATGAGAATAGGCTGTCATAGTATCTCCTGACCTTTTCTTCCAGACACTGAGATTGGCATAGGAAGATTGCGGAATTCCTCCCAAGAAATGACTACAGCGTAATATCTCCCCATGCAGGGAAGAAGGATAATATAAGGCAATTGCTATCAGTACAGAGAACATCAGAATCTTCTAGCAAAGTCATGGTTTTTACAAAGTGAAACAGGAATAGGTTTTAGGAATCATTCTTAAGGAATCTCTAATTTTTCTCTCTCCACATCTGGAGATTTGGAGAAAATCATTTTCAATCTTCATACTTCAAGGTGCTGAAATCTATCTAATAGATTAGTTACATGAAAAGTCAAGGTTTCCACAAGGTCTGCCTTATAAAATATGTTACAGTGAACTGATTTTTTTTTTTATTTTCATATTGGCTCTCTGAAATCTAGGAGGAGAAATTGATGGCTCTTGAAATAAGTTTTTTGTTTGTTTTTGGTAAACTAAGAACTAGTTGTTTAGGCAACACAGTTTGCTACTAATGGAGGGGTTGGTTTTAAAGTGATGCCTTTCTGGGGTGCCTGGGTGGCTCAGTTGATTAAGCATGGACTCTTGATCTCAGCTCAGGCCATGGTTTCTTGATTGTAGGAGTGAGCACCTCATGGGGCTCTGCATTGAGTGGAGACTGCTTGGGATTCTCTCTCCTCCTCTCCCCTGCACTTGTGGAGGCATGCACATGCACCTGTGCAGTCTCTCCCTCCCCTCCCCCTTTCCCTCCCCCTTCCCTGCCTCCCCCCTTTTTCCCTGTTTCTCTCAAAATAAATTTAAAAAAATGCCTTTCTCAAATCACTTGGTTTGTGACAATATTCAAAACTCTTACTGGAAAAAACTGAGAGCAAGCAGTTTTCAATATCATAAAGAAAATTTAAGCTTTTATGTTTTGAGCATTTAGTGGTTGGACACTCAAAATGGAATATGAGGGTAATAAGTGACTTTTTTTTAATCTCAGTAATTTCAAAACACAGTGGTTTCATTGTATTGTTGAATTGCAGAAGTATGATAATGTTTATGTACCTTGTCACTAGTCTAACCCTATCTCTGAATAAATCCTTCCCACAGATTCGCTATCAGTGTTTTTCAGCCTATACATAAATAACTCTTCTGATGAATGATTGGCACCTCATTGAATTCTCAAAGGCAGACTCTTAGAAACCTTTTAAAAATTTTTAGCTCATGGTGTGCCTTCTGCTAAGTACATGCAGGTCTTTTTATGGCATTTTGATTACACAGTGTAATTCTCTTTCCACTTTTCTTTCAGTTTTTCCACATGTGGTATGTTGGTTATTCCCTGCTGAATACAGTTTGTTTGGTTACTATTACTTAACACAATGATGCATGTTTACTAACAAATTGAAGTGTTTTTTCCCAACTTAATACTGGAAGTTTTATTTAGTAATTAAGATAGTGAGCAGAATGACTTCCTCAATTCTGGACCCTTCTTTTAATTCAGATTAAAAGTTAATTAACTTTCATAGAAGTTATATATGGACTGCTGCATATCTTTCAGTCAAATCATATTTTGTCATTAATGATTATAAACTAACCCCCTCCCCTTCTTTCACCTAATTCCCCTCAGATACTTTTGTAGTTGTCTGGGGACCTAAAAAGCCTACCTTTTTTTCCCCCTTATGCCACTGTTCTATGTCCCTCTGTCATTGCAGTCTTCTAATCTGAATTTATGTAAACTGAAATGTAACACTTGAAAGTTCAAGACACATTTATATCACATCACTAGTTGTAGTCCTTTTTAAACTTAAAGAGTAAGACACTAAAAGATCACTTGAAAATAATTCTGCCTTGAATAATCAGAAGAAATGGCAAATGATTTAGAGGCACTTTAAAAGAATCAGTAATAATGCTTCTTGGAGCTTCACTAAGTTGCAAAGATCATCTGCTGGGCTAATAATAGTGGTAAATACAGTGTGTGGGTGGTTAACATTAAATCACTCAAATGCCCTTTAGAAAGCTTCAGATATAAGAAAAGCCTGAAAGAAATGGATGAAAGAGAAAACTATGAAATTGTTAGACTAATGGGAGATGGTGGTTTGAATCTTTACCCCAGGAAGCTAAATTACTATCATAGAAGCAATTGTGTTTTGTGGCTTCATCTTTGCACGTGCTCTTCCCGAAATAATTACATCTATCACACAGCTGGGAGTGGGGTGGTAACCCACTTTCATACATAGCCTCTCTCCTGGCTTAGGTACAGTTGGAAAACCCTTGAAAGGTGCTTGACTCAAACAAATCTTCATGAAAATTACACAGGTAGTTAATGAGACTAGAGTAACTAAACTTCTTTAAACATAAGACCTTGTAAAGCACATTCTTTGTATCATAAAAAGTCAAATTGATGGAAAAGAGCATTTTACCTTTGCATCAGATGGTTATGCCTGGTATCACCCAGGGAATTAAAAGCCATTGGAATTACTGGTGAAGTAAAAAGTAACAATGTCCAGGATCTTCCTCAGACTAAGTCACGCTGTTCAGGACAGTGGGTAACTTTCCCAAAGTGGGGAACTTTAAAAAAAAATCCTAGTGCCAAGGCCATATTTCAAACCAATTAAACCAATTAAAACCAGTCTTTGTAGGATGGGGTAGAGGTAACACAATT
Source organism: Herpailurus yagouaroundi (assembly GCF_014898765.1). Classification (NCBI taxonomy): domain Eukaryota; kingdom Metazoa; phylum Chordata; class Mammalia; order Carnivora; family Felidae; genus Herpailurus; species Herpailurus yagouaroundi. The sequence continues at coordinate 40,828,236 of NW_024412403.1, read as the reverse complement.
TAAAAAATCTTCCTGATGACTTTACTATCCAGACCTGTTTAATAACCAGGTGTAGGAGTACACTTGTTTTTAAAAGCTTTCCAGAAAATTCTAATTGAGGTCCTATTTGGGGATCTTTGATAAAAATAATTACTTCCCCAAACAAGCAAATTATCCAACCTCAGGCAATTAAATCACCTCAAGCAGTACTGGTAGATCTGATTTCTGGAACCAATGTTCTCTCTACTGTTTGGTCTCTGTTTCTAAGTTCTATCAATATTCTAATATATGGGGTGCCAACATTCTTACATTTTAAGAGGAAAAGACCCCAGAGTCTTAATGAGCTTCTGTAAAACTTAAGCTGAAGAAGGCACGTGAGGCAATTCAAATGCTTGTTGAATGAGTGCAATTGTGAGGGTTGCTCATAGGAAGAGATGTCACCATGGCCTTGCCCTTGACATCCCACCATGGGAAGTCCTGCTGGGTCAGTCCTCCACCTGCCATTTCAGTCATATTGATGTGGGTCATCTCGAATTACACGACATATGGAAAAAAAAGTCATTTGCTTCCAAATATATTCACAATCACATTACAAAATAATTATTTTCTAGGGCTGACATAACAAAGTACCACAAACTGGGGGGGATTTAACAACAGATTTATCTGGAAGTGTGATGTGAAGGCATTGGCCGAGATGGTTTCTTCTGAGGCCTCTCTGTTTGGCTTGTAGATGACCACCTTCCCCATGTGTCTTCACATGGTCTTCTGTCTGTACATGCACATGTTTGTGTCATAATTTCTTAAAAGGACACCAGTCCGATTGAGTTAGGGTCTACCCTAGTGACCTCAGCTGAATTTAGAGTGTTGAAAGAGGTAAAATGTGACTGGATATAGAGATAACTGTGAAGTATTAAGGATTAGGATTTCAACATATGAATTTGGGGAGGCGGACACAATTCAGCCCATAACAGGTGAAAAGAACACAATTTTGGCATGTTCAAATGTCTGTTGTTTTAAAAATACATAGCAAAAAACCCCACTGGTAGTAGTGACATCTGGAGTATGTGTTTTGATCACAGAATAATCACAAAAAGATGAGAATCCATTCAAGTTTATGGGCCCTATTGATGTAGGATGAGTGTGCCTTTTATCTGCATGAAAAGCAGTGCTCACACAAAGGTGTATGAAAATATTTCCAAGTTGAACGTGATCACTTTCAATTGTTAACTTCCCTGCTCAAAACTGAAGAGTGATCTGTCAGTCTGTGTCCTTCTGACACTGAAGGTTTTTCTTTGCATGTTTTTGACTGCATCAGCCTCTATGTAAAGAAGTTCAACAGTTCTGACTCAATGGCTCAAACTTAGCCAAAATAGGGGTGTGTGTGTTTTTTTTAAGAAGTTTGATTTTTTTTTTTGTCAACGTTCATGTGTATGTTGCTAACACATACATGAGCTTTTTTAGCATTCCCTTAGAAACTACAGAGAAGCAGGGATAATCTGAGGTTGATGGCATAGCACTAAGTGAGAAATCCCAGTGTGATTTTTTTTCTTTATAAAGTAGAGCTGTTGCCGGCCTCATGCTATTTGGAAACCATAACATATGGTAAAGCTATAAGTGCTCCATTTTCTTCCACAACTTTTAAACTATAACACATACCAGTATTATGTATTAGGAATACATAATAAATTTGATATTTTAAGTTTTTTATACATTTAATTTGATAAATTAAGTTTTTTTAATGAGGTTCAATTTTTCTGCAACTATAATTACACATCTTAAGTGTACCATTTTTTTTTTTTTCAAATTTTTTTTCAACGTTTATTTATTTTTGGGACAGAGAGAGACAGAGCATGAACGGGGGAGGGGCAGAGAGAGAGAGGGAGACACAGAATCGGAAACAGGCTCCAGGTCTGAGCCATCAGCCCAGAGCCTGATGTGGGGCTCGAACTCACCGACTGCGAGATCGTGACCTGGCTGAAGTCGGACGCTTAACTGACTGCGCCACCCAGGCGCCCCTTAAGTGTACCATTTTAACAAATGGTTACACTGAAATCCTTATGGTCCTGCAAAGGTATACAATGTTTCTTCATCCTGGAAAACGTTCCCTGTCCCTTCCTAGCCAACTCCTCCGTACCTGTACCAAGGCAACCACTTTCTACAGCCTGTGTTGTTTGAGGCCAGCTTTTTTCTAATTGTTCCAGTGGTATATTTCCAGTAAAAATTTTCTCACTTTTTCCAGCCTTCACTAACACTTCAAGAACTCTGGCTCCTGTCTGCTGCCCACGGTCAAAACCAGTAACACATGTCTTTATTTTCTTACACATCATCAACCCACTTGCAGTAATGATCTTGACTTCAACAACCAAAGAGTTTTGCCTGTTTTTTTTTTTTTTAACTTCCTATAAATGGAATGATGCAGTATGGATGCTACAGTAACTGGATTCTTTTGCTCAACATAAGATGTGAGACTGATCAGTACTTTGCTCTTTTATTGCACTGTAGGATTCCATTGCATAATCTCCCCTATTTATTATGATGAACATTTAGTGTGTTTCTCGTTTGGGGATCTTATGATTATAGTCTCTACTAATTTTTTTTTCTTTTTTGACTTTTGGTGAAATTGTGCCCTCATTTCTCTTGGGTATATACCTAAGAGTGAAATTACTGGGTCATATGAAGGCCTGTATTTCATTTGGGTACATACTTGTAGATAGTTACCCAAAGTGGCTTAACCAGTTTCTATTTCCTCTTATAATGTATAAGAGCCACAGTTGGTTCACACACCTAATTGCCCATATAGCCACACAAAAAGCCCAGCTATTGCATTTTTAAAACTTTATTTATTTTGAGAGACCATGAGAATGAGCAGGGGAGGGGCAGAGAGAGAATCCCAAGCAGGCTCCATGCTGTCAGCACAGAGCCTAATGCAAGGTTCGAACCCATGAACCATGAGATCATGATCTGAGCTGAAGCCTAGAGTTAGACACAACCAAGTCCCTGAGGTCCCCAAAAAGCCCAGTTATTATATTTTAAGCTGCCAATATGCGGTGCTTGAACAAATGTTAAGATTTGATGAATAAAGCATGAATCAAGTCTTTTAGGTAAAAGTGAGAAAATATATTTGAAGTATTTTGCTATATTTAAACTGTGTTACTTTCTTGTTGCAATAAGTAGTCATAATCACTGAATTTTGTTTATGGAAACATGGGCAGTAGTTTTTCAATAATATAATAGTTTGACTCTTATCCCTATACATTAATAAAATAGACTAGACTGTTTTATTAAGGCTCTTAACAGTCACATTAATTAACCCCCTCTTTTTATAGATGATATAAACTAGTAATGTATATTAAAAAGAGAGATTTAAATGCATATATTTTTTCAGTGAACTTTTATATATAAACTTTATTTAAACTTAACCATTCTCCTGAAGATGATGGTATTTCCTTTTGGCAGAAGAAACCAGATTTTATAGAGATTTAAGTTGCTCAAGCTCATAGCAATTTAATAACATGTGGAACTTAAACTAGCATTTCTGGCTACAGAGTCAAAGACTTCTCATTTATCTCTCTGTAAACAATAAGCACATATTTAAAGCCTGAATTCAATTATTCTCAAGTAGAATATGGTAATTTCTGGATTGAAAGAAGTCATATTTATGACCGTGCATTAAATATTAAAGAACATAGCCTTACTTGCAAAATAAGATCCTAATAGTAATTTAACTTAAAACTTATGTTTTGAGGGGCTCCTGGGTGGCTGAGTCAGATGTCCGACTTCGGCTCAGATCATGATGGCTCAGGTCATGATCTCATGGTCCGTGGGTTCAAGCGCCATGTCCCGCTCTGTGCTGACCGTTTGGAGTCTGGAGCCTGGAGCCTGCTTTGAATTCTGTGTCTCCCTCTCTGTACCTGCCCCTACTCGTGCATGCGTGTGCACATGCACTCTTTCTCTCTCTCTTTCTCTCTCAAAAATAAACATTAAAAAACTTTTTAAAAACTTAGTTTGAAATGTAATTGTTTATAGTAATCCTACCATAACTTTTCATAAAAATTTTAATATTTCTAAGGTGAAAGGATATTTCATGTATATTTCCATTCTACTTTGGTTGTCTACAAAATATATTGCAGACATCAGGATAACTCCTCCGTTATCTGTGGGTGTCTCATGCTCCATGGCTTTAGGAATGTTCTTTAGTATCTTTGAAGGAATAATAAAGCATTTACAGGAAATTTCTTCCTGTTACACTAAATTGTTTTGTCTTGCTAGAATGTTCACTTAGTCTGTAGAAGTGATTCTAGACTAGAACATTTACTGTCTTTTTGTTTTAAGCTTGAGTATACCAAATTGATATGTTTCAATATTTTCCCCCCAATCCTATGAAAATATATAAATATCACATCATTGAGGCATTTTTTAATTTTATTTTAAATTTTGAAAGGTATCCTGCCAAAGTAGACTGGCAGTTAAAAGCTCTGGGCTCCAGGCTTATAATCTGAAGCTGAATAATCATTAGCAAATCTCATTGTTTCCAACTGTAAAATGAGAGGTTTGGACTAAGTGAGGCTCAAAGATCCTTAAAACTCTAAAAATATATGTATTCATTTTATGAATAGTTTTCTTTGGCTTTTTTTTTTTTTAAATTTAATGTTTTTATTTATTTATTTTTGAAAGAGAAAGAACACAAGCAGGGGAGGGGCAGAGAAAGGGAGACATGGAATCCTAACCAGGCTCGGAGCTGTTAGCACAGAGCCCGATGCAAGGCTCCAACTCATGAACCACAAGATCATGACCTGAGCCAAAGTCAGACACCCAACCAACTGAGCCACCCAGGTAACCCTCTTTGCCACCTTAAATCATCACAACTTTACCTGCTATTGTAGCTCTTGTTTTGAAACTGGGATTTCTTTTTTCCCTCTTTTTTAACTGAGGGGAAAATCCCTCTTGCTAGATTGCCATGCTTCTGTGATTAAAAGCTGTTGCTGGGACCATACATTGATATCAGATTCTTTGTTTCAGATCCTGGGCAGAGGCATTGCCTTGCTTTTGAATAGACTGCCTTTCTTAGAGAAAACTCCTTTCGAAGAACAGGATGTTTCTAGCTCTCCAGTTTTTTCATTTCCTCTAAATACAATGAAATGTTTATTTCATATTTCAATTGAGTTGAATATTGAACAATGCACTTTGTTCACATGATTCCACAAAAATTAGGCGTTTTGAGGTTTTCTTCCATTTAATATCTTGGAATTCATTAAAACATCAGTTATACCTCATACACAATTTATGGCATGTAGTAGGGATTCAAACATTATTTTAGTTGAATTGGCCTCAGTTGAATTACCAAGAAGTAAGTGTTCCAAGTGTGTGGAATCTGGTTCCTTTTCCCAAACTTTAAAAATTTTCATTATTGTACCAATAGTAAATTCCTTATAATAGATAAACCTGATTTGTGAGTTCTTAAAGATTGTATTAAATAGTTGACCCCCTCACTCCCCACCTGGAAGACCAGAGTATCCCCATTTTGGTCACAAAGTATTATCCTGTACGTAATAAAGCTTCCTAAATGATACATTCTATCAAGTTATCCTTGGATAACTCTACATTTTATATTTCTCTAGCCTTCACGTTGTGTCAGTTTTTCACATTTGAACCTTTGACTCTTAGCTAGGAGAGTTAAGTAGCTACACTTAGTAGGATAATGTGTTAAGAAAGTGGCTTTTTGCCCATATGAAACAGTGCTTTCTGTTTCCCAAAAGCTTAGACCAATTTTATTTGCTTTAGAGGTCTTGTTTGTATGTTGGTTTCAGATTGAGTTTTAGGTAGTTTATATTACATATTATCTTCTGATTAGGGGCATTGCTACATTGTTTTAAAAAAAATATGAGACCAGCAACATGAGTTTAGGTTATGTGCTACTGTGCATATTCTGAAGTATTAATACTGCCTTCTGTCCCACAGATTTTTAAGTTGTGAAATATTTCAAATATGTAAAGAAGGGGAAAGGATAACATTATCAATACTTTGATCCAGTACCCATGAAGCTTTATCAAATCTTAATTTTTCATGTCTTCATAGCTCTTTGAAATAAGTCAGACAGATAAGTTTTCACTCATCTGTGAAATTTGAGAAACTTAACAGAAGACCATGGGGGAAGGGAAGGGGAAAAAATAGTTACAGAGAGGGAGGGAGACAAATCATAAGAGACTCTGAAATACAGAGAACAAACCGAGGGTGGATGGGGGGGGGGGTTGGGGGAGAGGGGAAAATGCATGATGGGCATTGAGGGAGGGCACTTGATAGGATGAGCACTGGGCATTGTATGTAAGTGATGAATAATGGGAATCTACCTCCAAAACCAAGAGCACGCTGTATGTTAGCTAACTTGACAAATATATATATAACACTTTACAGATATAAAGGAAGTACGGTTTCCATTTCTAGTCTAATCATTAAAAACATATTACTATTGGGTTGATTTCTATTTTTACCTTTATTTTGTTTAAACTAGAATACTTATGGGGCGCCTGGGTGGCGCAGTCGGCTAAGCGTCCGACTTCAGCCAGGTCACGATCTCGCAGTCCGTGAGTTCGAGCCCCGCGTCGGGCTCTGGGCTGATGGCTCGGAGCCTGGAGCCTGTTTCCGATTCTGTGTCTCCCTCTCTCTCTGCCCCTCCCCCGTTCATGATCTGTCTCTCTCTGTCCCAAAAATAAATAAACGTTGAAAAAAAAATGTTAAAAAAAAATAAACTAGAATACTTATTCACCCATCCATTTAAAAAAGAAACATTTAAGTACTGTGCAGCACTGAAAGATAGGGGGAAGAATAATGCCTTCCTTGCAGATTAGTCAGGTGAGTTGTAGGGATAGGGTGAGGTCAGATAAGAAACACACACACACACACACACACACACAGACACACACACACAAATCACTATAATACAATGATAATGACAAGTGGCATGAAAATAGCCAAGTGGGATCTGGAGGTTGAAGCAAAAGAAAGAATATCTAACTGGAAAGATCAGCTGATGCTTTGAGAAAGAGGCACCTTTTAAAATAAAGTTTGAATTTGGTTTTATAGAGAGTTTTATGGTTTTCATCTATCACTTGGTAAAAGATGAATTCATTCAAACTGTTGCACCTATATGTTTTACCTGGTATTTATATCATTGAAGTGTTAGGCAGTGGGGTCATTGGATATCTATGAATGGTAGGCTCCATATGGCTCTTTAATCATCTGATCAGATATGCTGTTGCCATGGAGCTGACATTTTTGAATGGAACAATTTTCTTACCGGGTGTATTATGCAATGTCCTATCGTAAAGATACAGGAGTGTAGATTTCAGTTTACTACAGCGATGCCTTAGGAAAACTCCTGTTCTTCTCCTTTTTCTCACTCATCTGAGAAAGTTGGACACGATTTAGTTCTGTCATTTCTTAAATTCCATAACCGTTATGTGCTGACCAATCACTGCTTTCTATTTTCTCTTTGGTATTCCTCTTTGTTAATGTTCATTTTATACAGTTCATATAGTTTTGTACTGTATTGGAGTAAAATGAAAGAATTGTCTAATTTTTATTTGAAAATATTTACACTGGATTGGGCTTTGAATTCAAGTATTTGAGGATGGATGTTTAGGTGTGTGGCTGCAGTTTAGAAATGAAATAGACATGCTGATTTCTAAGTAATAGGTTATAGTTCAGATTCAAAATCTATAAATACATATGGTCTTACTGTATGGCATGATGCTTGTCTTGATTTCTTGTTTTGATGCATTTTGGGGGTCAATTGATCTTTATCATAAAGTGTGACACTTTCATGTATAAGAATTGTCTCTGGCAGTGTAGTCACCTTTAGATGCATTTTGCTATTTTAACAAACTTCACCTATCTGGATCAATATCTATTGAAGGTCAAGAATACCTTACAGGTCACAAAATCCACCACTTACAATTTTTTTAAATGACTTACGTAACATGTAGGGATTAAATCACTTCTCTAAAGTCACTCAGTGATAAAGCCCACAGTAGAATTCAGGTGTCCTAACTCGTGTGTGTGTGTGTGTGTGTGTGTGTGTGTGTGTGTGTGTGTGTGTGTATGTATTACCCCATTGTGACAAATTGCCATATTTAACAATGTTGAAAAGGAACAGCAAGTTACAGATAACTAAGTCAAAAGTAGTCTTTTTTAAAGGTTTTTCCACTAAAACAATTTAAGGTGAAACTTGAATTGACTAGATTATGAGTTGATCAGGAAAATTTGGTCCCATACAGTCAGACCTGATTTTATTGTACTTTTCTTTATTGTGTTTCACAAATACGGTGTTTTTCAGAAACTGAAGGTTTGTAGCAACCCTGTTGCAAGCAAATCTGTGAGTGCCATTTTTTCCAATAGTACTTGCTCACTTGGTGTTTCTGTATCACATTTTGGTAATTCTTGAAATATTTCAATTTTCATTATGATAGTTATGATCTATGATCATTGCTCTTTGAAGTTGCTACTATAATTGTTGTCAGGGCACCACGAACTGTGCCTTTACAAGACCATGAACTTAATTTATAACTATTGTGTGTGTTTTGACTGTTCCACTGTCTTTTCCATAATCTTTCCCCCTCTCCTTGGGCCTTCCTATTCCCCAAGACACGACAATATTAACTCTACAAAGTCTAAGTGTTCAAGTGAAAGGAGGAGTCCATCAATGTGATCAACTTTGTTACTGTCTTATTTTGAAATTGCCACAGCCTTTAGTAAACCCTACCCTGATCAGTGAGCAACCATCCACATCAAAGCAAGATCCTCCATCAGCAATAATATTGGCTCACTGACATCTGAGATGATGGTTAGCATTTTTAAGGAATATTTTTTTTAATTGAAGTATGGCTAATGTGTTATATTTGTTTCAGGTGTACAATATGATTCAATTCTGTACATTACTCCGTTCTCATCAAGAGGAGTATACTCTTAATTCCCTTTATTCTATCCCCCACCTCCCCTCTAGCAACCACCAGTTCTCTGTATTTAAGAGTCTGTTTTGTTTTTTTCTCTGTTCATTTGTTTCTTAAATTCCACATAGGAGTGAAATCCTATGGTATTTGTCTTTCTGTAACCTATTTCATTTAACATAATACACTCTGGGTCCATCCATGTTGTTGCAAATGGAAAGATCTCATCCTATTTCATGGCTGAGTGTAATTCCATTATGTATATTATTCCATTACACATATATAATATTCCATTATATATAATCTCCCATTACACACACATACACACACACAAAACACTTCTTTATTCATTCATGTACTGATGGACACTTGGGTTACCTCCATATCTTGGCTATTGTAAATGTTGCAATAAACACAGAACTGTGCATGTCTTTTCTATTGAGTGTTTTTATTTTCTTTGATTAAGTACTCAGCAGTGGAATTAATGGATCATATGACAATACAATTTTTCATTTTTTTGAGGCACCTCCATTTTGTTTTCCACAGTGGTCGCACCAATTTGCATTTTTACTAACAGTGCATTAGGGTTTCTTTTTTCTCCACATCCTCATCCACACTTGTCATCTCTTGTCTTTTTGATTCTAGCCATCCTGACAGGTGTAAGTTCATATCTCATTGTAGCTTTAATTTGTATTTCTCTGAGGAATGTTGAGCATCTTCCCATGTGTCTTGGCCATATGTATGTCTTCTTTGGAAAAATGTCTATTTTAATCCTCTATTTGTTCATCGGAGTATTCTTCTGGTGTTGAGTTGTATAAGTTCTTTACATATTTTGATTATTAAGTCCTTATCAGAGATATATTGGCAAATATCTTTTCCCATTCAATAGGTTGCTCTCTTGTTTTGCTGATGGTTTCTTATGCTATGCAAAAGCTTTTTATTTTGGTGTGGTCCTAATAGTTTAATTTTGCTATTGTTTCCCTTGTGTGAGAAGACCCATCTAGAAAAATGTTTCTATGACCAATGTCAAAGAAATTACTGCCTATGTTTTCTTCTAGGAATTTTATGATTTTGGGTTTCACATTAGGTTTAGCAATAAAGTATTTTTAAATTAAGGCATGTACTATTTTCTTTATTTTTTTGAGACCTAATGCTAGTGTACATTTAATAGACCATAGTGTAAACATAACTTTTGCATTCAATGGGAAATTTAAAAAGTTCATTTCTCTGTATTGAAATAATTGCTTTATTGATCTGGTCTGGAGCTGAACTCACAATGCCTGAGTTACTACTATAAACATACAATAATTTATGAAAACAGTTTACTTTATAAAGCACTCCTTATAGTAGAAGTGTTCACCCATGAACAAACATGACCATCTGGAGCATAGGATTATTTGAAACTCACACAAGTGAAGTAATTAGAAATTACCCATCTCTTTAAAATACATTTCAATGTAAGGCATAACAACACTTGAGCAGGGAGAAAAACCTAAACCTACAGTTCTTGAAAAGTCATTAGACTATCCTTCATTAGACTAAAAAAAAAAAAAATGATGCTGTGGTATTTTTCCAGATGGAATTTAACTCAGTGTTACATACTTTTGTTTAAAGCTGTGGATACTTAATGTAAAAACTAAAATTATCCCCCTTTAAAAAAGGAGGGAGATGGGGTGCTTCAGTGGCTCAGTCTGTTGGGCATCTGACTTTGGCTCAGGTCATGATCTCACGGCTTGTGAGTTGAAGCTCCATGTTGGGATTTGCGCTGACAGCTGAGTCTGGAGACTGCTTCAGATTCTGTGTCTCCCTCTCTCTCTGCCCCTTACTCATGGTCTGTCTCTTTCTAAAAAATAAATACTAAAGGTTTTTAAAGGGAGGAAGAAACGAAAATGTGTAATTTATAGTTCTACATTAGACTTTGCTGATGAATATTTTAAATCTTTTTAATTGAAATATATAAGAAAGTACAAATATCAGAAGTATATAGATTGATACATTTTTATAAATTGAACACACCCATGTAGGCATCAACCAGATAAAAAGAAATAACAACACCCAAAAAACTTCTGGTTATCCTTCCCACTTCCAAAGTCAACCACTGTTCTGACTTGTATCACCATGCATTCTTTTGCCTGTTTTGAACTTTATTTTTTTTGAACTTTAATGGAATCCTACGTATGTATGTTTTCGGAGTCTGGCTTTTTACTCAATATCATACCTCCAAAACTTAGCCATGTTATTGAATGTATCAGTAGTTAATATTGCTGTGGAAAATTCCATGTATGAATATAACATTTACTTATTTATAGTACTATTGATGGACTTACTTTGCTTCAAGTTTTGGACTATTAAAATAGCACTATAAAAATTCTGTACATGTCTGATACACAAATGAACATCTCTAATGTATTTATATATTCTAGGAGCAGATTTGATGGCTTATATATGGTGTGTTTGTATATGTTCTGATTCCATGGATACTGGCAAATGTATATACTTTTACCAGCAGTGGCTAAATGTTGGCCATTCTGGTAGATTGGTATTGATGCCTCATTTAGTTTGTATTTCCCTAATGAGTATGATGTTGAGTAACTCCTCATGTGATTGTCATCATATATCTTGTTTTGTCAAATGGGCTGTCTTAGCATTGGCATATCAGAGTTCTTGAAATATCCTGGAGACAGATGTGTGTTTTGTAAATACTTCCAATTTGGGGCTTATCTTTTTATTTCTGTAATAGTGTTTTTAAAAAAGCATAAGTGTTCATTTTTATGAAGTCCAACATATGAATTTTATCTTAATTTATTTTTAAATTTACATCCAAGTTAGTTAGCATATAGTGCAATAATGCTTTCAGGAGTAGTATCCAGTGATTCATCCCCTACATATAACACCCAGTGCTCATCCCAACAAGTGTCTTCCTTAATGCCCCTTGCCCATGTAGCCCACAACTCCTCCAGCAATCCTTAGTTTGTTCTCTATAGTTAAGTCTCTTAAGCTTTGTCCCCCTCCCCATCTTTATATTTTTGCTTCTGTTCCCTTATGTTCCTGTTTTGTATCTTAAATTCCACATATGAGTGAAGTCATATGATGTTTGTCTTTCTCTGACTACTTTCGCTTAGCATAATACACTGTAGTTCGATCCACATTGTTGCAAATGGCAAGATTTCATTCTTGTTAGCTGAGTAGTGTGTGTGTGTGTGTGTGTGTGTGTATACACACACCACGTCTTTATTCGTTCATCTGTTGATGGACACTTGGGCTCTTTCCATATTTAGGCTATTGTTGATAGCACTGCTATAAACATTGGTGTGTATGTGCCCCTGTGAAAAGAAGTGGGTGAATTTCTTTAGTCACTTGGAGATTATCATAATGAGCTGGTCTATTGGGCTGTCAATTGATTAAAAACATCTATAAAAAGCACAATAGGGGGCGCCTGGGTGGCGCAGTCGGTTAAGCGTCCGACTTCAGCCAGGTCACGATCTCGCGGTCCGGGAGTTCGAGCCCCGCGTCAGGCTCTGGGCTGATGGCTCGGAGCCTGGAGCCTGTTTCAGATTCTGTGTCTCCCTCTCTCTCTGCCCCTCCCCCGTTCATGCTCTGTCTCTCTCTGTCCCAAAAATAAATAAACGTTGAAAAAAAAAATTAAAAAAAAAAAAGCACAAAGGAGAATGTCACACTTTTATTTTTGTTATGTCACTCCTGGGATTTTTTTTGGATAAAATATATCAGAGCTATAACATCTGTTTTATGCTAGTTCTAAAGGTATCCAGTTGGCAATGCCAGATGTTGTCCCCAAATATGATTTGGATTGACTAGTTAGAATCTTCTTTCCACTTTGAAACATTCATATTTCTTCCCTCCAAAAATGGCATATTGTTTTGAGTCCCTGACAGTTATTGTGGGTGTATTCTTCTTTCAAATAAAAAATTCTTTGTCATTATTTAGATCTAGTGAGTCATTAAGAATACCACACAAATCTGATTTGTATCACAGTTGATATTTAGTTAATAGTTTAAGGATTTTCCAAAGTTTATCTTTTTCTATTCAGAGAGCACCTTTTATTTATTTATTTATTTGGTAATTTGTGTTGTATTACATAAATAGGTGGTAAACATACAAGGTACAAAATCTTAAGCCCTATGTATTCAATAGTACATTCTCTTTCCCCTGTCCCTAGCCACTCAAATTCCAGCAAAGATAGCCATTATTTTCTATAATTTCTAAAGATGCAAGTATTAGCACATAAACTGATGCATGTAAAATGGATGTAGATATATTTTACTAGTGATTATATAGTATACCTGCTGCTCTGTATTTTGATCTATTTTATGATATATCTTGGATTATTTTCCATATTTATCCCTGAAGAGTTTCTTTAATAGCTTTAATGGTATTGTGTTCCCTTAAATTGTATTTAAGCCAAAATTAAATATTTTATTCAGTCCTTCAACCTGTTGGACACTAAGGTGGTTTATAACATTTTGTATGACAAAACATGTTGCAATGAAAATAATTGTTAGTTTGCTTACAGTCACAAGTTCCAATTACCCACCTCCATTAATATGTAACTGTTTCTTTCCACACATCTCTCCAGCATAGTGTCACAAATGTTTTCATTAAGTAAAAATAAAATCTTACCTGGCTTTAATTTGTGTGTGTTAATCTGAATGAAGTTGAATTTTTCTTACATTTAAGAGTCCTTTACATTTTTTTAAGTTGTATGCAAATATACAGTCTAATAACCACATAACCCCAAATATAATTCAATTTAAAACTTTGTTCCTCCTGCAGATGGTATCTGTTCTAGATTGGACAGTTTTTCATGTATTGTTGACTCCATTTTGTTGCTTGCTAAATTGCATCATCTAGTTATTTTGGGATTAGGCTAGAGAGGCAAGTGAGCCAAAGACCAGGAAAATTTACTTCACTTGTGCCCCCTTAATATATCCTTGGAGTTTCTAGGTTTGAGCTTGCCAATTGCTGACCTTTTCCACTTCTGGTATATTTTTGTGGATTTCCCTGGATAACTTCCTTTGGGAACCTCTGGGTGTACTTCCCTTGATGACTGTCATGCTTTATTTGCTTGGGGCTGCTTTTAATTCCAACCCAGCCTGTTGGGTTCTTCCAATCAACCTTCTGTTGGTGGCCTTGAACACAAAGAGTCTGCCACTTGGGATGAACCAGCCAATGGACCAACCCAAGTCTTTTTTGTTTGTTTTTTATTAATTACTTGGAGCAAGCAAGGAGACATTGTTTTCAAAGCAGTCTTCCCTTGGGGTTAAGGCAGGAAGCTTTTGTTTAGTATGCCGGGGAGCAGGGGAAGGAAGCTCGCATATTAGGGAATTCATACATATTAACTATCTAAGTTAAATGCACATGTTTAGCATGTTAATATGCTAGTGCATATGTCTTTTGCTCAAAAAATGGCAGAACACCCCAACCCTGGGAGGAGACTTTTGATTTAAAGTACACTAAAGGTAACTGAGGGCAGTTAGAGGGCTTCTGCACCGGTTTTCTGCTCTGGTCCACGTCAAACTGGTTCTGTGTTTCTGCATCTGCCCCCCTGGGGGGTGTTCCACTCTTCCAGTGGTTTTGGTGGTGCTGAGCTTTTCATGTGTCTCTTCTATTGGGATTCTGCAAAATGTGTCATGGAAACTACTTTTAAACTACCTTGTAGATTTTGTTATGCCTTCACTGATACAAATGGTTTTCTTGGATGGACTATTTTGTAAGATGACACAAAGTTGGCTTTCTTGAGTTCATGCCTAGTTTCATGGCATCAGACATCTTTGAATGTGTAGCAAATCCTCCAAGCAGCCCTCTTTGTGTCCAGACCTCGGTCCATTTCTTTCCTTCAGACTTAAGCTGGTAACAGTTTTATACCAAACCTTGCCTGGTTTGTCTCACTTGGCCTGGGACAAAGAGAAGTCAAAATTCTATTCCAGCAATTTCATATCAAGTTGGTACTGTTACTCCCATCTTGTAGATGAGGAAATTAGGACTGAAAAATTAGTTTGTCTGAGATCACACATCCAGTTCTTGGGCCCAGATTTGGAACTAAGTCTGGCCTCAGTCTGGAGTCTGTGCTCTACTTAACCACTATATTGGCTCCTATTATATTATGCTGTTTTGTTTTCAGGGAAACAAAATTAAATCTAAAGATCAATTACCCTCCTTTCTGATTGCCTTCATATCTTTGGCTGGCAACTGAACTGTTCTGGATGTGTACTCCTATTTTTTACTAAACCAGGTATCTTCTCAAATTATATAAGGAATTCAAAGGAATCTCAAGGGAAATTTAATTCAGGACCTTAATTCCACTTCAAGATTATTTAGATAAAATAGCAAGACAAAAAAAAATGCATAAAGTCAACTTGCAGGCCCAGGTTAAAAATGTATCACCGACCAGTGTATCTTATAAGCATTAACTTATAAATTATTGATACCAAGGATGATTATAGAGAAGAGAAACCCAGGGGAAAATGTATTATTTGAGTATTCATAATCTGAGGCCTTAGTTACATTTGCTTAAGGGACTGAAACTTCTCATCATTGATCACTTGTAAACATTTCTCTTCACTTAATGTCTACTCCTGCTCCTCATATAAAGTTTCAAATCACTGACTATTTAAAAAATATAAGCACATGTAGGAATAACCATAAAGTGAAAATGAAATGCAAACTGAAATTGAAAATCTTGTAAAGGATAAAGAATTTCACAAAGTCAATCTCTATGTGTCGAGCTCTTTGACTCATATTCAATGTTCTGGATAAAGCAGTAGAAGAAATTCTCCTTATCAGTGCTTTTTCAAAGAAATTAAGCTTCACGTTGTGTTTGCATTAGATTTGTTGGGGGTAATATTAATCTCTACAGCTAAAATAAGGAGCCTGCTAAAGTTCTTTTGAAAAAATACCAAATAACTTTGGTAGGTTAAGAATATTAAACAAGTTGGCAAATTTCTACTCCTTATGACTTAAAATACTATTTCTTATAAAATGTTTTATAACCCATGTGATTAAGCTATCAGAAGTTTGTGGTCAAAAAACATTTACAAGACTTGTTAGGCAAACATTTATACCCTTGCTTCTTCTCATTAACTATGAGTAAAAATAGAAGATATGTAAACTTGATAACCCGCAGTGAAGGAACACACACATCTCTCACCTGTACTGAGTTTTTTTTTTTTAATCAATGTGGCTTTATTACTCACATTCCACCTCTCATTCAGTTACTGCTATTACTATTTGTAGGTATATACATACATTGAATTGTACATATCTTAGATACAGGTTTTTGACAAGCATACAGTGTGTAATCTACAGATTCCATCACAATATGAAACATTTGTATCTTCTCCAAAATTCCCTTTATTCCTTTCTAGTCTCATCCTATCCCCATTCCTACCTCCAACTGGAAAAACAAAACCTTAGCCTAATTTTTCTATAACCTTGGATTAAGTTTTGCCTGTTTGAGAATTTACAGGATTGACTCTCCTATATGCACTCTTTTGTTTCTGGCTTTTGTTCAGCTTATTTGTGAGATTCATCCATGTTGTTGAGCCTACCGATAATTTCCTCTGCTGTATTGCTAAGCAGTATTCTATTGTACGAATTTATTACAATTTGTTATCCATTCTTTTGTCAAGAGACATTTTGGTTGTTTCCAATTTTGTGCTGTTGTGAATGAAGTTGCTGTAAACCTTCTTGGATATATTGTTTTATAAAGACATTTTCATTTCTGTTGGATAAACCTCTAGGAACGGAATTACTGGATCTAAAGATAGGTATGTTGAGCTTTATAAAGAAATGGCTAAACAGCTTTCCAAAGTGATTGTACCAACAGTGTATGAGAGTTATGGATGCCCTACATCCTGCTAACATTTGAAATTATTTCTTTATTTTAGCCATTCTCATGAGTATGTACTAGTATCACCTGTGTGTGTATGTTTTGTTGAACTATAGTTGACATGCAATGTTACATTAGTTTCAGGTTCACACTATAGTGACAAATCTATACTTCATGTAGTACTCCTACAAGTGTAACTACAATCTCCATACAATGCTATTACAATACTATTGATGATATTCCTATATTATGCCTTTTATCCCTATGACTCACTCATTCCCTAACTGGAAGCCTGTATCTCCGATTCCCCTTCATCCATTTTGCTCATCCTCCCCACTCCCCTCCTTCTGACAACCATTAGTTCTCTGTATTTATGGGTCTGTTTCTGCTTTTTGTTCATTTGTTTTGTGTTTTAGATTCCACATATAAATGAAATAATATGGTATTTGTCTTTCTCAGCGTGACTCTTTTAACTCTAGGTCCAAATCCCTGTTGTTGCAAATGGCAAGATCTCATTCTTTTTATGGCTAAGTAATATTGCATTGTGTGTGTGTGTGTGTGTGTGTGTAACATCTTCTTGATCTGTTTATCTATCAAACACATAGGTTGATTCCACATCTTGGTTATTGTAAATAACCAATAAACATAGAAGTGCATATCTGTCTTTGAATTAGTATTTTCATTTTCTTTGGGTAAATACCCAGTAGTGGAATTACTGGGTCATATGGTGTCTTTATTTTTAATTTTTTGAGGAAATTTCATACTGTTTTCCACAGTGGCTGCACCAATTTGCATTTCCACCAAAAGTGCAAGAGGATTCCTTTTTCTCCACATCCTTGCTAATGGTTGTTTCTTGTGTTTATTTCAGCCATTCTGACAGGTGAGGTGTTATGACGGTTATGATTTGCATTTCCCTGATGAGTGATGCTGAATATCTTTTTATGTGTCTGTTAGCCATCTGTATGTCTTTGGAAAAAAATTCTCTGCCCATTTTTTAGTTTGGTTGTCTTTTTTTTTTTGGTGTTTAGTTGTATAATTTCTTTATATATTTTGGATATTAACTCTTATCAGATATATCATTGGTAAATACCTTTCCCCATTCAGTAAGTTGCCCTTTGGCTTTGCTGATGGTTTTCTTTGTGCAAAAGCTTTATTTAATGTAGTCCTACATTTTTTCATTTTTTTTTTTTTTTTAGAGATCAAGAACATGTGAGCTAGGGAGAGGGAGAATCTTAAGCGGGCTCTACTTAAAGCACAGAGCCTGATGTGGGGTTTGATCCCATGACCCTGGGATCATGACCTGAGCTGAAATAATTAGAGGCTCAACTATAGAGGCTCAATAATTAGAGGCTCAACTGACTGAGCCACTCAGGTGCCTCTAGAACTTTTCTATGGCCAATGTCAAAGAAATTACTGTCTGTGTTTTCTTCTAGTTTTGTGGTGTTACACGTTTATATCTTTAGTCCATTTTAGGGTTTTTGTGTGTGTGTGTATGGCATAAGAAAGTTGTCCAGGGTCATTCTTTTGCTTCCAGCTATACAGTTTTCTCAGCACTGTTTAACGAAGGGATTATATTTCCCCCATTGTATGTTTTTGCATCCTTTGTTGAAGATTGACCACACAAGGTGGGTTTATTTATGGGCTTTCTATTCTGTTTCATTGATTCATAGGTCTATTTTTGTGTCTGTACCATACTGTTTTGATTACTGCCACTTTCTACTATATCTTGAAATCAGATTGAGATACCTTCACCTTTGTTTTTAAGATTGCTTTGGCCATTTGGGGTCTTCTGTTATTTCACACAAATTTTAGTATTCTAGTTGAAAAATATTTGTGCTTTGATAAGGATTTCATTAAATCTGTACATTTCTTGGGTAGAATGGAATGTGTTGTGGTTTGTGTTGTCTTCAATTTCTTTCATCAGTGTCATATAGTCTTGAGAGAACAGATCTTTCACATCCTTGGTTAAGTTTATTTCTGGGTATTTCATCCTTTTTTGGTACAGTTGTAAATTGTTTCCCTTTTTGCTACTTAACTATTAAATGTATAGAAACACAACTGATTGCTGTGTATTTTGTATCCTGCAGCTTCACTGAACTTAAGTATTCTAATAGTTTTTTTTGGTGGAGTCTTTAGGGTATTCTGTGTATAGTATCCTGTCTTGTGCAAATATTAACAGTTTAACTTTTTCCTTCCCAGTTTGGATGCCTTTTATTACTTGCCTCATCGCTGTGGCCAGGACTTCTAGTACTATATTGAATGAAAGCAGTAAAAGTGGACATACTTGTCTTATTCCTGATCTTAGAGAAAAAAACGTTTTTCACCGTTGAGTATGATGTTAGTTGTGGGCTATTCCTATATGGTCTTTATTGTGAGGTATGTTCTCTCTAAACCCACTTTGTTGAGAGTTTTACTGAGACTTTTAATTCAATCAGCTAAACTCCAATAGCGTCCTAGAATTTTAGCTCCTTTAATGACACAAGGATAAATATTTCATGAGATTTTTCTTTCCCATGGTAAGAAAGGTGGTTTCACGTATGTAACACTTAAATTTTCCATGAGTACTCAGGTTCACCAGTTTTTGTAACAAATACAATTTAAATTTATGCTTTACAACACTGTGCAATCATATTAAAGTCTACAATTGATGATTCCACAAATTGAAGAGAAAATTGGCAAGAATTATGACAATATAGGACCTTTAAAAAAGACTTATTTGAATATCAAATGATTCAAAGAAAAGATCAATGAAGCATTTGGCGATTTTTGCTATTCTTTTTCTTTTTCAGTTCATGCTATAAAAGTCAAATGTAAAGCGAAAGCTGTTGAATCACAATATCACACAATTTTCCCAAATTATCCTAAAAAGTCAACACTTGATTTATCCTTTGTTTTAAGAATTAGCTTAGTTGAAATTCTAATGCATCTTAGCTAAATGCTATATGTTTGGATGAAATAGAAAAGTACACACAATATATAAGCATCATCATAACTGAGTTATTAAAAGTAATGTAAAAAAATAGGTGACTACAAAAAAAAGATGACTACATAGATGAATTTTGTTATAGCTAGTCAGGAAGTAGTAATACATTGAACCACTAGTAACTGGGAATCATAGTTACTGAGAAAGGAACTATGTATATTGTTGAGTGCTAATAAGCAGTTGGCTGGGGTTATGATCCTGCTAACATAACGACTAACATACTTTTGTACCTGTTGAAAACCACTAATTTCTGAATAGAAATTTTAAAAACAGACACTTTGAAAGCCTCAAACACTGACAATACAGTGAAAAATCACCACACTAACTTTAAATGGAAACTAGAGTATGAACATTTAGATAGGTGCCAAAGTCATGTTTTCCCTGAGGCATTTAGCAAACTAGGTAGGTACAAACTGGCTCCGGAAGTCTGGGTGGAACCAGCAGGAAAATAGTCAAAACTCCAAAATTTACATAACATGGGCCACAGAGGGTTGCACAGTTATGGTAATGCTGAACCAGAAATACATTGAACCACCTGCTTGGCCAAGGTCGTGTGAATAAAGTTGCTTTGTCATTGAACAGAGTATGAAAACAAAACAAATAGAAAACAAATTGACTAAGATCTGCTTTTTTTCCCGCCTCAAGCAAAGGGTCTCTCTCAGTGATTTTTCCATGTGTATTTGAAAAGCTTGGGTGCAGTGTTATGTACATGTCAAGCCCACTTGGTTGACAGTGTTGTTCAAGAATTCTGTATCCTGACTGATTTACTGTCTTATTATTCTAACAATTACTGGGACAAGGGGTTTTAAGTCCTTAAAGTGGATTTCTTGTAGACAATGACTGTTGGATCTTTTTTTTTCCTCCAATTCCACAATCTTTTAATTGTAGTTGATAGATACATTTAATCTAATTATCAGTGGAGCTGGATTTAATCTACAGTTTTATTATTTGTATTGTATTTTTTGGAGAGACTAGTAACCTGATAATCCTGTAGTGAGACAAATCCAGAGGAAGTCAACAATCACCATTACCTGTCATGGAAACTGATGATAAATTGCAGACTTTAAATTATAATAAAATATCTCATAAACAACTTTAGGCCCAGGTTTGACCTGAGGCCATTTTTTTACAGTCCTCAAGATAAGAATGACTTTTATATTACTAAAGGGCTGTAAAAAGAAAGCAAAAAAAAAAAAAAAAGTAATATATATATCATTTGTGCTCCGCAAATTCAAATATTTACTTATCTGGCCCTTAAAAACGGTTTTACCCCTGCAAATTTACAGACTTTGACATACTGGATAAAAGTGTAGAAAAACATTATTTACCATGTGCAGGTTTGGCTTTCAGCTTTGTCCAGCAAAACTGACCATGGCAGAAAGGGATTACTCAAGACTGCATGCAAGTCAAGAGAGGTGAGAGGGAGGCCAAGGGAAATCTCCCTAAGCTGCTCTCAAGCTCCTATATTTTGAGCATACATTTAGGGAAACATTGTGCAATACTTCAGTGGGCTACTTACCAGTAAGAATGTATAGAAAGCACACAGAGAAAGAAGTTAAGACAGTGTAAAATATTCCATGCATTAACATGCTGTAAGGAATTTATGAGCATAGGCAAGACCTAACCCCTAGATATACATTAACTAGATAAGCAAAGTGTGGTCTGCTGTTCTCAGCAAGGCCAGAAAGCAGTTTTCTGCTTCACAATGTGTTCCCTATAATCTCCTAACCCAGGACATAGCTATTTGATTTCCCACAACCAAGGTGCCTGGGTAACTCAGTTGACTGAGCATAGACTCTTGATTTCGGTTCAGGTCATGATTCCAGAGTTGTGGGATTGAGCCCTGCATTAGGCTCCATACTCAGTGTAGAGATTCTCTCTCTCTCTCCCTCTGCCCCTTTGCCCTGCTCATGCTCTCTCTAAAAAAAAAAATTTACCAAACTAAGAGGAAACAGAATATTTGTATGCTCTAAAACCAGTAGCCAAGTTCAGTTAGAGGCAAAAAATGAAAACTAGCCAAATGAAAACTAGCCCAGATGGCGTCATCAATGAGTTCTACCAAACATATTATTGAAAGACTGTTCCAGAAAATAGAAACAATGTAAATAACATACTCTTCATCTCATATGAAGCTAGCATAATTTTGATACCCAAAATGGTAAGCACAATGCAAACAAAACAACTTCATGGGCCAATCTCTGTTATGAACATAGAGACCAATTCAAGCAAAGCAATGACTAAATCTAGCAATGCTTTAAAAAAAAAAAGCATCATCACCAGGTTAGATTTATCCCAGGAAAGCAAGGAAGGTTTATCACCAGGAACTAAGTTTGACCACAGTAACATGTTAAAGGAACAAAGTCACATGATCTCAATAAATGCAGGGGGAAAAGCCACATTAGATTTATTAAACAAAAACAAAACAACAACAACAACAAAAACAAACGAGGCTCGAAGTAGAGCACCTTGTGCTAAGTCCAGTCACCAAACTGAGACAACACCTAAACTAATTACAGTTTCATCCTCTTTCAGGAATGTACTCTTAACCAGTCAGTCTAGAATATTCTTGTCAGCACTAGTGAGGTAATCTGTCAGATGCACTCCTGACATCAACCAAAGGAAATCTCCTGCTCTGGTAGAATAACTTCCTTTCCCCGCCTCTTTCCATCTATAAAAGCCTTTGATTTCTGTGCAGTCCTCAGAGATTCATTCTATTTGCTAGATAGGATGATGCCCAATTCATGAATCATTGAATAAAGCCAATTAGATTTTTAAATTTACTCAGATGAAATTCACAAATCTTCATAACAAAAAAATTCTTTGTTTATAGCTTTCAAAACCAATCTCTACAGTAACACCTGAAAGTTGAAAACCTTTTGTGTAAAATCAGGAATGAGAGGATCTGTTTTAATAATACTGGTATTCGGTACTTCATTTGAAAGTCCAGTCACCACCACAAGACCAAGATAAATAAACAAATTGCAAACAATGACATAATTGGTCATTATCAATTGCTTATGAGATTATCTGCTCAAAATCTAAGATAACGACATATATACCTTTAGGGAATTCTCCAAAATCTTCCCAAAAGCACTAATAAACGGACAACATAGAAAGAAATTATTAGATCAAAGATCTAAATGGAAAGAGGAACCCAGAGTTAATAGATGGTTCAAACCAGATTCCAATAGAAGTTAGATGTGAATTTGAGCTGTGAGCTTGATGACTGCCCTTCAGAATAATACTCTCTGCCCTTTTGAAATAATAGTCTGCACTCTTCATATCTTAAACTTCCATTTACTCCCAGATAATTGCAGTCTGATTCCCACTTAGTGTCACTGAAATTACTCTTAAGCAACACAGTCTGTATGTCTAACTGCCTGTTAGAATATGCCTATGAATGCCCATTTCTTTTTTTCTTTTTCCCCCTCCGTTTCTTTTCTCCTTTGCCTTTTTTCTTTTTTTTTTTTTTTTTTTTGAGTTAAAACCAACCATTAATAACTTTGTCTTCAAAGGTAGAAGAGATCATTATGGAATATATCTTGCTTGAAACAATAAAGGGTCTATTTTAGTTATGCAGACAAACAAGTCAGAACAAAGGATGCTTAGACTTGAATTTAACTTTGATTCTAATATTTTTGACTCGTAATGAATGTACATTTTAATATCAGAATTACATTAACATTGATACGTTTTCATCAAGAACATGTCTTCTGATATAAGTAATATGAAGCAAATTTACTAGCTTTCCTCATTTTCTTTTTTAATTTTTATTTATTTTTTTATTTTTTTTACTTTAGAGAGGCAGGGAGGAGCAGAGGGAGAGAGAGAATTGCAAGCAGTCTCCACGGTCAGTGTGGAGTCTGACGCAGGGCTCAATCCCATGACCTTGGGATCACGACCTGAGCTGAAATCAAGAGTCAGATGTTCAAACAACTGAGCCACCTAGGTGCCCCACCTCATTTTCTATATAGCAAAATTAAACTGCTTCCCATTATTTTTTATTTTAATTTTATTGCAATTATTTTCAGAAAATCATTTTTGTGCCATTGTTTCAAAGAATGTTGGGCCTCTGTCAACTGTATCAACTTGTATTCCTCATGTTGGGCTTATCTGGCAAATGTAATATATGTAAAACTAGATTTTTTTTTCTTCAGTATTAGGCAGTTACAAATTTTCCATCTGCAATTTTAGATGCTAACTTCAAATTTTGTTGATTAGTTCTATGAAATACATTATAAAAACTTCCATTTAAAGACTTTAAGCAGTAGGAATGCCTAGGTGGCAGGGTCGGTTAAGCATCCAACTTCAGCTCAGGTCATGATCTCACAGCTTGTGGGTTTGAGCCCTGCATCAGGCCCTGCACTGACAGCTCAGAGCCTGTAACCTGCTTCAGATTCTGTCTCCCTCTCTCTCAACCCCTCCCCCACCCCTTTCTTAAGAATAAATATTAAAAAAAATTAAAAGATTTAAACAGTAAACATTATCTTCTACAAATCAATTTTTAAATCAAATATCTATTACTAGGTCAATGGAAATCTTCCCTTCAGTTCTTCCTGAGACTATATTCTCCTCCTTAATATTTCATCTCCATTTAACACAGTGTGTATGAATGCACAGAGATTTATGAGTGCAGGTTCACTCAGGTTGATACAGAAGCCTGATTCCTATCTGTATGTTCCTCCACTAGCAGCACATCTCTTCTGATTCCTTTCAGTAAAGAAACCACCGGTGAGACCCCCTATATTTGTTTTCATCTGTTCATATGCAATGCAAACATTGCTCTTTGGTAGCTATCTACTCGTCTTCCTTGAGGTGCTGCTAATAAGTCAAGTGTGGGTTCTCTTTGCCCTCAGGACCTAAAGATAGGTTTTGGCTCTACTGTCAAGAGAAAAAATTGCTTAGGGGAGCTTGAGTGGCTCAGTCGGTTAAGCAAACAACTTCAGCTCAGGTCATGATCTCATGGTCCATGAGTTCGAGCCCCGCATTGGGCTTTGTCCTGAACAGCTCAGAGCCTGGAGCCTGCTTAGAGTTCTGTGTTTCCTTCTCTCTCTGCTCCTCCCCTGCTTGCGGGGTGTGTGTGTGTGTGTGTGTGTGTGTGTGTGTGTGTGTGTGTGTGTCGCTCTCAAAAAATAAACACTAAAAAAATTAAAAGACAAAAAATGCTTTTTTCTTTGAAGGTACCTGGAAGGCTATGCTTTAAGTATAATGACCATACAGTATTACATTAGTTTCATGTATACAATACGATTCAAGAATTCTATATATTAAATGATCATTGGGATAAGTGTACACTCTATCACCTTTATCTGTTTCACTCATCCCTCCCCACCCCCTTCCCCTCTGGCAACCACCAGTTTGTTCTCTGTACTTAGAAGTCTTTCTTTTTTTTTTTTTTTGGTTTCCTTTTTTTTTGTTCTGTTTCTTAAATTCCACGTATGAGTAAAATCATGGTATGTATTTTTCTCTGACTTATTTCACTCAGCATTATACCCATGTTGTTGCAAATGACAAGATTTCATTCTTTTTTTTAATGGCTGAGAAATCATTCCGGTTTTCCATTCATCTGTCAATAAACACATTGGTTGCTCCATGTCTTGGCTATTGTCAATGCTGCCATAAACATAGAGGTGTTTGTATCTTTTCAAATTAGTATTTTTTTTTTGTAACTAGCCAATAGTAGAATTGTTGGATCATATATCTTTATTTTTAATTTCTTGAGGAAACTCCATACTGTTTTCTAGAGTGTCTGCATCAATTTGCATTCCTACCAACAGAGCATGAAGGTTCTTTTTTCTCCATATAATTTTTCAACACTTGCTCTTTATTTTTAATTCTAGCCATCCTGACAGCTATAAAGTGGTATCTAGTTGTGATTCTAACTTGAATTTCCCTGATTGGTTATGTTGAGAATCTTTTCATGTGTCTGTTGGTCATTTCTAGGTCTTCTTTGGAAATAGGTCTATTCAGGCCCTCTGCCCATTTATTATTATTTTTTAATTTTAGTGTTTTTCTTTTTTTGGTGATAAGTTGTAGATGTTCTCTATATATTTTCAATATTAGCCCCCAATCAGATAGATCATTGGCAAAACTCTTGCCCCATTCACGAGGTTGTTGATGGTTTTTTCTGTGCAAAAGCTTTTTATTTTGGTGTAGTCCCAATAGTTTTATTTTGCTTTTATTTCTCTTAAGGGACACATCTAGAGAGAAGTTGCTATGGCTGATGTCAAAGAAATTACTACCTATGCTCTCCTTTAGGATTTTAATGGTTTCCTGCCTCCCATTTAGGTCTTCAATCCATTTTGAGTGTCTTTTTGTGTGTAATGTAAGAAAATGATCCAGGTTAATTCTTCTGCATGTAGCTATCTGGTTTTCCCAACACTGCTTGTTGAAGAAACTGTTTTCCCTATTATATATTCTTGCTTTGTTTGCCATAGATTAATTGACAATAAAAAGGTCTATTTGGGGACTCAACCATTCTGTTATGTTGATCTATGTGTCTATTTTGGTGCCAGTACCATACTGCTTTGATAACTACAGCTTTGCATAGTATGTCTTTAAATATAAAATGGCGATACTTCTTTCTTTCTCAAGATTGTTTTTTTCTTTTTTTCCTCAAGATTGCTTTGGCTATATGGGTCTTTTGTGGTTCCATACAAATTTTAGGATTATTTGTTCGAGTTCTGTTAAAAAACATACTTTCACTATTTTGACAGGAATCGCATTAAATCTGTATGTTGTTTAGTAGTATGGACATTTTACAAATACTCTTCCAAGCCATGAGTATGGACTGTCGTTCCATTTGTTCATGTCCTCTTCAATTTCTTTCATCAATGTTTTATCGTTCTTGGAGAACAGTTCTTTGACCTCCTTGGTTAACTTTATTCCTAAGTATTTTATTCTTTTTAGTGCAATTGTAACTGGGATTGTTAATTTCTCTTCAACTTCATTATTAGTGTCTAGACATGCCATAAATTTTGGTGTATTAATTTTGAATCCTGCAACTTTACTGACTTACTGCTTCTGATAGTTTTTGGTGGAGTCTTTAAGGTTTTCTATGTATAGTATCATGTCATCTGCAAAGAGTAAAAATTGTACTTCTGTAACAGCTTGGATGCCTATTCTTTTTTTTTTTTTTTTTTTTTTGTCTGATTGCTGGGGCTAGAAATTCCAGTACTATGTTGAATAAAGTGGTGAGAATGCACATCCTTGTCTTATTCCTGCTCCTTGAGAAAAAGCTGTTTTTCACCTTTGAGTATGATGATAGTTGTGGGTTTTTCATATATGGCCTTTATTATGTTCAGGTATGTTCTCTCTACTTCTACTTGGTTGAGGATTTTTATTATGAATGGGTGTTGCACTTTGTCAAATTCTTTTTCTGCATCTCTTGAGATGATACAGTTATTATTCTTGTTAATGTGATGTATCATGTTGATTGATTACTGAATATTGTATCCCAGGAATAAATCCCACTTGATTTGTGGTGAATGATTTTTTTAAATGTATTGTTGGATTTTGTTTGCTAGTATTTTGTTGGGGACTTTTTTGTTGATATTCATCAGAGATACTGGCCTGTAGTTTTCTTTTTTGTATGTGTCTTTATCTGGTTTAAGCATCAGGGTAATGTTGGCCTCATAGAGTGAATTTGGAAATTGTCCTTCCTATTTTGTGTTTTGGAATAGTTTGAGAAAAATAGATATTAACTTTTCTTCCAATGTTTGGTAAAATTTACTTGCAAAACCATCTGGTCCTAGACTTTTATTGGTTGGGAATTTTTTGATTACTGATTCAATTTCATTGCTAGTAATTGTTCACATTTTCTTTCTTCCTAATTCAGTTTTTGGAGTTTTTTAGGAATTTATCCATTTCTTCTAGATTGTCCACTTTGTTGGCCTGTAATTTTTTTTTATAATAGTCTTATATCTCTGTGTGTTGATTATTTTTCCTCCATTTCTGATATTGTTTGAGTCCTCTCTTTGTTTTGATGAATCTGGCTAAAGATATATAGATCTTTAAAAATCTTTTCAAAGAACCAGCTTCTGGCTATATTAATCTGTCTGTTGTTTGTCGTTGTTTTCATTGTTGTGGGTTTTTTTTCCCCCAGTTTGTATTTTGTTTCTGCTTGAATTTTTATTACCTTCCTTGTGCTGGTTTTGGGCTTTTTCTTTTTCTAGTTCCTTTATGTGTAAAGTTATGCTATTTGACATTTTTCTTCTTGAGACTGCTTATATAGCTATAATATTCCCTTTTAGAATAGCTTTTGCTGCATCCAGATTTTAGATCATTGTGTTTTCATTTTCATTGCTTACCATCTATATTTTTTGATTTCCACTTTGACTTATTGATCAGTTTATTTTTTTTTTTTAATTTTTTTTTCAACGTTTATTTATTTTTCGGACAGAGAGAGACAGAGCATGAACGGGCAAGGGGCAGAGAGAGAGGGAGACACAGAATCGGAAACAGGCTCCAGGCTCTGAGCCATCAGCCCAGAGCCCGACGCGGGGCTCGAACTCACGGACCGCGAGATCGTGACCTGGCTGAAGTCGGACGCTTAACCGACTGCGCCACCCAGGCGCCCCATATTGATCAGTTTATAGTTTAACAGCATGGTATTTAGCTTCTATGTACTTGTGCTCTTTCCAGACACCTTTCTGTGTATGTGTGTTTTAGTTTATTTATTTTGACAAAGAGAGAGAGTGCGGAAGGGGCAGAGAGAGAGGGAGACAGAATCGCAAGTAGGGTCTGTGCTGTGAACACATATCCCAACACAGGGAATGAACTCATGAACCATGAGATCATGACCCGAACCAAAATCGAGTCCAATGCTTAAACTGAGCCACCCGGGTTTCCCCAGTATTTTTTCTTATGATTGATTTCTACTTTTATATCAATGAGGTAACAAAAAACGCATGATGTAATTTTAATCTCTTTGAATTTGACACTTCATTTATGGCCTAACACATGGTCTTTTCTAATGAATGTTACACATGCACTTAAAGCATATACATTCTCTTGTTTTTGAATGGAATGTACTGAATATATCTGTTAGGTCCGTCTGGTCTAATGTGTCACTCAAAACCACTGTTTTCTTAATGATTTTTCTGTCTGGATTACCTATTCATTGATTTCTGTGTTAAAGTCCCCAACTATTGTATTGCTGTCATTTTCTTCCTTTATATCTCTGTTAATACTTTTTTCTATATTCAGGTGCCTCTATGTTGGGTGCATAAATACTTAGAATTGTTATATACTCCCATTGGATTTGTCCTTTACCATCATGTAGAGTTTTTCTTTGTCTCTTGTTAAAAGTTTTGTCTTAAAGTGCATTTTGTCTGATAGAAGTATTGCTATGCTAGCCACCTTTTTCTCTTCCATTTGCATGATAAATGTTTGTCCATCCCCTCACTTTCAGCCTGTATGTGTATTTAGGTCTGAAGTGAATCTCTTGTAGGCAGCATATATTTGGATCTTCCTTTGTTGTGTATCCAGTCACCCTCTATCTTTTCTTTCAAGCACTTGATCCATTTACATACAAAGTAATTATTGATAAGTATGTACTTACTGTCATTTTGTTAGTTGTTTTATTGCTATTTTTGTAGTTCTCCTCTGTTCCTTTCTTCTCTTGGTTTATTCCCTGTGGTTTGATGATTTTCTTTAGGGATATGCTTGAATCCTTACTTATTTAGTATCTTCTACATGTTTTTGTGGTTGCCATTAGGCTCATATATAACATCCTCTGTGTATAGCAATTTATATTGATGGTTGCTTAAGTTTGAACCCATTCTAAAAGCACTAAATTCTATTCCTCCTTAACTTATGTTTTATTTATATGATGTCCTACTTTACATCCTTTTTTAATTTCTGTGAATCCCTTGATTGGGTTTTAACTTTGATATTGGTTTTATAAGTGATTAACATATTTTTATTATATTTGTATATACCTGTGATATTTTTCCATTTATAATTTTCCTATCCCTGATCATGGCCTTTTCTTTCCACTCAAGAATTACCTTTAACCTTTTTATAAGGCTGGCTTAATGGTGACTAACTCCTTCACCTTTTGCTTATCTGGGAAACTTTTTATTTCTTATTCTATTCTGATTAACACACTTGCTGAGTAGAGTATTGTTGGTTGCAGGTTTTTCCTTTCAGTATTTTGAATATATCCCAGTACTCCCTTCTGGCCTATAAAGTTTCTGCTGAAAAATTACCTGATAGCCTTAAGGGGGGGGGTCCCTTGTATGTAACTTTTTTATTTATCTTCTGCTTTTAGTATTCTCTTTATCACTACCTTTTACCATTTCAATTATTTTGTGTTTTAGTGTAGACCTCCTTGAGTTGATTTTGTTGGGGACTTTCTGTGCCTCCTGGATCTTAATATGTTTTCTTCGCTGGATTAGGGAAGTTTCCAACTATTTCTCCAAAAAAAAAATTTCTGCCCTCCTTTTCTCTTCTTCTCATATCCCTAAATGTTGATTTGTTATGCTTAATGATATCCCTGAGTTCCCTTTGCCCATTGTCATTTTTTATGCTTTTTGCTGTTTAGTCATTCAGCTTTTTGTTGAGAGCTATTTCCATCTTTCATCTTACTGATCCATTCTCCTACCTCCTCTCATCTACTGATTACCTCTATTGTATTCTTAATTTCAGTTATTTAGTTCTTCATCTCTGATTGATTCTTTTTAATGTTTTCTATCTCTCTGTAGAAAGTTCCACTAGGATCCTCCACTTTTTTCAAGTCCAGTAAGTATTTTTATGACCATTACTTTGAATTCTTTATTAGGCATATTTCTTCATTTACTTCTTTTGCTGTGTTTTCATCCTGTTATTTTTTTAAAATTTTTTAACGTTTACTTATTATTGAAAGACAGAGTCCGAGCATGAGCAGGGGAGAGGCAGAGTGAGAAGGAGACACAGAATCCGAAGCAGGCCCCAGGCTCTGAGCTGTCAGCACAGAGCCCCACACAGGGCTCAGACTCAAACCGTGACCTGAGCCGAAGTTGGATGCTTACCCGACTGAGCCACTCGGGCACCCCAACGTCCTGTTTTGTTTTGTTTTTGTTTTTTTCATTTGGGACATATTTCTCTAACAAAGTCAGTTATATCTCCTGATCTTGAAAGTAGTGGCCTTATGAAAAAGAGGTCTTATGGTGTCCTGTAGTGCGATTTTCCTTGTTCACCAGAACCAGGTACTTCAGGGGTGTCTCCTATGTGTGTTGTGTGTTCTTTCTCTACTTGTGGCTGAGCCTCATTTATTTTCAGTCAGCTGCAATGGCCCACTTTGCCAATTGTGAGCTGGCTTTGGTCTCTGTGCTATTAAGGGGCCAGTCTGGGACCACAGTGGACTTCTAGTTGGATGGTGTCAGCAGTCAGACCAGATGTCTACCTTCTGCCTGTTTGCCAGGGTGTTCTCCCTGCATTGCCCCCTGGGAGGCTTTCATTGGTGGGGAGGGCTGGCAGTCAGGCCAGATGCTTGCCAGGGCTGCAGAGGCACTTAGAGGTGGGGTACTTTCTCTGTACTGCTCGTGATAAGGTTCAGCTGCTGGGGCCGCAGTCAAACTGGTATGTGAGGTATCTTCTCTCTCTAGGACAGGAGTCACTTTGGGGTGGTGCTGGTCCTTTGCTTTGGAGGGACTCCTGCTGAGTGGCGTGGAGTGGGGTGGGTACTCAGAAGAATAATGTGGGGGCAGGGCATGTGGTGTTAGCAAGGTAGGGGGAGAGTGTTGGTGCTATTTTCTGCAAGTGTCTGGCTATTTAGGTTAGGGGAGGGTGGGAGAGAAAAATATTGCCTGCTACCTTTTATTGTTTTTGGAAAAGTCTTCTGACGATCCATGTCCCTCCAGCACATGTTCTGAGATTTGTAAGTAAATCACCGTGTATATCCCAGGTGCATTTGAAACTGTTAACATGCTATGTCTCAGTGGGCTTATCTGTTACTCTGTTTCTTTAAAGGCAAGGACTCTGTTTTCTTTTGCTTTCAGGCTCTCCCAGAGAGCTTGCTGATTTTTAAAGTATTCAGAGTTAAGCCCTGCTGGTTATAAAAACTTGTAAAATTAAGTCTCCGTGTTTTCAAAAGCCAAATGTTATGGGGATTTATCTTCCCACTGTAGGTCCCCCATGTCTGGAGTGTGCCTAGTGCGGGCTTTACTCCTTTCTTTTCTTCATTCATATGTTACCCATTCTCTTTGCAGTTAGTCTCTCCAGGAGTTGGGTTTTTGTTTTTCTGACCACTTCATTGCCTTTCCTAACTCTTATGTGTCCTTCTATGTAGAAAGTCTGTTCTGCCTATTTTTTGGGTCATTTTATGGGTTGGTTGCACTGATAGGGCTATTATCTAGGTGTGTCTGTGGGACAAGGTGAACCGAAAATTCACCTACTCCACTATCTTCCCAGGACCCTCTAAAAGTATTTTTTTCATCTTTGGGGCAGGGATCCCACCTTTTCCCTTCACTAGAACACAGTCTTTACCCAGAGATTTATCTATTTTTCTTTTATTTATTCTTTCCTTTTCATTAGTTTATTTTACCTCTAAATTCTTCTAAGGTTTAAAATGTGTGAAAACAAAAACTTAAGGCTACTTCGATAGATTTTGCTCCTACAAATTTTTACTAAGGCATGAAAATAAAGTATAAGCTGTTTGCTTGAGTGAGATCCTACCTCTCTACTCAACCCCCCCCCAAGAAAAACCCAACAAAACATGAAACAGGAGGAATATTATTTCAAAATATTATAAAGCCATGTTACATAATATTTATGTAATCAATTGTCACATTTCCCAGTGCTATCAATAGAATGTTATTCTTCAGTTATGCTTCTTTTTAAAACTTTCTCTTGGGATGTTTTAGCTGCTATGAGCTTTAGTTTGTGTTTATTTTCTAGCAGTCAAATTAATTGGTGTAGAAAGTTCAAAGTATGTATTCCTTTTAGCAAGGAGGTAAGGGCTTTCATAGGACAGATGTTTGTTAACTAAGTTTTAGGCAAGATTAAAATAGTCAGCATCTGGGTCAGAGTGGCTAAAATGAATAAATCAGGAAACTACAGATGCTGGTGAGGATGTGGAGAAATGGGAACCTTCTTGCACTGTTGATGGGAATGCAAGCTGGGGCAGCCGCTCTGGAAAACAGTGTGGAGGTTCCTCAAAAAAAAAAAAAAAAAAAAAAAAAAAAAAAAAAAAAAAAAAAAAAAAGAAATAGAACTTCCCTACAACCCAGCAATAGCACTAGGAATTTATCCAAGGGACACAGGAGTGCTGATGCATAGGAGCATGTGCACACCAATGTTTATAGCAGTGCTTTCAACAATAGGCAAAATATGGAAAGAACCTAAATATCCATCAACTGATGAATGGATAAAGATGTGCTTTATATATACAGTGGAATACTACTTGACAACGAGAAAGAATGAAATCCTGCCATTTGCAGCAACATGGATGGAACTGGAAGGTATTCTAAGTGAAATAAGTCAGGCAAAGAAAGATATCATACGTTTTCACTCATGTGGAACTTGAGAAACTTAACAGAAGACCATGAGGGAAGGGAAGGGGTAAAAAATAGTTACAAACAGGGTGCTGGCAGGGGGGAGAGAAGGAAGCAAACCATAAGAGACTCCTAAATACAAAGAACAAACTGAGGGCTGATGGGGGGTGGGGGAGAGGGGGAAAATAGGTGATGGGTATTGAGGAGGACATTTGTTGGGCTGAGCACTGGGAATGTAAGTGATGAACCATGGGAATCTACCACCAAAACCAAGAATACACTGTAAACACTGTATGTTAGCTAATTTGACAATAAATTATATTTTAAAAAATTGTTGGCTTCTGGAAAAAAGGTACTCATTACACTGGGGAAGAGTTCTATAACACAGGATGTGGTTTAGCTTCGTAAAAACTTCTCCCCATTTTTACTCTTTGTGTTTTAATTTTTGCTGGGGAGAAAAAAGCAAATTTAGACATGTTTGAGAATACTTTCTAGGATAGAGGAGGCATACCATTGAAACCTTCATTCATTTTGCTTTGAAATCTACTGAAAAAGGAACCATTCTGATGTTCTGGGATTGCCTTGCCTTGTAACATGTGGCAACAGAAAGCCACAATAGAGTAGACAATTGGTCTGCTGAAATTGCCCAGACTTTTCAATTTCTTTTCCATTAAGTGATTGGAACAGACAGATTGTTTTGAACAATTGACACCTTGAACAGTTCTTGGATTTTTCCCAGTAGAATATTCTGCCATAGAAACAAGAAAATATTTTAAACAGGGAAATAGGACTGATGGTATTTAACTTAAATATTAAAAATAAGTTTTAGACAACAATGTTCAGAAAAATGAATATTTATCAGATGTCTTTTTCAAATATTCATTAGGTGATTGCTAATTACATAGCAATGAGATACTACTACATACTTAATAGAATGGCTCAAATTCTAAACCTCAGCAACACCAAAGGCTGTC
Organism: Herpailurus yagouaroundi; assembly: GCF_014898765.1. NCBI lineage: Eukaryota > Metazoa > Chordata > Mammalia > Carnivora > Felidae > Herpailurus > Herpailurus yagouaroundi. The sequence goes on along the minus strand of NW_024412403.1, from coordinate 40,794,037 downwards.
AGGGATCTAGGGCAACAGCAACTCTTATTTACTATTGGCAGGAATATGAGATGGCTTAACCACTTTGGAATTCTAAGTTCTGATAAATTTTTCTGTAAATCGAAAATTTCTTTAGAAACTAAAGTTTATGAAAAAAATATTTACAAAATTCTACTCTGTAAAATAAAATGAAGTTGTATATGTAACTTATGAGCAGATAAGAAAATTACATGACATATGAGGCACAGAAAGATTAATTTCCAGTGGTCAGTTTGAGGCTATTTTGGCCCCAAATGTGGTTCTGATTCAGATCATTAGTTATCATTCTTCTTTTATCACCTACTTCCACATAGAATCTCTGCTTTGTACTACATTAGTCTGTTTTATTAGTCTGTTTAATTAGTCTGCCACTTTCTAATTAAAAAACAAAACAAAATAAAATGGTGGGTGCCTGGGTGGCTCAGTTGGTTGAATGTCTTGACTCTTGATTTTGTTGCAGGTCATTAGCTCAGAGTCAGGGGATTGAGCCCCACATGGGGCTCTGCTGAGAGTGTAATCTGCTTAAGAGTCTCTCTCTCTCTCTCTCCCTCTGTCCCTCTCCCCCACTTATGTGCTTTCTCTCTATCTCTCTCTCTCTTAAATCAAAACAAATATTTGCAAACATAAGTCTCTTGTAGAAAGTTAGAAGTCATTGAGAGAGGCAACACCAAAGAACAAACATAAAAACCTCAAATAGCATGTCTAATTTCTATACATTTTAAAGTCTCATAAGCTACTTGCCACTGGGATTTCTCCTTGACTCGTTATCTTTTTTTTTTTTTCTAATTTAAACTTTAGTTAACCTACAGTGTAATATTGGTTTTATGAGTAGAATTCAATGATTCACCACTTACATATGACACCCAGCTCTCATCACAATAACTGCCCTCCTTAATACCCATCACACATCTAGCCCATCTCCTACCCACCTCCTTCTATCAACCCTCAGTTTGTTTTCTATCATTAAGAGTCTCTTGTGGTTTGTTTCCCTCTCCTCTTTTTTCCCACCTTCCTATATGTTGATCTGTTTTCATTCTTAAATTCTACATGAGTCAAATCATATGGGATTTGTCTTTCTCTGACTTATTTCCCTTAGCAGAATACATTCTAGCTCCATCCACATCATTTCAAATGGCAATATTTCATTCTTTCTGATGGCTGAGTAATATTCCACTGTGTGAGTGTGTGTGTGTGTGTGTGTGTGTGTGTGTGTGTGTGTGTGTGTGTG
>NW_024412403.1:40784160-40792781 GCF_014898765.1 Herpailurus yagouaroundi | reverse complement strand
GTGTGTGTGTGTGTGTGTGTGTGTGTGTGTGTGTGTGTGTGTGTGTGTATACCACATCGTTCATCAGCCAATGGATATTTGGGTTCTCTCTATAATTTGGCTATTGTTGATAATGCTGCTATAAACATTGGGGTGACCATACCCCTTTGAATCTGTATTTTTGTATCCATTGGGTGAATACTTAATAGTATAATTGCAGTATGGTAATGTAGTTCCATTTTTAGTTTCTTGAGGAACCTCTGTATTGTTCTCTAGAGTGACTGTACCAGTTTGTATTTCCACCAGCAGTTCAGGAGGGTCCCCTTTCTCTACATCCTTGCCAACACATTTTGTTGTTAGTTTTAACCATTCTGACAGGTATAAGGTGATAGCTCATCGTGGTTTTGATTTGTATTTTCCTGATGAGTGACATTAAGCATCTGTTCATGTGTCTGTTGGCCATCTGGATGTCTTCTTTGGAAAAGTGTCTATTCATGTCTTCTGCCCATTTGTTAACTGGGTTGTTTGTTTTTTTGGGTTTTGAGTTTGATAAGTTCTTTGTAGATTTTGGATATTAACCCTTTATCTGATAAGTCATTTGCAAATATCTTCTCCCATTCTGTCGGTTGCCTTTTAGGTTTGATTGTTTATTTCACTGTGCAAAATCCTTTTATCTTGATGTTGTCCCAATAGTTCATGTTTGCTTCTGTCTCCCTTGCCTTTGGAGATGTGTTTAGTAAAAATCTGCTGTGGCTGAGGTCAGAAAAGTTGCTGCCTGTGTTCTACTCTAGCATTTTGATGGTTTCCTGTCTCACATTTAGGTCTTTCATCCATTTCAAATTTATTTTTGTGTATGGTGTATGTGGATGTCCTCCAGTTTTTTTTTCTTTTCTTTTTCAAGATTGCTTAGACTATTCCAGGTCTTTGGTGGTTCCATACAAATATTAGGATTGTTCTAGCTCTGAAAAATACTGGTGTTATTTTGATAATCATTAAGTGTGGACTTCTTTGGGTAGTGTATAAACATTTTAACAATATTTGTTCTTCCAGTTCATGAACTTTTCCATTTCTTTGTATCCTATTCAATTTCTATCTTTTTAAAAATATTTTCATGTTTATTTTTGAGAGAGAGCACGAGTGGGAGAGGGGCAGAGAGAGAGAGAGAGAGAGAGAGAGAGAGAGAGAGAATCCAAAGCAGACTCCGGGCTCTGAGCCTGACATGGGGCTAGAACTCATGGATTGCAAGATGATGACCTGAGCTGAAGTCAGATGCTCAACTGTCTGAGCCACCCAGGCGTCCCTCCTCTTCAATTTTTTTTTTTTTTTACGCATTGTACAGTTTTCAGAATATAGATCTTTTACCTCTTTAGTTAGGTTTGTTACCAGCTGTTATGTCGTTTTTGGTACAGTTTCAAATGGAATTGATTCCTTGATTTCTTTTTCTGCTGCTTCATTATTGGTGCATAGAAATGCAACAGATTTCTGCACTTTGATTTTATATCCTGGTACTTTGGTGAATTCATGTATTCTAACAATTTTTTGGTGGAGCCTTTTGGGTTTTCTACATAGAAGATCGTGTCATCTGCAAATAGTGAAAGTTACATTTCTTGCCAATTAGTATGCTCTTTATTTCTGTTCCTTGATTGTGGAGCTCCTTGAGCCATTATCCTAAGAAGAACCCAACTTTTTTGGCTATTACCTTGTTCTTCAATTATTTCTCTCCTGTCTTTTGCCTCAACAGGTCTAAATGGAGAAAAAAATGGGGGATTGAAAAGTACCCAATTTTATTTCTCTCATGTTATGAAAAACATCCCAATCATTTCTTTGCTATTGTTTTCCCACCAAGTAATCTCACCCACTCACCCAAGTAGCTCATCAATTCATTACCACCCCTGGTATGACAATTACTTTCCAAAGAGGAATATTGGTGGCTTTTCTTGGGCCACACTGTGTACATAATAACATCTTGCACTTTCATAAAAATCTCCAAATCAACGTCATTCATAACTTCTGTTTAGATATGTTGAATACAAAACTACCTCTTACCAGCTATGCAACTTTGGGCACATTACATAAGTTTTAAGGATTCTCTTTCTTTACCTGTAAAATGGATATGATAATAATGATTATTGAATAAGGTCATTGTTAAAAAAATGAGTTAACATGTGAAATAAACTCAGAAATATGTATCAATTAATTTCATTACATTGTAACTAATACTATTTAGTTTTATTTTATTAGCAGTGACCTAAAAAATCTCTTAATTTAAAATATGCTTAATATTGTAATTATTTTATGAAAACCTCATTTTTAAACTATTCGCTTAAGGTCCAGGTTCAACATATATCCCCTAATTACAGCTTTGTGCTTGTGATGTCAATACGATTGTCCATCTCAGAAGGATGTTCGAAATTATATTGATCAAAACTACTCAATGCTATCTTAGAGTACAAAAATAATCAGAATCCAGGATAAGTCCCATTCCATCTAAATCAGATATGAAGATAGTCACTATATTATGAAGGTAAATTATGCTGGGAGCTGAGAAATGAAGTGAAATAAGAATTTAATTGTCTTTTATGAACTCCAAGGCTATCATAAGTTCTATATAGAGAGAAATATTTAAATGGCTTTAGATGCTGAATCCTAGCAATAATGGACTCTGGGAGTGTTGGGAAACAGGGAAAGTAAATATAAATCTTGTTCAGAGAAATATTTTCATAAATAAAAGTAACTTCATAGAAAGGATTTTTAAATTTTTTTTAAATGTTCATTTATTTTTGAGGGGGGGGGAGAGAGATAGAGTGTGAATGAGGGAGGGGCAGAGAGAGAGGGGGAGACAGAAAATCTAAAGCAAGCTCCAGGCTCTGAGCAGTCAGCACAGAGCCTGATGTGGGGCTCAAACCCACAAACTGCAAGATCATGACCTGAGCCTAAGTCGGACGCTTAACCGACTGAGCCACCCAGGCACTCTGAAAAGACTTTTAGTCTCAAAGTCATCACAAATGTATGTTTTGTCCTATGTTGATAGAGCCACAAAAACCTTTCCTTATTAGTGTCCCAGGAGATGACAGGATTTTGGCATCTTCTATTTTTTTTTTTTTTAACATTGAGCAAAAAGCCACCTCTAGATATTTTCTAACCATATCATACATTAAGAGCCAAGACAGCATTTTGTTTTTGGAGATACCAAATTGTTGAATATTATATATACCAGAATCTAACTTCCTCCCAAATCCATAATGTGTAAGCAGTACTGAAGGGGAAAAGGGTAGAAAACTTGTAAGAATGACCCCAAATAATTAGCCAAATCAGATTTGGATCTGGGATGCATCCACATCACTCAGGAAAACTTGTTAAAATACAGATGACAAGACTCCATCTGCTGAGATTCTATTTAAGCTGATATGTGATGGCAGATATTTGTATCTAACAAGCTCTTCTGATGACCCTAAAGCACACTAAAATGGTGGCTCCTCTGAATAAGACTAGTGGAAGGAACAAAAGGAATGTCTAGTGGACAGTCAGGCTTTAAACTCAAATCTCTGGTGTACATAGGAGAGGGGAGGGACTGTTCTTCCTTCTTTATTTAGTTTACTTGATTTTAATAGGTTTCTATAGTCTTATATTAGCATTAGTTAGAGACTAATAAGCTTAGTTCTGTCAAAGTGCTACTGAAACTATCATCTATTTATCTACCACCATGTATATACATAGATAGTATGTATACACACACACACACACACACCTATGCAGTAAAAATATATTCTCAACATTATTTTTCTGTCTTTCCTTAAAAATAATTTGGAAGTTAAAAAGGAAAATAACATCTACCCCAAAAAGTATTTACCTTTTTTCCAAAGACTTGTTTTTTATTTGTACTGATTCTTGCCATAGTATGTAATGCTAAAAATAAAGAGTAAAGAGAATTAAAAAAATTTTTAAAAAAGGAGTACTGTCTCCTAAAAAAACAAAAATAAAAATACAAAAAACAAATAACTAAAACGTAATAAAGCAAGGTTTTTAACACTGGTTAACAAGAAAGGAGTATGAATAAATATTTGACAGAAATAGAAAATATCATAAATTATTTCACTATATCTCTCACACTATATACTAAAATAGACTCCAGATATATTAAGCAGATATTTTGAAGTTACAGAAAAATTTAACAGAATATTTTATTTTACAAGTTGATAAATATTTGAAGGAAGTAGAAAAATTGGCAAGGAAAAATTGAGATGAGTGTAAAACTTAAAATATACAATGAAATATAATGCTAAAAATTGAAGTATGGTAACAGTTTAAAGTTGTGTATTCCTCTTCTCATAAAATGGCTAAGTAAGTAGCTCTAAAAAAATAAAAAGCTGAGTTTAAGAAAGTTAAGATTCTAATAGATGAGTGAACCAAGGATCTGAAAATAAATTTACACAAGAGAAAACATGAAAAAAAAAAGTTATGTTTATTTATGCAATTTAATTTTCATGTTATCCTACTGTGAAAAAGATTTGTAGAATAAAAAGTAGATAGGAATTTTTCATTCTCTTTAGTGATAAAATAAGTTAAACTTATTTCAATCATAGTAAATTCCACAAAAACTTTCCTTAAAATCTGACACCAAGTGCATATCTGCTTCACAATTAATTAAGGTTTTTTTCTTTTTTCCTTTCTTTTTTTTTTAAAGCCTCATTTGCAAGCAAACTCTACACCCAGTGTGGGGCTTGAACTCTCAATCTTGAAATCAAGAGTTGCATGTTCTAATGACTGGGTAAAGCCTTAGATAAAATTTTATAGTGCTAATGCTATTTATAACCGACACAATCTTTAGGAAAGCAACATGACAATAGATAGCATGAACCATAAAGATACATACCATTGAATGAGTAGTAATTTCAGTCATTAGCTGTTTTCAAAACAGCAAAATATTGGCAGATGGATTTTTATCATAGCATAATCTTTTCAAATAAAATTTTTTAAATGTTTATTGTTGAGACAGAGTGCAAGCTGGGGGGTGGGGAGAGCAGAGAGACAGGGAGACATAGAATCTGAAGCCGGCTACAGGCCCTCACTCTGTCGGCACAGAGCCGGACACTGGGCTCAAACCCAAGAACTGTGATATCACGATCTGAGCTGAAGTCGGGTTCTCAACCAACTGAGCCACCCAGATACTCCTATCCTAGCATAATCTTTAGCTTCAACAAAAAATATTATCTCTCTTTATTTTTGTTCAAAATAGTAGAAATGAGTAGGTAAATTTGAAAAAAGAACATAATCTGGAGCTTCTCATAAAATAGGCTATGGAGAAACAAAATTCTGAAACTATGAAATGTAACCGTATAAATTAGGATGCCTACCTATTGCATCTTCTGAAAAAGTATTCATTGAAAACAGATTCGATTATGCATTTGAGATTCATCCACAGTGTTTTGAGTATCTGTAGTTCATTCTTTCTTATGGTGAAAGAGCATTTAATTGTGTAGTTATACCAGACATGGTGTATTTGCCAGTACAGGTTTTTGTGTGGTAAAAGAAGTCTAAAGACTATATACCATATCATTCTGTTTGTGACTTTTGGGAAGGAGACAAAACTATAATGAGAGAAAACAGAGTCGTGGTTGACAGGGTTTGGAGGTAGGGAGAAGAATGGATTTCAAAGGGATGTGCATTAGTTTCCTGGGCCTGCTGTAGCAAAATACCACAACCTAGATTATTTAAAACATTAAACTGTAAGTATTAGAAATGTTTCTGCTGAAGTCTAAGATGGAAATCAGGGACATGTTATTAGACACTAGTGAAAAGACAATCCTTATTTTAAAGCAATTAGCAAACTGTCTGAATTGCATTCACTGGAAAGTAGAACTTAGAAATAATAAATTTGGATATTTATATACGAGGATACCTACACGAAGTGTTGAAGGCATGGCCTAGTTTTTCCTTTCTGCTTATAACTGAGTGAAAGCAAAATGAAATAAAGTGTGGAGGGCACTGTTAAAGGATCTGGAAATTGATGATTTGGTAAAACCTCAGATATTCACATTGTTGAAGGTGAGCAACTCTGCCCTGGACGGAAATTTGCTCCAGGATGGACCATTCCCAGTCTTACCCTTACCTGATTTAGATGACTTTAGAAGATGATATTGGGACTTTTTTAGATCAACTTTTTAGTTGATCATATTGAATCAGTGAGATTTAGAGATTTAGAGTTGACCTTGGAAGGAGGCAAGATTTAGGGGGAAGTTAGGATTGGGTTAATGCATTCTGCACGAGTTTGGGGGGACCAGAGGGCAGACTGTTGGTCGAACTGTGACCTCCAACAAGATATGTTCAAGTCCTAACCCCTGGTGTCCATGAACGTGACCTTATTTGGAAGTAGGGTCTCTGTAGATATAATCAATACTCAATAGGATCATTCTGGATTAGGGCAGGACTTAAATCCAAGGACTGGTGTCTTTTTGAGAGAGAGGGATATTTTAGGTCTACAGAGACACAGATGCACAGGGAGAACTCCATGGGGAGATAGAGGAAAAGATACAGTGATGTGTCATCAAGGAAATGAGTGCCAAAGATTGCTAGCAATCACCAGAAACTAGGAGACAAACATGCACTGATTTCTCCCTCAGAGTCTTCAAAAGGAACCAAACTTACTAATATGTTGGCTTTGGACTTCTAGTCTTCAGAACTGTGAGAAAATATATTTCTGTTGCTTTAGGCAGTGAAATTTATGGTAATTTGTTATGGCATCTTTAGGAAGTTTATATAGGGCATGAGAAACAAATTTAGGAATGATAGCCCTGTTGTAGATCTTGATTACAATATTTAGCACACAATTGTATGCATGTACAATTGGGCACACAAAAAAGAATTTTCCTAACCTAGATGTAGAAAGGAATTTTAATAAATTGGAGGATAAAATAATGATGTGAGTATAAAATAATTACTTGAGATTTTTGGCTAACTTGAGAAGAATGAGGGATTGTGCATTTCTTCCAGGAGAATTGGAAATTTTAAATTTGTAATATGGAACAGAGCCTTGATTCCAGGAAGTAGGAGCAAGGAGACTGAAGTAAAAAGCAGTATTAACATTCTTCTTGGTTCCTTTTACTAGTTGGTAGGTACAACAGAAACCGACATGGAAGAGATAAGTGGAAACTGTGCCATAAGGTCAGAGATGAGTGTCTTTCTACTTTTAGTGTGGGGAAATCAGGGAAACGTTTTGGAGGTGACTTCCAAGAAAATAATTTTCCAGTTGACATTCTAGGATGTGCTGTCAGAAGCAGTGGAAAGGAAAGCATGAGGAAAGGAAACTACATATGAGATTGAACACTGAACTTCAAGTAACTTAAGAAGTCTGAGTCTAGATTTGTTGGCAAGGTGGGTCCGTGGCTTGTTTTGTGGCCTACTAGCAATTATTAGGGTCAACTGTTATAGCCCTGTTGTGATGACAAAATGTAGATGCAAGGGTTAGACTTGCATCAGTCCCAAAGCACTATGAGAATTTTATGGTTTGTAAATTATTAATGTATAAAATTAAAGTGAACTACTTACATTTAATCTAAATTTATAGTTAAAAAATCTGAATGAATGCATATCAATCAAAGCTGGTAGTACAGTTTTAAAGCTTTCATTTTGTAGAAAATGGTGTTATGGAGCATTAGGAAAGTGGTGGAAAATATAGAAAAAGAGCCTTTGGGTGCATTGCTAAGGCTCTGGCTTGATAATATTTTGGCATTCTATTTGTGGCTATTAGTTGCAAATAATCTATTTGTTCACTAAAGCACAATGCCAGTGAAGTTACCTACCTGTAAAGGATCTTAAAAGTAATTCTAGCTTATTGATCCATGAAAAATATTTCAAACCATTTGCACCATCTATTGAGCTGGAATACAATGATAGCTAGAATCTTTGAGTCTAATGTGCACTTCATCTCTTGGTCCCATTGACCTGGTTCTGTCTAATTTAAGCAGATGCAGTTGAAGTTATATAAATAGTGAATGCATATGTGTAGACATTTCAATGATTGTGGAAAAGTTGCCATGCAGTTGAGATACACTATAAATAACTAATGTGCACTCAGCTAGTAAAAGTATTGGTTTGCAGCTCTTCTCTGGGTGTACTGTCCCACATACAACTCTTTGGTATGATGGGTAGATGACTGACTTTATAAGGATAACTAACCATACTATTTCTAGTCCATACCCTCCTGTGTTCAAGTATCTTCCCTTGATTGTATTTCAGGCAAGTTGCTATTCAAAGAAAAGTCCAGCTATGATCTCAGCTTTAACACGTCTAAACTACAAACATCAGTTTCTGATTTTGTGTATCTCCCTCCTCTACATATAAATCTGTTTTGACTCCTCCCCTTTTTTTCTTTCTTATACCATCATGGAAAATTCACTATATAATTTTTAGTTTTATCATCATCTTTTCACCATTTGCAGCTTTCTTTCCCCATGGCAACCAGGCTAATTCTATTTCTCACAACATTGCTATAAAATAACAAAAGTAACCTGTCTTGGTGCTCATGTCATCCTTAATCCTGCTCATTCATTTTCTTTAGTACATTTGAGATGGAAAATTTTACATTCATAGAAATAGAATTAACAGCTGTGCTAACTTGAAACTAAATAAAATATTGGAGTTTC
>NW_024412403.1:40756795-40784060 GCF_014898765.1 Herpailurus yagouaroundi | reverse complement strand
CCATCAAGCCTCAGTTTGTTCTCAGTTTTTAAGAGTCTCTTATGCTTTGGCTCTCTCCCACTCTAACCTCTTTTTTTTTCCTTCCCCTCCCCCATGGGTTTCTGTTAAGTTTCTCAGGATCCACATAAGAGTGAAACCATATGGTATCTGTCTTTCTCTGTATGGCTTATTTCACTTAGCATCACACTTTCCAGTTCCATCCACGTTGCTACAAAGGGCCATATTTAATTCTTTCTCATTGCCACATAGTATTCCATTGTGTATGTAAACCACAATTCCTTTATCCATTCATCAGTTGATGGACATTTAGGCTCTTTCCGTAATTTGGCTATTGTTGAGAGTGCTGCTATAAACATTGGGGTACAAGTGCCCCTATGCATCAGTACTCCTGTATCCCTTGGATAAATTCCTAGCAGTGCTATTGCTGGGTCATAGGGTAGGTCTATTTTTAATTTTTTGAGGAACCTCCACACTGTTTTTCAGAGTAGCAGCACCAATTTTCATTCCCACCAACAGTGCAAGAGGGTTCCCATTTCTCCACATCCTCTCCAGCATCTATAGTCTCCTGATTTGTTCATTTTGGCCACTCTGACTGGCGAGAGGTGATATCTGAGTGTGGTTTTGATTTGTATTTCCCTGATGAGGAGCGACGTTGAGCATCTTTTCATGTGCCTGTTGGCCATCCAGATGTCTTCATCTGGAAGTTCTCCTTCCCTTTCTATTTTTTGGAATAGCTTGAGAAGGATAGGTATTATCTCTGCTTTAAACGTCTGGTAGAACTCCCCTGGGAAGCCATCTGGTCCTGGACTCTTATTCGTTGGGAGATTTTTGATGACTGATTCAATTTCTTTGCTGGTTATGGGTCTGTTCAGGCTTTCTATTTCCTCCTGATTGAGTTTTGGAAGCGTGTGGGTGTTTAGGAATTTGTCCGTTTCTTCCAGGTTGTCCAGTTTGTTGGCATTTAATTTTTCATAGCATTCCCTGATAATTGCTTGTATCTCTGAGGGATTGGTTGTAATAATTCCATTTTCATTCATGATTTTATCTATTTGGGTCATCTCCCTTTTCTTTTTGAGAAGCCTGGCTAGAGGTTTGTCAATTTCGCTTATTTTTTCAAAAAAACCAACTCTTGGTTTTGTCGATCTGCTCTACAGTTTTTTTTTTAGATTCTATATTGTTTATTTCTGCTCTGATCTTTATTTCTCTTCTTCTGCTGGGTTTAGGCTGTCTTTGCTGTTCTGCTTCTATTTCCTTTAGGTGTGCTGTTAGATTTTGTATTTAGGATTTTTCTTGTTTCTTGAGATAGGCCTGGATTGCAATGTATTTTCCAGTCAGGACTCCCTTTGCTGCATCCCAAAGCGTTTGGATTGTTGTATTTTCATTTTCCTTTGTTTCCATATATTTTTTAATTTCTTCTCTAATTGCCTGGTTGACCCATTCATTCTTTAGTAGAGTGTTCTTTAACCTCCGTGCTTTTGGAGGTTTTCCAGACTTTTTCCTGTGGTTGATTTCAAGCTTCATAGCATTGTGGTCTGAAAGTATGCATGATATGATTTCAATTCTTGTAAACTTATGAAGGGCTGTTTTGTGACCCAGTATATGATCTATCTTGGAGAATGTTCCATGTGCACTTGAGAAGAAAGTATATTCTGTTGCTTTGGGATGCAGAGTTCTAAATATATCTGTCAAGTCCATCTGATCCAATGTCTCATTCAGGGCCCTTGTTTCTTTATTGACCGTGTGTCTAGATGATCTATCCATTTCTGTAAGTGGAGTGTTAAAGTCCCCTGCAATTGCCACATTCTTATCAATAAGGTTGCTTATGTTTGTGAGTAATTGTTTTATACATTTGGGGGCTCCTATATTTGGCGCATAGACATTTATAATTGTTAGCTCTTCCTGATGGATAGACCCTGTGATTACTATATAATGCCCTTCTTCATCTCTTTTTACAGCCTTTAAAGTCTAGTTTGTCTGATATAAGTATGGCTACTCCAGCTTTCTTTTGACTTCCAGTGGCATGATAAATAGTTCTCCATCCCCTCACTCTCAATCTAAAGGTGTCCTCAGGTCTAAAATGAGTCTCTTGTAGACAGCAAATAGATGGGTCTTGTTTTTTTATCCATTCTGATACCCTATGTCTTTTGGTTGGTGCATTTAGTCCATTTACATTCAGTGTTATTATAGAAAGATATGGGTTTAGAGTCATTGTGATGTCGGTAGGTTTCATGCTTGTAGCGATGTCTCTGGTACTTTGTCTCACAGGATGCCCCTTAGGATCTCTTGTAGGGCTGGTTTAGTGGTGACAAATTCCTTCAGTTTTTGTTTGTTTGGGAAGACCTTTATCTCTCCCTGTAATCTAAATGACCGACTTGCTGGATAAAGGATTCTCAGCTGCATATTTTTTCTGTTCATCACATTGAAGATCTCCTGCCATTCCTTTCTGGCCTGCCAAGTTTCAGTAGAGTGATGGGTCATGAGTCTTATCTGTCTCCCTTTATATGTTAGAGCACATTTATTCCTAGCTGCTTTCAGAATTTTCTCTTTATCCTTGTATTTTGCCAGTTTCACTATGATATGTTGTGCAGAAGATGGATTCAAGTTACGTCTGAAGGGAGTTCTCTGTGCCTCTTGGATTTCAATGCCTTTTTCCTTCCCCAGATCAGGGAGGTTCTCAGCTATTATTTCTTCAAGTACACCCTCAGCACCTTGCCCTCTCTCTTCCTCCTCTGGAATGCCAATTATGTGTATATTATTTCTCTTTAGTGCATCACTTAGTTCTCTAATTTTCCCCTCATACTCCTGGATTTTTTATCTATCTTTTTCTCAGCTTCTTTTTCCATAATTTTATCTTCTAGTCCACCTATTCTCTCCCTGCCTCTTCAATCGTGGTTGTGTCCATTTTATTTTGCAGCTCATTGATAGCATTTTTTTGCTCCTCCTTGCTGTTCCTTAGTCCCTTGATCTCTGTAGCAAGAGAGTCTCTGCTGTCCTTTATACTGTTTTCAAGCCCAGTGATTAATTTTATGACTATTATTCTAAATTCACTTTCTGTTATATTGTTTAAATCGTTTTTGATCAGTTCATTAGCTGTCGTTATTTCCTGGATGTTTTTTTTGAGGGGAATTCTTCTGTTTGGTCATTTTGGATAGTCCCTGGAGTGGTGCGGAACTGCGGGGAACTTCCCCTGTGCTGTCTTGAATAACTTGCGTTGGTGGGCGGGGCCACAGTCAGACCTGATGTCTGCCCCCAGCCCACCACTGGGGCCACAGTCAGACTGGTGTGTGCCTTCTCTTTCCCTCTCCTAGGGGCAGGATTCACTGTGGGGTGGTGTGGCCTGTCTGGGCTACTTGCACACTGCCAGGCTTGTGGTGCTGGGGATCTGGTGTATTAGCTGGGGTGGATCAGCAAGGTGCACAGGGTCGGGAGGGCTGGCTCAGCTCACTTTTCCTTCAGAGATCTGCTTCGGGAGGGGCCCCTCTTCTGTGGACCTCTTGTGTACGCTTTGCTCTGGAGAATCCATTCTGCTAGTCTTCTGGTGATTTTCTGGGTTATTTAGGCAGGTGTGGGTGGAATCTAAGTGATCCGCAGGATGCGGTGAGCTCAGTGTCCTCCTACACTGCCACCTTCCCCTTTAGGAGTTTATAATAAGTCAAGGCTAATAAAAGTTAAATTTCTATTTAAAAATCAAACTAAAAATCCTTCAAACATGATCTGTTACTCTTTTGGGCTCAATTTTTTTTCATTAAGTAAAATATGGTTAACTTATCATAATGGTGGACTTTAAAAAAAATGAAGGGAAAATTCCATGACCACCTATAATACTATACAGAGAAGAGAGATGGCATTGGAAGAGCCAGAGAGAAGTGGTAATATGAGTGGTGTCTATTTTTCCAGTCACCATACTTTCCGTTTACCTTTATTTACAAACATAAACACGTGGCCATCCCAGAGGATATTCCACAGTATGTAGCTGTGAGTTTTTGGTAATGATAACCTTTCCAAATTAAGAGATTGATCTATTGTAATTTTAGAGTGGGATTATTTTAACAAATGTTTCTAGTTCTTTTTGTGTCTAAATCTTTGAGTCAAGGTTTGTTTTTATAGAAAATTTTCCATTTTTGAGCTAATTTGAATTTATTGATATAAAATTTTAACTATAAAAATACTTTATTGACTTTCCCTCTTAACCCCTTTTTATTCTACTATTGAAACTTCTGTCATTTTATGTTTCATTTTTAAAATCTTGATTTTTTAGAGAGTGGTTAATTCTATTATTCTATGTTAAATATTATTTAAGTTATGCTGATGAGATTCAGTTTGAGTTTCTTGAATTTTTACTCAATTTCTGCATTTTTATTCATTTCTACTTTGAGTCTAGTCCATTATTGATTTACATTCTGATTTTAATGCCCTTTTATTTTCAATCTTTCCTGCAGTTATAATGCCCTGCATACCACTCATTTCGAAGTACAAATTTTGAAGCATCCCATTTAATCCCAAACATTTTATAATTTCCTTTTTGAGCTTTTCTTTTCCCTTCCCCCTTCCCTTCCCCCATCCCTTTCCTTTCACCAGGTAAAAGATAGAATGGGAGGCACCAAGGTGTGGTGGCTGAGGCTGGGCTCTGGCACCATACTTCTGTGTTCATCCAAGTCTCTGTGTTTACTAGCTCTCAGAACGTAGGGAAGTTAATTAGCATCTCTGTGTGTCAGTGCTCTGATCTAGAAAAAGAAGATAAAAAGGAATTCCCTTCCATGGTTGTTCGGGGACCTATTGAAGTGGTATCTGGCCAGCACTTGGAACAGAGTCAATGAGAAAAGAACTCCTAATTGTCTCTGCCCGCCTCCACACCACTTAACTATTTCAGTCATCTTTGTCTTTGTCTTTTTTCATGATGAAGTATTTGATTCTCAAACACATGACATGTGCATTCACATGGAAGCACACACTCTTTTTATATTGGTTGTTTTGTTTTTGGAAAAGAGAACGTCCTTAAAGCTTAACTTAAAACCTAAAAAAAAATTATTATCAGAAATCCACAAAAAGGACTCTTAGAACTTCAGCATTCTAAGTTAGCTTCCTCAGAATTTTCTGACTTTGGAGAGAGAGAGGGAAGGAGGGAGGGAGGGATGGTAGGTGATGACCATGAAAGTTTGGTAACTGTTTTTGTTTTTGAAGAAATTAAGAATTCTTGCATAGAAAAAATTGCTCAAGTGTATCATTACCTATTTCCTGAACAAAGAGTTAATGTACATTAGGAATGGTTGCCTTAAAATTTAGACGTGGTTAGGTTTGACTTTGTATTTCATAAGGGAAAAATTGGATTTGCCATTTCAAGTAAACAGTTGCATTTCTTACATTTTATTTCAGAGGGTGAAAAGCCAGCATTGTTATTTATGGTCATAAAAGTCTTTTCAAAATGTTTTTAAAAAAAGAAATGTTTATGATGCTTAAGTGGAAACAAATATATGCTCATGTGGCATGCAGAAAAAATCTCAATATGAAAATACCTAAAGGTGCTACTTGTCAGGTTTATCACAGATTATAACGACAACGTTAGTTTTATCCTCTCAAATCAGAACTGGGGTGATGGCATTTTGTATTCTTAAAGTGAAAGGTTGAAAGCCTGTGAAAGGAAAAAGTCATCACACCAAAACCCAAAAATTAATGCTGTCTGTCTTAACTTATATTGTGTTCTGTGAGAGGTGGAACTAAGTTTAGAATTGGCACTCTGTTAGAAAAATCAAAATTGCAAAGGGCTGATAGGTTTGTGGTTTCCTTTAATATATAGAAAATTTTTTTTTTTGCATTATCAAAATAATGCAAGAACTCTCCATAATGCTACCTGTAAGTGAATTAAAAAGCATGAAAAACAGCTGATTCCATCCTGAGACTAATGAGGCTGCTGGAGTTTAAGAAGCAGGTGCAGGGTATGAGCAGATGTGATAGTTCTCTTAGGTTCTTCTTTTCCCATAAAGGAAGGGATTTGGTGGGGAGATTTGAATCTTAGGCTGGACTCGAGAAATGAATTCAAGTTCAATATCCCAAAAGTTGACAGAAGAAACTGAGCTGGACTGTGTTGGATGATGGTGTGGAATAGAGCAAAGAATGGATAGGGTAGCTCCCCTTGAACACGTTCTTCACAAATGGCCCATTTTAAAAGTGCTTAGAAGTCATACTGATGATAGTTAAACCTATTATTAACAAGTCTTTTAAGGAAGCAGTGTTGAAAATTGAATAAAAACAGCAAAGGTCAGATAGTGAATGGTCATGAGAGTAGTAAGGAAGAAATATTCTTTCATTTGTTTATTCTCCTGTCAACCAAAAATGCAGGTCCACTCCAGAACGTGTGCTCTCACTAGCCAATGTTAGACTCTGTCTAGGTCACTCATTACCACGTTGATTGCCACCCAGACTCTGAGCTAATAGATTTCTTTATACTCTTCTTCCCACCCCTTTCTGAATTTTTCTCCCATTTCTAATTATCCCCTCCCTTTTCACCAACCCACTTTCAATCTTCACCAGCAATTCAATGCACTAACATTGATTTACCTTTTGGCCAAATTTCCCCAACTCCACCCAGATCTGCCTGCTCTTTAGAATTTTCCTTTGTCTCCTTAAGCTCTAAGTGACATACTTAGCCTTTCTAGTTAGAGTAGAGCTAAATTCTAATTTGATTTTCTAAAGCAGACAAGGTGAATTTATTTGTTTAAAGGCTTTGTATTTAAAAAGGAGTACTCTCTCATCAAATAATGGGTGGACTTTGGGAGGTTCTTAGGAATTATGATGTGTTTATGAAACTCACCAGTGAGGGGGCAACTGGCTGTCTCAGTCCATAGAACATGTGACTCTGATCTCCTAGTTGTAGGTTCAAGCCGACAACTAGGCATATAGAGATCTCCTTGGGCATAGATATTTGTTAAATAAATCTTAAAAAACAAAAAAAATCAGCCATTGCAAGCCCATGCCCCATGCCACTCTTGATCTCTGTAAGTGAAACTCACAGGTCTCCATAAGACAAAGCTTTGTAAAGTGGAAATGAAGTTGAGAATCACAATTTAATGTTGATGAGCTGCTATAATTTAAAATTTATTCCAGCATATCAAATCAAATACCAATTTACAAATTCTTTACAACAAATTTCAGATTAAAATAATTTTTGGGGGTCTTTAAATTCCCAATTTTAAAAGAATCTGTAGAGAACAAACAAGAGTTCATCAAGTTTAAAAAACAAAAACAAAGTTTTCTTAAATATTTAAAATTTACCAAAGTCATACTTAACTGCCTTTGAAACAAAGTGTGGAAACTCAGAGGGAATCAAATTCTTACTGGACTCAAGGAAACCAAAACTCCAATACTGTATCCTAGTGCTGCCTCATTACATGATATTAAATAGAAGGGAGGAAATCTGATCTCAAAGTAGGAGAAAGAGGATTAGTTTTCTTCCTGAGTTAAAGCTTCTTTTTTACTTTTTATTTTTTTTAATATTTCTTTATTTTTGAGAGGGGGAAACAGAGCATGAGTAGGGAAGGGGCAGAGAGAGGGAGACAGAGTCTGAAACAGGCTCTGATTTGTCAGCATAGAGCCCATTGCGGGGCTAGAACCCACCAACCAGGAGATGGTGACCTGAGCCGACCCAGGAGCCTCCAGGAAAGCTTTAATGAAAGAAATCGAATGAGTGTTAAGAAGCTTTGAAGGCCAAGATGTCTTGATATCATTATCTTCACTTGTTATTTGCATTTTAGAAATAAGAGAATACCCTCCACATGGGTAATTAATGATCATTTGTGGAAACAAAAACCTCATGGAAACAAAATAAAGGATCAGTTAATGGAAAAGAAAAAAATATTCATGACAATAACACTAAAATTTTACTGTATTGTGCTATTAAAGTTAACAAAAACCAACTGGCTACATTAACCTTCTCAATACCCCTGTTTTTTAAGGATTGGAGACATCTTTATATTGTTAGTAGTGACAAGGTTGAGAGTCATCTACATAAATTCTCCATAACTTTAAAATAAACATAGAATGTTAGCGATTAAAATATATTTAAGAGTCAGAATTCCTAGCTTCTCATCAAAGATCTTAATGTCCTATAAACTCTGAACCATCAGAACAAGCTGATTGTTCTTTAATTGTAATTATACTTCTCAGTCAGCTTCCCTTAGGTGCTCAGATTTGCCTTTTGTAACCTTTTCTTCAACTATGAAATTTTTATTAGAGATCAAGCAAGTTCACGGGCATGACTCATTAGTTGCAATAAAAAAAAAAAACACACAGGAATTCAGGAATTCAAAAAAATCCAGCAAAGCTGAAGGAGTACAATTAGAGGATTTTACAGTGAAATAAATTTCAAAGGAATAAAGAATGCTGAAAGATATATGAATGCAGGCATTAGAACTGCACTCCTGCAGCAGGAAGGAAGTAGGTGCGACATCTAAGAGACACGGGCAGAGCCAGACCAAAGTTCTCCAGTGTTTGGTGGGTGATGGCATGAATCATTATGGACATTAAATGGAAATACCGTTTTGAAATTAATATGTGACTATTGGATTTGCTTCAATGAATATTACTCAGCTTTTGCCCTCTGAAGCACCCCAATTCAAACATGCCTTATATAGAGATGACAGTGGAGTGCTGGAACCAGGCAAAAGGAACTGAGGTCCTTCTATTAGGAAACCATTGAGAATGCAGGTGGCTTTCTCTCTCCCTCAGTTTCCCTCTTTTACTCATGAACACAAATAATCAATTATAAACTTAATGTTTTAATTATCAGTAACAAAGCAATGTTTCAAATATCAGCAACAAAGCAAGACATTTTACAAACATTTCATGAAAAAAAGGAAAATGAAAAAACATAAGTTTCCAGCAAGTGAGAATTCCATTATTACAAAGTTGAGCTGTTATTATTTAAATAGAACCCATCTATTCCACAAAGTAATGGAAGACTCTAATTTAAGATGTGTTCTTTCTTTAACATACTATACTTTTTACTTTTGTTAAAGTTCTTAAAAACATAATTTTGTAATTGCTTCCTTCGCTCACTTGTCAGACTCTGTCTTTTATTTTTATTTTTATTTACTTTTTAAAGGTTTATTTGTTTTTAAGACAGAGTGAGCACACAATAAGGGGAGGGGACAGAGAGAGAGAGAGACAGAATCTGAAACAGGCTCCAGGCTCTGAACTGTCAGCACAGAGTCCGACATGGGGCTCTAACCCACGAACTGTGAGATCATGACCTGAGCTGAAGTAGGATGCTCAACCTACTGAGCCACCCAGGCGCTCTTTCAGTTTTTTTTAAACAAGATCTGAAGTATTTTAATTTCATGATGGTAATAGAAATGTATTACAAGTTAAAAATAAAATACTATCTGTGGCAATGTTTTTCCCAAATTACCTGACACATCAAGGACTGTGAACTAGTAACATTTATTAGAACTGAAAATAGAAATTCTAACAAAACTATATTTCTTGGGAAGAGGATATTTGACACATGACTGCCACATGACTCCGACTTTTCAGCCCCAGTGTGAGGGATAGTTGGAGACATTCTTTGTCATCAGTGGGCAACACAGTACTCAGACAAAAAGCACTGAACCAGGAGGTAGAAAGCCAGTAAAGCATGTGAATATGGCTGATGATAATACTGGAAAAGGCATACAGTGACTTTGTATAAATTTTGAGGCTGAATATAATACAGGAAGGAAAACTGGTCAATTTCTTCGTTGACTATACTTTTAGGATTTGTATTATGTTCCTTATTTCTATTGTCTTAAGCATGTAACAGGAGATCATTTGAAAATAGCTTTGGTTGATAATCCAAGAGCTTTAATGAAAAGCAGGAATTTTCTTCTGTCTCAAATCCCTGATCAAAGAATCTGTGGCTATTCTGTAACTTATGAAAAGCAATGCCATCAAGTGCCCACACTGTGCCTAAATGTAATTTCCCAGTACGAGGAACAGGGCTCCTTTGGAGATAAAGCTGAATTCAGAGCTGGTGCAGGAAATGGGCAAAATAAGCCTGTAAGATATCAGAAACCAAGAGGTCATGCCCAAAATGTACATATGAAGAAGATTTCACTGGTTAAAAATTGGACCATTAGATTATCAAAAAAGATAGTAATCACAAAAGATTGGGTCATCTCAAATATGTTTAGGTTCGTAGTGATACTAAAATATTAACTAGCTCATTATTAACTAATAGCTCGTTATTATTTCGTTATTATTAGATTATGTCAGCAGACTAACTTATTAATGTGAAAGCTGTTAGACAAGCAAGTATATATGAAGGGCTGCCTATATCACAGAAAGAGAGCAACCAGGTAAGTGTTTCAGGGTAGAGAAGATAACATTATCCTTGAAGTAGTCTTGTAAAAAAAGAAGAAAATAAAAAGTTAATGTCAATTTGACACTGACCAATTTGAAACTACTTTATTTCTTCAACAAATAAAGCTCATGGGGGAGAAAGGAGATAGAGAATAAGCTTCTAGATTAGAAGAGAAGTAGTTGTAATTTGTGTACTTTTGTGTCGATGCACATTACATGGGATAGCTCTAGAAATCTCCCACTGTTCCTGGAATGTAGAGGGTGTGCTACAGTTACTATTTCTTCATAGAGAAAAAGATCATTCTTCTCTATTTTTATGTTCTAGAGGTATTTAAAGGTAACTTAGAATATTTTAAATGAATTGTGTAGAATGTTATTTTGAAGTGTGTATTGTTTTTTCTCTAAAATCTGTTTTTAGTTCTTCATATTTTTGGACTCAGCAATACTTCAAATAGCATCTTGAATTTAGCAATAAAGAAGGTCGTGTTTCTTCAGGAATCTAAAAGGAGCATGAGAACAGATAGCATCTGACTTTTTCTGACTTGTTTATTATGACATTTAGTAAAGGAACTATTTTAAATCTTGAAACTTTCCTAGTGTCCTTTTCCATTTTGTTAAAATATTCAGCTTTCTATAAGCAACATCTTTCAATATTCCTGATGACCTTGATTTTTTTTTTTGTCAGCTCTTTGGTTATTTGCTTTTTTCTTTTTAACTTGTTCAGAATTGATTTCTCTTGAGGATTAGAAGAACTTTTTATCATTAGTCTCAATATCTGTGAAAGTGTTTTCACAACAGTAGGAAAGAGGGCTATGTCTGAGTTGCAATATAGTATAGTTAACTGAAAATGAATTTATGACAATATCCTCAGAGTATATGTGATCTTCCAGGTAGAATATAATTAATCAAAGTAGGTTAGGGAAGCAGAGGAAGACAAATTCTAATTCTGAAAATGCTTTTAGCCTACCAGTGTGAGAATTCCTTCAGATGCCTCTTGGTGACCTAAATATTTCAAACCTCTATTACAAACGTGTGCATACATACCATGTTCATACACACACATACATATATACACAAATATATGTATATATGTATATAATATATGTATACATATGTATATTGTATATACACATATATGATACACATACATATGCATTTGTCTATGTATATATATATGTATATATATATGCTTAGACAACGCATACATGTAAATTTGAGTTGGAAGGATAGAGAAACTTTCAATATCGCTATCTCTATTCTCTGTTCAGTGGCAATCTTCCTACCAAGTTCTCTGGTTAGGAGAAGTCTTACTTCAGGAATAATTCAGAACTCCAGTGTGTATAATTTGTAGAGTCCCCCAGGACATTTTTAACAGTATATCACCCTTAGAGTGTGAATTGCTCAAGTAAATCTAGAAATGTTGGTGCTAGCCCCTGAAGTGTATGTAACCTAGTAACCTGACCAGGTTTCTTCTATGTGTCTGTTACAGCAATAGGCCCTTTCCAGATTATATTCAAAAAAGAAAATTTAAGAAAGTTTTATTTCCAGTCTGAGCAGAATCAGCATCCCCCAAAAATGGAAACTTCTTAGAAAATTAAGGCCATCACTGATTGCCTTCTTCCAAATTTTCTGGGTCTTCCTTCACTTCCTGTAAATCCAGCCACATGCTTTACTTGTTCAAACTTTACTTTCTTCTTTAGTGTTAAACCTCACTGAAAAGTAGATCCTAAGGCTTTTGATATCTCATTCTTGAGTACCCCCCAGTAATCTGTCATTCTATATGAACTGTGTGGTTGCAAAAATGAGCAAGAATACACATGACCACATAGTTGATGTATCTTAAGGTCTACTGCAGGAAATGGGTGTTAATCATAAAAGCTAATATAAGATTATAAATACAATAAGTGGCAAAAAGGAAGTTATATGTGCTATCAGGATATAAGAGGATCATTTACCTTAGTGTGTAGGGCCTTTCCTGGGTAAGTGACACTGACCTGCGATATAAATGATTATTAAGAGGTAGGCAAAGAAGGAGGAAAGAACATATAGAGAGATCCTTCAGTGGGGAGAAGTATCATAAGAAATTTTAGGAAATGAAGCTGGGGAGATCAGTAAAGTCTTACTAGGTGCTCTGAATGCCATAGTAGTTGATGTCGGCATTTATTTTGCTGATCACCATCCCCCTTCATTTCATAGTTTGAAGGAATTTCCCTGGTGTCGTCTTGGGTGGGATGCTGGGCTCATCCTTTCCTTACATAAAATGAAGGGGGCTGAGCATTTCCTCTCCACACCCTCTGGCACTGGTTAAGTGGATGCTTCCACATGAGACTTTGTTTGGGGTGAATAAAACTAAGAATTTAGGACAGCTAAAGAACATTCACTGTGGCCACAGCAAGAGTCACAAGTGCAGTGATGATCACAGTAAATAATCATTTTTACGGTGGTATGGCAGGAGAGGCATGTGTCCACGGGTCAGAATACCTGTAAGTGGTACCTTAACCACACTTCGTGTGGTATGACCTTGGCTGAATTCTCTGCTACTTAGCCTTCTGCACGAGTCTGGGTTCTCTAGGACGGCAGAACCAATAGGATACATATAGACCCTATATATTTGTTTTCCAGAAGAAAAGTGACATACTGGTATTAAAATTATCTTTAAGTTTAGTTTAGAAAAAGCTTTAATATTAAGTAAGCAAATGTTCATCTACTTCTCATTTTTGTTTCCAGTGTAATTTTGCATACTATTTATATAATTTTCTAGGGTTTTTACTTGTTTTATTTGTAATAGCAAATGGCATACCAATAAAAAAGCTTTGTTCAAACTTTCATTATCATGGAGAATGTGTCCGTGAGAACCACCATCTACTAATTAAGATTAGGCTGGTTTATTCTCTCCTAATACAACATTTGCCAGGACTAGCTTACTTTCTTTAATTGTACAATTTGTCTAAATAAACAAGTAGGTATAGGTCGAGGCTATGAGCAATGCTGGAGGGCATATGACTTGACATAAACTTCACACTGTTGAATAGGAAATAAATAGCATAACTATTCTGGAAAGCAATTTGGCTGTATGTAGTAAGAGCCCAAATACATTTATCTAATTTGTACTTAAAAGCATTTCTCCATATTTCACTTCTAAAGAAAATAGAAAAATATTATGGCAAAAAAATATGTTCAAGTTAATCTATAGTGAGAAATACTTGAAAATATTCTAAACTTTCTATATTTTTAAAAGGAGCCTGCTCTGGCTTGGATTGTCTCCCCAGAAAACCTGATCCCTCCCCAGAACCTGTGAATGTGATCTTCTTTGGGAGTAGTCTTTGTGTGTGTGTATGTTACCAAGTTATGATGAGGTCCTTAGGATGGACCCTCAACCAGTGTAATTGGTGGTGTTGTAAGAAGAGAAGGCAAAGTAACGGGAGATCTTCATGTGAAGACAAGGCACATTTATGCTGCCATAAACCAGAGTATGCCTGGGGTTACCAAAAGCTGGAAGAGGCAAAGATTTTCTCCTAGATGTTCCCTGAAGGACTATAGCCATGCCACCACCCAGATTTCAGACTTCTCTCCTCTAGAACTGTGAAATAAGTTTTTTTTAATTCATATTCTTAAATTTTATATCCAAACTAGTTAGCATATAATGCAACAATGATTTCAGGAGTAAATTCCTTAATGCTCCTTACCCATTTAGCCAATCACCCCTCCCACAACCCCTCCAGTAACTGTTTTCCTTATTTAAAGGTCCTTTATGTTTTGTCCTCCTCCCTGTTTTTATATTATTTTTGCTTCCTTTCCCTTATTTTCATCTGTTCTGTGTCTTAAAGTCCTCATATGAGTGAAGTCATATGACTTTTGTCTTTCTCTAATTTTGCTTTGCATAATACCCTCTAGTTCCATCCAGTTGTAGTTTCATCTAGTTGTAAATGGCAAGATTTCATTCTTTCTGATTGCTGAGTAATACTCCACTGTATATATGTACCACATCTTCTTTATCCATTCACCCATAGATGGCCATTTGGGCTCTTTCCATACTTTGGCGATTGTTGATAGTGCTGCTGTAAACGTTGGGGTGCATGTGTCCCTTCGAAACAGCACACCTGTATCCCTTGGGTAAATGCCTAGTAGTGCAATTGTTGAGTTGTAGGGTAGTTCTATTTTTAACTTTTTGAGGAACCTCCATACTGTTTACCAGAGTGGCTGCACCAGTTTGCATTTCCACCAGAAGTGCAAAAAGATCCTCTTTCTCTGCATCCTTGCCAACATCTGTTGTTGCCTGAGTTGTTAATGTTAGCCATTCTGACAGGTGTGAGGTGGTATCTCATTGTGATTTTGATTTGTATTTCCCTGATGATGAGTGATGATGAGCATTTTGTCCTGTGTCAGTTGGCCATCTGGATGTCTTCTTTGGAGAAGTGCTATTCATGTCTTTTGCCCATTTCTTCACTGAATTATTTGTTTTTTGGGTGTTGAGTTTGATAAATTCTTTATATATTTTTGGATACTAACCCTTTATCTGATATGTTGTTTGCAAATATCTTCTCCCATTCCATCAGTTGCCTTTTAGTTTTGCTGATTGTTGCCTTCGCTGTGCAGAAGCTTTTTATTTGTGGTCCTTTTTTTTTTTTTTAACAACAGCCCTAGGAAACTAGTACAAAGGCTATATGACTTTCATAACCAGAAAATTTGTTAAAAATTTTTAATGTTTGATTTTGAGAGAGTGTGAGTCAGTGGGAGGGGGGAGAAAGGGGGGAGACAGAGAATCTGAAGCAGGCTCCAGACTCCGAGCTGTCAGCACAGAGCCCTACATGGGGCTGGAACTCAGGAACTGCGAGATCATGACCTGGGCCTAAGTCAGATGCTTAACCAACAGAGCCACACAGGCAACCAGTTTAGCAGTAATTATATCTGGTTCTCTTTGGGACAGTAGTTCTCAGCCATACCAATTCTTTTTTTTTTTTTTTTCTCCAAAGATTTTGTAATTCCCTTTTGGCTATCCTGAAATGAAATTCATCGATAATACAACCCACCTATATAATTTCCAAATGCCATTATTATGCCTTGATTGTAATCCAATCAACATAAGATATTAATTTATAAATAAATAATAAGTATTTCAATATCTAAATGTCTTAGGGAGACTTTATTAGAAGACATAGTGAAATAGTTGCTTATTTGTGCCACAAGTGAAACATACAGATTGAATGCATGATTCAAATACCATGTGTAGTGTTAATATTTGTTATGATTTTCTGAAATAGTTAACAACTTCTGATTTCCAAGAAGCAAAATAGGATTCATTTTTGGGATTAATTTCATGATAGTGTTATTTACTTTCTGAAGCCATGCTAAATTATCAAAACTCAAATTATCCCCTTCTCCTTAGAAATACTAATATTTTATTCCCTTACATCTGAACCTGCTCATTTTTATATGTAATGGGCATGTGTATATATGTACAGCCTGATGCTCAAAGTGCTTTAGTACAAAGGTACCAAGTGCTTTTTGCTCAGGAAGAGTGACAAGATCATATTGTAGAAAATATGGAAGACATTTCTTAGATAATAGAGGTCAGAAGGCAGGTCTCTGCTTTGGAAACCCTTTATTTAGCTGAGTGGGAGTTGACTGTGACTCCCAACTCTATGGTCCCAGTCAAAGCCAATTAGTAGGAAAAGGCCAGGGAGCATTAAAAATTGTGTGACCACAAAAGTAAAGGAAAACAAAATCAGTGGGTTAATGATGGCATTAGCCTGGAGAGAAAATGAGCTGAATGGTAGTTGAGGTCTTGTGAAGGAGTAGGTACCACACTTATTCCCCTTCAGCTCAACTAAGTTTATTTTATGCCCTGGGAAACAGCAGTGTTTGTGTACTGTGTAGTGATTTAGTCGTCTCTAAAAGCTATAGTACAGGAGGCCTCTTCATGTAGGAGGAGTGCTACATCCAGCAGGATGTGTCTATTACAGCATGACTCTGTGTAAAGGAACTGAGAAAACCTTAACTTTTAAGAATCCTGGCTCTGGTCTCCTTGTCAGGATCACTTCACATCAGAGGGAGTCAAATCCCCTTTCAGAATTGTCAACTGCACTGTAAACCAGTAGTCACCATTTGAGCAGCGGGTCAAGAACAGCTTTTGCAGAGGGGACAGCCAGCTCCCTGAAACAGAACCAAATCAGGCAGACATTTCTCCCTTTCCTGATTATTGGTAACTACAGGGGCAGAGCTGGGGGGAATGTTACAGCACATAAAAAAAAAAAAAATCAGAAGTGAACTCTGAAGAAGTTGGGCAAGACTTCCCGCTGATACAAGATGTGGGAACCCTAGGATGGGAGCCCTGCTCAGGGTGTAGTTTTGCCCTTAAATTCTCAAGGTCCCTTACTTGTTGAGATATCTTTAAATTCTAGTTCCCTTCTTTTGCTCTGTGTTTATTCCTGCTTCCATTTTCTTAAATCCTTTTGTATAAGGCACGGTGTTTCATTGTTACTTCATCTATATAATTCTCATATTGCTCTATTCCTCCCCTTTCAATTGTTTAAACATAAGTGTAACTCTGAAATTTCAGCACCCAAGTACAGCATGTTAAGCTTTGAGTTAATGGTAATGAGACCTAATATTTATTAAGTACTCGGTATGTAGAAGTAATGTGGTGAGTCCTTCCTATAAGCCCTCTCCTCCCAGTCGTGAAGCCAGGATTGAATCCAGATTTGTTAAGTTCTTAAACTCATAACCATTTATATTGCACTGCTTCCTTGAGATGAAGGAGTCTCACTAATAAAAAGTATGAGAATAAAGGTGAAGATGAGAGTTCTAGTCCTAAGCCTGTCATTATTTAACTCTGTGTCTTTAATGTCTTCATAAAATGATGGGATTCCATGGTTTTCAAACCATGTTCATGAAATCTATAGAATTTGGACAGTTCTCCAGGTTGATACATAGTGATCTAGAACTTGTAACTACTTGTAGAAGGGGTTTCAAATAAGAGTTGGTTTTATTGCTTAACGACCTTTTAAATCATGAGATCTATAAAAAACTATCCTTGCTTAAACTGTGAATGATGAATATATCCTTTTTTTAAATTTTGTTTTTGGACGCTTAACCAACTGAGCCACCCAGGTGCCCCTATAAAGTATTCTTATATGGTCTTAGATGAGTAGTGCTGAATTGATATTTTTAAATTTATTTTTTAGTGTTTTGTCTCCACTCTTGGAGGCTTCTAATGTTTATCAATGTCAAAAGTTAGAGTCCTCTGTGGATGAGGTAAAATATGATTTTTAATTAAGAAGCTTAAGCCTAAATAAGGGAAGCCAAGTCACTGACTATATATTGGTTTATACATTGAAAGCTCCGACCACAGTGTGATTGTTTTTTTTCTTTGTAAATATTTGCTAAAAGAGGACAAAGAGAAATCGCATTTAGAAAGGGGTTTGCTTTTATTAACCTTCTGGGTGTTGAATGAACAATTATGGAAAAATAAGCACCAATTAAAACTGATGCTTGACGATCAATTTCTCAAGATTTATTTAAAAAGTTTAAAGTAATTTGATGTTGGGCACCTGGGTGGCTCAGTTGGTTAAGTGTCTGACTTTGGCTCAGGTCATGATCTCATGGTTCATAGTTTCGAGCCCCACATCAGGCTCTATGCTGACAGCTCAGAGCCTGGAGCCTGCTTAGCATTCTGTGTCTCCCTCTCTCTCTGCCCCTCCCCCACTAGTGCTCTTTCTCTTTCAAAAATAAACATTAAAAACATTTTTTTAAATTTGCTTTAAGACTTCACAATTTCTGACAAATTAAAGAATAGCTTACTGTATTGTATTTTACTATATTAATCACATTAGACCAATTAATCAGTAACCAAAGCACTAAAAGGAATGAAACATTACTGCTAATATGATTTTAAAGGCTAGCTAAGATAAATATGCATTCACATTGTTTCAGCAGTTTGAACATTTTAACATGTTCTGCTTCGTGACTCACTAAATTTCCAATTTCTCTGAACAGTAAAAATGAATCTCTAGAGGCATTACTTAGTTTTGCCAGAAATCTAGTTTTGATACAAATTAGGAGCAGCAACATCTTTAAGTCCAGCATCATTTTAAGAGAGACTGTTTTCCACTAAAGAAATTGGTACCAAATTGATATAAAGTTCTCAAAATCATTTATTTTAAACCAGAGCATTTAAAAAATCAAGTATTTGGTCAGGCTTATATGATTTCCAGAGGCATATCTAACAATTCTAGCTCCTAATACATAAAAAAAAAAAAAGAATATATTCTAATCAGGTCAATAGCTATCTTAATTGTTGAATTTAGTAACCCACAAAAGTTTTACAGTATTTTATTTCTTCTTTAAAAATAAGAACTTAAGGTGTAGCAATTAATCTAACAAAAAGTAAACTAGCTTTACTAATTTGAGAAGCAAAATACCTATAAATCCATTTCCCTATACTAGAAACAGATACTTTAATTTTAAAGATAGGAATACTGGTAGGGTAGAATAACCATCATTGCATAAAAGTTATTTCATAATTAATCAGGCCATTAAAAATTATTGAAAAGATACTAAGAAATCGGTGCTTTCAATCAGTAAGAGTTATTATATTGAAAAAATTAAATTTTTATTAGTTGGTATCTAGCTTGACATTATTAGAAAACTGCAATACCAAGTAATAAAATTGTCATGTATTTTATTCATGCATTTTTCATTTTAAAGGTGTGCTTTGTGTCCTGGATTTTTTAATTTTACCCTTAGATTTATTTCACTGCTTTTAAAAATCATAGTTTGTTACTTTAATATCACCAGAATCTTTTTATCAATACTTTATTTTCTGAACCAGTAATAGGAATTATCACTGGAACTTGATGTTAATTAGAATACACTGGTATAAAACTTAGAGATCTCTGTTGTCAATCAAATATAACTTTTGCAAATTTGGTATAAAATTTGGTATAAAACTCTAGAAAGTAATACAATTAATAATTTTAGTAGGAAGATAAAGAACAAAAACAAAAGTGATACTATAGCTAATGGTATCACTTTGAGCTAGTACATTTTGAGCTATAACTTTTATTCTTGCTATTAAACTTGAACTGTGTCAGCCACTCTCAAATATTCATTAAAAAAATTTTTTTAATGTTTATTTTTGAGAGAGAGAGTGCAAATGAAGGGGCTGAGAGAGAAGGAGACACAGAACTCGAAGCCAGCTCCACGCTCCGAGCTGTCAGCAAAGAGCCCATTGTGGGGCTTGAACTCATGAACTGCGAGATCATGACCTGAGCCTAAGTTGGACACGTAACTGACTGAGCCACCCAAGCGCTCCTCAAATATTCATTTAAAAAATATTTACTGAATATGTTACTTACCAGAATTTAAATTTTGAAATATTAAAAAATAAAAATAAAATTAAAACATTTATTGAGTAACCACCATATGCTAGGATTAAGACTATAGTTAATAACGTATCACATATTTGAAAGTTGCTAAGAGAGCAGATCTTAAAAGTTCTCATCTCAGGTGCACCTGGGTGGCTCAGTCGGTTAAGGGTACAACTTTTGATATTGACTCAGGCTATGATCTCTTAGTCAAGCATGGAGCTTGCTTGGGATCTCTCTGCCCCTCCCCAACTTGCCTGTGTGTGTGGGGGTGTGTATGTGTGTGCACGGTTACTCTTTTTTTTTTTTTTTTAAGTTGTCATCACAGGAAAACAATTCTTTTGTAACTATGGTGATGGATCTCAACTGATTATGGTGATCATTTTTGCAATATATACAAATGTCAAATCATGTTGTATACCTAAAACTAATACAATGTTACAGGCCAATTATAGCTTGACAAAAAATAGTATAGCATACCAGAACTAAAAGAAAATTTAAAATAATCATTTATTTATGCTATAATTTATTTTTAAATTTAAGTAAAATTTAATGCTACCTAACTTTGATGTCATTTAAATAATGTCAACTGGAGTTACTACATTTATTTTGTTAAATATCTTCTATAGAATTGTTTATTGACTAGCTGAATGTGGAGCAGTTTTAAACTTAAATATGGTCAAATTTATTGGTCTGTCTATTCCCCCCAAAATGCTTTATAATTTTATGATTCTGGCATCTTCCTTAATTTTAGAATTTTTCTTTCACCTTTAATTTTCATCAATGCCCTAAATTAGTTATTAGTATTGTTACTATTATCATTCTCATTTTAATTGTTACTTTTATAGTCAATGTTTATTTAGATGTACATAAGTATTCATTTCTTTGTTCATTGTTGTTTCTGACATATCACTCTTCCCTTCTGGAAATTTATTCCTTGCTGAACTTATGTCCCTTAATAGTTATTTTAGTAAAGATCAAGACCTTTAAATCGTCAAAGTTGCCTTTTATTCTGTTTAATCCTATTTAAGCTAAATACAGACTATTTTTTCTGAGTTACTGTTCCTCTACACTTTGAAGATACTATTCCATTGTTTTCTACTAGTTATTAGTATTGTCAGTCTGTTCTTTCTATTTTGGCGATCTCTTTTCTCCCCAATAGATTTTGAAGTTTTCTCTTTGTCTTTGGTATTCTGCAGTTCAACTACAGTCCACCTAGCATGGATTTCTTTTGTTTTTCTGTGTAGGACTTGTTCTTTTTCAAGCTGAATATTTCTTTTTTTCAAACCTGGGGAAACACTTAAAGTATTTTTTTCTACACTCTTTATTTTCCTTCTAGAACTTCAGTTAAATGTACTTTGGAATTTTCATCTCCACCAGGTCTCTGAGCAGCTCTTTCAGACCTTTTTTCTCTTTTTGTTGTATCCTGGGTATTTTTCTCAACTTTATTTCCCAGCTTTTCTAATTCTGTAATGATGTAAAAGCACTGTTCCTCACAGATGTAATTCAGGAACTTGTTTAATAAGTGGACTTTTTATGGATTGATCCGAGTTATCAATAAAGAAATCCATCATATGGGAGTCCTGAACAAGTCATCTTTATTTCATACTTCTTAAAATTTCCCTGTACCTTATTGTTTAAGTTTCACTTTTTCTGTATGGTCATTCAACCTGCTTTTCGTTTATATAAGCATGCCATTGATCTAGTCCATATTTCTCTGCCAACCAAAATAAACATAAGAAATGATTATAATTAACGGAAAAATCATGTCAATGCCTTTAAGTTCAGATAACTTCTATCTTCTGCATCTCTTTGACCAACAACTAAACTGATAGAAAAAAGAAATAGAATCGGTGTGGTTTATTTGGTTCAGTGGATACATGTTAACTTTTATTAAATGTACACTGTTTTCATAAGCTTTAAGAGATTACTGTGTTTTTCATCCATTTTGGGTATCAAAGGAAATTTTTTGCCCTGTAATTTACAGGATTTATTTTTAAAATAAGAACTTGATTTACTTTTCACTGTCATCATTTTCTTTCATCCTTATTCTAAAAGACTGTGGGATTCACTTTATTTTCTAATCTCAAGGTTTTCTATTACATGTATGGTAATGTGCCCAGACCTAGATAAATACACTTAAAATAGCAAGAGAAATATATTTAATTTCCATTTTCAAATTTCTCAATCTTAAATGTTTTCATGAAGAGAGGAGGATTGTGTCAATATGAATATGATAGCTTTGTGAAGAAATTGAAGTGCTAGGCTTCATGAGTTTCATTAAGATTTGATTACCTCATTCGTAGAATCACACGGAGC
The DNA here is from genome assembly GCF_014898765.1 of Herpailurus yagouaroundi. NCBI lineage: Eukaryota > Metazoa > Chordata > Mammalia > Carnivora > Felidae > Herpailurus > Herpailurus yagouaroundi. Next base: position 40,762,044 of record NW_024412403.1, on the reverse strand, counting down.
CACAAAAGCTTGTCAGGTAAAAAAGTTGTGTAATCATACTTGGTTTTGGAAAGGTTATTAGGATTCAGTTTAGAACATGGGTGATAAAGCTTGATGACTAGAGACAGGGAAAAGTGGCTTGATTTAAGATTTACATAGAATATATTTACACAGTAGGTCGTGATTAGTTGTACAGGAGTCAAAGGTCATGCTCATGGTGTCATAGTAACACATAACAAAGGTCAGGTGTGCACAAGAAACATCCAGTTTTGAGCAAGATATAAATATGCTTCCAGTAGGATATCTGAGTGGAATTGTCCAGTTGCAGGTCCATAGTTCAGGAGTAAACTTTGGCCAACTTGTAATCAAAATCAGGAAAATGTATGCAGTCATTGAAGGGGAGGGTAAAAATGAGAAGACAAAAAGGGATCTGGGAAACCCTGAAGAGAGTGGGTATCAAAAAATTGAAGAGAAGAGAGTGTTTTGAAAAACAGGGTGTGATTAACACTTTCTCAAGATGCTGAGAGTTAAGGCTGAGGAATATGAAGGGGAGATAGAACCAAGGTCAGGTTGTGACAGCACTTTCAGGAAAGAAATGAATAAATATGGTGTATACACAAAGTAGGATATAATAAACCTTTTGCAATGTATGGCCTGCATGCATTAAGTGGGGAATATTGAAAGAACAAAGTGACCTGTAAGGTAAGACAGTATTCATGTGATTTTTGTTTTAATTTGGGTGTAGTTGACATGCTATGTTACATTAGTTTTAGGTGTACCATTTAGTGATTTGACATGTTTATACATTATGCTTTGTTTACTACAAGCGTAGTTACCCTCTGTCCTACTACATCACCGTTTCAACCTTATTGACTATATTCCTTATGCTGTGCCTTTTATTCCTGTGACTTCATTCATTACATAAGTGGAAGCCAGTATCTCTCTCTCTCCCTTCACACATTTTTCCCATCCCCTACATGATCTACCCTCTGGCAACCATCAGTTTGTTCTCTGTATTTATAGGTCTGATTCTGCATTTCACTTAGTTGTTTTATATTCTACTTATGAGTGGAATTATATGGTATTTGTCTTTCTTAGTCTAACTTATTTCACTTAGCATAATACCCTCTAGGTCCATCCATGTTGTCTCAAATGACATTATCTTATCCTTTTTCATGGTTGTGTGATATTCCACATTTTCTTTACACATTCATCTAAGGATGGACACTTAAGGTGCTTCCATATCCTTGTAAATAATTCTGCCATGAATATCAGGGTTTATGTATCTTTTCAAATTAGTGTCTCATTTTCTTTGGGTAAATATCCAATAGTGTAATTATTGGATACTTGATTGTTTTTTAAGTGTTAAGTTATATAAGTTCTTTATATATTTTTAGATACTAACCCTTTATCAGATATCTCATTTTCAAGATCTTTTCCCATTCAGTAGTCTGTCTTTCTGTACTGTTGATGGTTTCTTTTGCTTAGCAAAAGTTATTATTTTGATGAAGTCCTAATAGTTTATTTTTGCTTTTGTTTCCCTTGCCTTAGGAGACATATCTAGAAAAATGTTGTTATGCCTGACATCAGAGAAATTACTGCCTGTGTTCTTGCTGGGATTTTTATGGTTTGGGGTCTCACATTTAATCTATTTTGAGTTTATCTTTTCATCCATATACAGTAAGTCATTATTCATGTGAATTTTAAAATATAGATACAGGGGCGCCTGGGTGGCGCAGTCAGTTAAGCGTCTGACTTCAGCCAGGTCACGATCTTGCGCTCCGTTGAGTTCGAGACCCGCGTCAGGCTCTGGGCTGATGGCTCAGAGCCTGGAGCCTGTTTCCGATTCTCTGTCTCCCTCTCTCTCTGACCCTCCCCCGTTCATGCTCTGTCTCTCCCTGTCCCAAAAATAAATAAACGTTGAAAAAAAAATTTTTTTTAAATAAAATATAAAAATACATAACGCATGTTGTCATACACACAGATACACATGTACATATAAATATGTAAATATAAATATAGCAAGTTTGAAAAACGATTGGAAGTTTACATATCAACTTCAAGAAAATTTTTTTCTATAAATATATTGACAGTAATGGGTGGATTAGGTGTGCATTTTAATTACATCAGTAATGTTTTACCCCCCTAAAAAAAGTGACCTAAAGCAAAGAATGACATGCATTAACTTTTGGTGGTAAGGGAGTCTTATTCTCTCTCAGAGCTCTTTGTATGTTAACAATATTTCATAATTCTGTACAGTAATTCATAGACTTGTATTAGATTTGCCCAAGACATATAGATAAGAAATATGGTCAAACTTACTAGAAGTCAAATTTTCTGGATATTTAAGAAAACCACATTGAGCATGAGAGGTACAGCAATGGAGGCAGCAAATATTTGCCATTGTTTCAAGAAAGATATTAGCCAAATATTCAATTAATACTTAATTTTTTTTTAAGTTTATTTTTGAGAGACAGAGACAGAGCACAAGCAGGGGAGGGGCAAAGAGAGACACAGAATCCGAAGCAGGCTCCAGGCTCTGAGCTGACAGCACAGAGCCTGATGCACAGCTTGAATCCCCAATCTGTGAGATCATGACCTGAGCTGAAGTCGACACTTACCTGACTGAACCACCCAGGCACCCCCCCATACTTGTTCTCAAATTAAGAATAAAACTATGCAATTTTTATTCAGCCATAAGATGTTACTCTTTGCCAAACAAGTTGACATATATAGTAATAGCTCATCATGGCCTATTAAAAATACCTTGAATAGGAAAATAAGATACTGTGTATTAATTTAAATCTACTTAGTATTTTTCTTTAACATGGATACTTAGCTATGGACACAGATATTCTAACATTAATAACGTATATAATTCCATAATTTTTTATAAAGATGTTTGATCATTTAAATTGATGGCATAATCAAATAAAGCCCAAGTTTAAAAACAAAATATTGACTTGTTAGAGAAATGTAAAATCTCTTAGCATATCTAATTTTACTTGAAATATCCAAAGAAAAGAGCTATGCAATTTTCCAGATAAGTATATCAAATAAATTTTTCTTTAATTATGTATAATGCATATCTTAGTTCTTTATTTCCTATAAGCTGTTTTTATGCCGTTCCCAGTTGTCATTTGAACTTATCAAAGTTAAGATTTGTCAAAAATTAAAAAAAATCTAAATATCTCCCAGATATAGAAATCATATTCCTTGAATATACTGGCAAAATAAAAACAATAAAATTCTACCAGGATAAATTAAAAAAAAAAAATGCCCTCAGAGAACTTAGTGAATCTTGGCCTCCCTAAGAATTATTTTTATCAACGTCTGTTGACCAGTTTTAATTACATGGTTATGCCAAAATAAAGCTTGTAAAGGACCTCTGCTTATCTACATTAGACTTTGACTCAGGTTCTAATAGTTATAATAATAGCAAAGCTGAAAAATCTCAGAACAGAAGTCTGAAGGAGACTGTCAGTAATTTCAGATATTTTTTTGATTCTGGTTTCTGATCTCACAGTATTAGATTCTTGCCTATTTTGAATTCTGGTGTCAGTACTGTGAAATTTCATGTGTTGCAATGGGAAAATTATGAAGTTAAATTCAAGTTCACCTATAGGTATTGTTACTTACAGAAAATATTAACAACTTGTACTGACCAATGAGTGATAAAATAAGACAAAGCATTATTCTCATAACCTTAGAGTAAGTTGGGGACATAGTTTTATAAATAACATCTATATTAACCTCAGGTCCCCCGAATTTGAAACTGTTGTGTTTTTAGTCAACTATTCCCATATGATATTAAACTATTAAAATCTCAAAACTGAGAAGGTCTTGTTTTTCCCATCCACCATGAATTAATGGAGATCAGTTTCATCTTAGACGATTCATTCTCTGAAATGAACCCTTTTCTGTGACATACAAACTCTATTTGGAAAACAAACTTAATTGCAAAGCACCAATTTGTCTTCTATATTCATTATCTGTGAGTGTTTATTACTGTTCTAGAAAATTAGATTACAATTTTCTTTTAATTATCTTCCTGAGGATGCACCTCATTTCCTGATGACAACTGGAAAATATCCAAATGACTACCAGCCATAATTAAGATAGGTTTCTTCTCCAGAAGCTTCAGGAACTATTCAGTCATTGTGTGTTTATTAAGTTGACTTTAAATCCTGGAATTTACCTAACCTTGGCCATAAAATATTAGAGTGTGTCATATGTGAAAATTAATTTTTTGGTTGTTTTGTATAAAATTGTTTTAGAAAAATTATTTTTCAATTGACTTCCAATATGTGTGAATAATATATATATGTACATATATTATATATGTATACTATATATTGTGTATATATAATCTTATATATAATATGATATAGATAATATAAATATGTATACAATATATATTGTGTATATACATATAATCTTATATATAATATGATATAGATATGGAATGAGAGTCTGGCTATGGCATCGCAATTTTTAGAAGGTATTATAGGAAAATAAGCATTAAGTGGTTAAAGAAAAAAGGCCTCCAGAGGACAATGAAGGTTTCTGTGTTTGGGAGAAAAGAAATATTAAATAAATGCTATAGGAAGAAAAATGACCTGATATTTAGAAAAGAAACATAAGAATTTCTCTTTGAGAAATTAGAGATTCTGCATGTGATTGTGGGTTTTGAGAGTAATCAGAACATGTGGGCACATATTGAAGATAGATAGGCCAGAGGCCAACAGAGTACTTCTTAAATATTAGAGTATCCAACCATGTTACTTCATGGGATTGAGGGTGTCATTACATGTGCTGCGTTCAGAGAGAGCCCAGAAAGTATCAAAGGCACATCTTCAGGAGTTGTAAGCAAGATTTAGTAATAATAAGGAGGGACGAGTCAATTTAGTATCATTTTCATATACAAATCCATTTATTGAACACACAAAAAACGTTAGCTTTTACTGTCATTGTTGATGATTTCATTGTGAATTTCTGGAGTAGGTGTAGCTATTGGATGCTTCCAGCAGGGGGAAGCAGACCCCTTCATAGTGGGGTGGCTGATTTCAAAGGCATCCCATTTGCAACTAAGAATTACCAGGGAGTTGGTTTGTTGGTATCTGGTCGTGACCAAAACAAGACTGTGTAACCCATATTCTTCATCTTGACTGTTCTGTTGGCATTAATTCCTTCAACCTGCATTTCTTTCTTTCTTTCTTTCTTTCTTTCTTTCTTTCTTTCTTTCTTTCTTTCTTTCTTTCTTTCTTTCT
>NW_024412403.1:40694524-40756785 GCF_014898765.1 Herpailurus yagouaroundi | reverse complement strand
TCTTTCTTTCTTTCTTTCTTTCTTTCTTTCTTTCTTTCTTTCTTTCTCAGTTGAATCTGATGGTGACAGTACATATTTTAGGAGCAAGCACAGGAAGGTACACAAAGTACTTCATATATTGTATACACTGATAAATGTAACACTATAGTCCAGTCTATAACACAGTCCCGAAGATTTATGCTCAGTAGAGAGTCTGAAGTCTAGAACCACAGACTATTTGGCAGGTACCCCTCAAATTTGGGCACAGCCACAGACAAATGGGAGGTTCAAACATAAGATCTCACAACTTTGCCACCCCAGGTTGTCTTTGGCTATGCTCTTGGTTTTTCTTTTTCCTGTCCAATTGCAAGGAGGAGAGCTGGAAAAGATTACCTAACAATATTTATTCATGAGGAATTCTAAGCCTATTGTTAAGCCCCCACAGACAAATGGGATTGAGGTTCTCCACATGCTCTTGTCTTGCTCTACTTGTTGGAATTTTCTTCAAGGTAAACTGAGATGATTGGACTATATAACACCATGTGTGATAAGGACCTGAAGTATCTGGTTTGGATAATAACAGAATGACTACAAAGTACTAGAAATTTCAGAGTGGTGAAACACCCATATAGTTTAAAGGAATTTTTGCTATAACACACCCAAAGCTTGAGGGGCTCTTTGTCCTATCCACTAAGATCTTTTCCTCCATCTGCTTACCTTGCAATTTTGCAGTCAGAGCTGATCTCATTTTTCCATTGCCTTGGGGGTAAAAACATCTATTAGTTTCACATATATTTTTCCTGCTGTCTCTGGGTTTCTGTGGCCTACCCCTTTTACTATTCCTTTAAAATAATACTTACATTTTCTTCTTATCCCCTTAGGGCATCCTTCAAGCCTTGTACTCAATTCCATAGTTTAATCACATTCAACACAGAAGATGTGTAATCACAAAAAGTGCATCGAGAGATAATATATTTTCAGGAAGCACTTGCTGTCTACTTACCATTAGGAGTGGTAGGAAAACCACTCTTCTCTAAGTTGGTTGTCTATTCAATGTAAATTTTATTCTCTCTCATAATAAACAATAAAAGGGGGATTCCTGCCCCCCACCCTGTATTGATCTAATTTAAGAGTATTATGCTTCTCCTTCTCAAATCAGTCTTTGTGATATGAATGGAAAGGAGCTGGAAGTGCCCAAATCTATGTCAAATGATTAGCGTTTCAACCAATGGTTGACAGGCTGTCTATTTTACCAAGTCTCCTACCTAGAAGGGATAATACATTGGCAGAATTCATTTTACTGATATGGCATGTTTCTGGATTGTTGAAAGTCTTATCTTTTAAGACATGGCTGAGGCATCATCTCCTCCATGAAGGCAAAAGCATTAATTACTTTCTTCTTCTATACATGAGCCTCTATGTTTGTCTTCTCACGGTTCATATTACCTGTTTTGGAAATGAATGTTTACTATACTGTTTGTAATGGCTTGAGGACATTGACCTGAGGTTACCCACCACAGTGCTTAGCAAACACCTGGCAGGTAGAAGTCTGAAATAAATTGTGTGTTTCATACCCAGCACATCTTGTTTTCTAATATTCAAATTTATTCCTCTGTTGAAATAAATTAATATTTTTATCTCCACTGACTCAAAACAAAAAACATCATTTCAAAGTGACCAGGAGGGGCATGGTAAAGGCATTTATAGTTTATTTAAAAAAAAAAAAGGCTACTTTATTTCCTTCACAAGAAAAGCAAATACTGGCAATATTTACATAGATATTTTCTTACTGGACTGGAAATGATTAAAATAGTTAAAAAAAATTAGTAAGGGGTGCCTGGGTGGCTCAGTCAACTGAGTGTCCAATTCGTGGTTTCTGCTCAAGTCATAATCTCAAGGTTCATGAGTTGGGCCTGCATTGGGCTCTGTGCTGACCATGCGAAGCTTCCTTGAGATTCTCTCTTTCTTTGGTCCTTCCCCTCAAAAATAAACATTAAAAAAAGAAAAATAACAAAAAATAGTAACTTATCCTCTTATTTGGTTTAAGCTACTTAGAAGCACCCTTAACACTTTGGTTGGAGAAATAGAGTGTAAAATACATTGTAGAAAAAAATATAATATTAAAGATGTGACAATAGACAGTATTTTATGACTTTCTCTAAAGGAGGGCCCTCAACTGCCATTCCCTAGCACCCTGCATATATCATTATTTCTTAAAACCAGAGTGGGTAATTATTACAGAACTTCAGATAGATATATACATACAATAAAGAGTAAAAATACTTCAACAAAAAATCTGGCAATGCCAATGAAATAGAAATTGTAGTATATGGAATAGCCACTGCCATTTGAGGCCTGACAAATTGTGTGTATTTTGTTTATTTTTTTGAGAGAGAGGGTCTGAAAATGGGGAAGGGAGGTGTAGAGGGGGAGAAAGAGAATCCCAAGCAGGCTCCATGTCCAGTGCGATACCCAATTCAGAGCTTGATCCTGCCACCCTGGGGTCATGACCCAAGCAGAAATCAAGACTCAGAGGCTCAACTGACTGAGCCACCCAGATAGTCCTACACACTCTTTTTAAATACTTTCTCCCCATATTTTGACAGTTCCTTTCATCGTTCCTCACATTGTTAGTTACCTTTCCCAAGACAAATATTTTTTTTTCCCCTCATTGTCATTGTGTGGGCAGTGTTACTTAGGCCTCACAAAATAGATCTATTCATGCAAGAGTTTGAATTGGCAGGGAGCTTCATGGGAAATTAGTGGGGTCTCTTCTTGCTGCTGGCATGGGTAGAATGCCAGCTATCTCTGGGCTCTGCAGCAGCAACTCCCTTAGCAGGCAATTCTGCAATCAAGTCTGGGGCTTTATTTCTGGAAGCTCCACCTATAGTCTTCCTTCAATACTATGAGGTCTCAACATCCTTTAATAAATCCATTGGAGCTCAAACTAAGTAGAGTAGGCTATTCTATTCTAATAATCTATTCTGTCACCTGAAATTAAGAAACTAGGTCTTATTTTAAAATATTTGATGCCTTCATCTACCCCAAAACCCCATACTTAGCTTCACTCCTGATAAATCCTTGAAAAGTGCTTGATGATGATAAACATTTGCTGAAACATAATTTAATGGGATTTATTTTGCACAACATTTGTGCTTTTTGTTTTTCTCACTAAGAATATAAATGCCCTGTACTTACAGATTTCCACCTTGGTGAGAAAGAAGTATGCATTATGGAAGTTATTGTTTTAAATTTTGACTTGAGGGGTATCTGGTTGGCTCAGTCTTAAAAACTATGCCAAGAAATGTGTTTTCTGAAACCCCCATGTAGATATATATATGTCAAAAATTTTCCATATCCTTTTTGAACAAGTTCAGAAATATTTCTGCAGCCAATACATCTGTCAGTTTCTTCACTGTAAAGAGCGAAATTTATGAATTTCACCAAATCATTGCACAATAAACGAAAGAAAATAGAGTAACATGAAGTCTAAAATGGTCTTTTATCAATTCAGTTCTCTAAGTATTATCTTCAATTTTGTTTACTTGCATTTAAGAAAGCATATTTTCTGTTTAAGCTTTTGTTCTTAGAACATCAAAGAGTGGGAGAAGATACAGCAGATTCTATACTTATTAGAATATTCATCTTGCTGTCCCAACAAACTAAACTGCTTGGATTCTACCCTTTGCTGCTTTTTTTAGACTCATAAGGAGTTTATAGTTTATTGGTTAATGGGTAAGTTTGACACATCTGACATTTTTCCTCAATACCTCAAGGGCACATAATTGATCATAACCCTTGTTTATAGCACATTCTCAACATTGGTCCATCATTAACCATCTTTTAATTATTCCTTACTCATTGGTTTTTATGACTGAATGGACACCAACGACACTTTCTGGCTATAGTTTGTTTTCCTTATCTATGCAACATGGACTCTTCACAGAATACCAAACTAACGTGAGGGATGAAACAAACGGGGTCTAGCTTGGGTTCGTCAGTGAATGACTGAGAGTCTTTTATAGAGGAAGAAGATATCACTAAACAGAAACTTGCAATAAAAAATAAAGTTAGTGTAGTACTTCTGGGAAGGTTATTGCTTTGACAAATGAAAACTTCAAGAACTTAAAGGAATATTAGCAGATAAGTGATTTGACACCAAGGCTAAGCTGTGTAAGTCCTGCTGCTGTGCTACCTGTATTTAAGCATGATGTGCTTTTTCTAGATGGCAGAATGGGGGCTCATACCGTGCTGCTCATTTATCCCTGAGCCTGATCAAGTTACAGGTCACTCTGTAGAAACCTTACCTGGTATAACTCATAGGGAAGCATGATCAAGAACAGAACTCAATCTCCTTCAAACAAATACATTCTAAAGAGTTCTAATAAGCTCATAATTTACAATCTAGAATTAAGCATTATGCAATAGGTCTATAAATATATTTTCATATATATCCCATGACCTCAGATTCAGTTTATGTGTAGATATTTGTGAGATTTCCTTGAGCTAGAAGATTTTTATTGGAGATCTGACCTGGTTGGAGCCATGCTAACTTTGGAGTCCTGTTATGGGTAAAAACGGAGGTGGCAGAATAACCAATAATAACAAGGAAGGAAGTGTTGGGGGTTTTCATGTTAATAACCAGCTAGAATTGAGAGTAAAAGATAGATAGTATGTAAACATGTGACAGCGTTCAAAGGCTAATCAAAGGCAAACAGACATCGTTAGTTTTCTATTATATCCCTGTATTAACCTGCTACAGCTTTCATAATAAAATGCCACAATCTGAGTGGCTTAAACAACAGAAATTTACTTTCTTACAGTTGTGTAGGCTGAAAGTCCAAGAGAAGGGGCCAGAAATTTGGTTTCTCCTGAGTCCTGTATCCTTGGTTCACAGATGGCTGCTTCCTCCCTGATTCTTCACATAGCCTTTCCTCTGTGCCCACAAACCCCCTGGCATCTCATTTGTGTGTCTAATCTCCTCCTCTTGGAAAGACACCAGTAAGATTGGGTTGGATCTTAAGATCAAGCCTAGTAGCCAGATTTTAACTTACCATATTGAGGCCCTATCTCCAAAAAGTCATATCCTGAGGTACTAGGGGTTAGACTTCACCTACGAATTTTAACAGTACATAATTCAGCCCATAACAATCCTCTAATTTGAAATATCCTCTCCCAGACATCTTATGAGCCCTGTATTCCAACTATAAACTTCTCTTTTCCTGAAAAAGCCAGTATTTTATTCCCACTTTTGTAAAATGTATTCTTTCTCTATTTTTCACTGTCATGAGTTTACTCACCATTCAAGACCCTATCACTTCTTCTGGGGGCAGTTTTAATTAACCTAGCTAGAAGCGATCTCTGCCTTTGGGTACTGTCGTCCTTTGCTGTACTCTATTAGAACTTTCGTCAGATGAATCTTCTATCAAAATGGATGTATGCATTATTTCCTTTTATACTGTTCCTTATAGAGGTCTTGTTTTATTGTAAATCCCTGTATTACAAGGTGTGCAATGCTTTGTAAACCGTGGGTACTAAATATGTTACTGACTGGTTAAGACTTAATGATGTACAAAGATTGATTATATATTTTTTTCAGTCTGTTAGCGTTTCTCCTAATGTTTCAGATTTATCCATGAAGATTTACCATAAAATTTCCCAAAAATAACTCACATTCCACTTTTTTTTGAAGTTTATTTATTTTGAGAGAAAGAATGAATGAATGAAGGAACGAACGAACAGGGGAGGAGCTGGGGTGGGGGGGTGGGATAGAGGATCGGAAGCAGGCTCTGTGCTGACAGCAAACAGCCTGTTACGGGGTTCGAACTCATGAACCAAGAGATCATGACCTGAGCCTAAGTTGGACACTTAAGTTGACTGAGCCAGCCAGGTGCCCCCACGTTGAACTTTTAATTATGTCCTTTTTTAGTATATATTGTGTGTATCTGACCACAATTCTCTGAGTATTGGATAGACACAAAGAACGTGGATAGAGAAGATATGAAGAACCAACTAATAAGAGTGATCTAAATTAGTTTATATAGAACACAAATAATTATTTACCAGAAATAAAACTGTTTAGATGGTATCCTTAGGGAAGATGGGAAGAGAGTACCATACAGTGAACCTACAAGGAAAAGGAACACATTAACAATCTAGTTCAGGAGGATTAAAAATGATGTATGGGGGCGCCTGGCTGGCTCAGTCGGTTCAGCGTCAGACTTTGGTTCAGGTTATGATCTCATGGTTTGTGGGTTCAAGCCCTGCATCCAACTCTGTGCTGACAGCTCAGAGCCTGGAGCTTACTTCAGATGCTATGTTTCCCTCTCTCCCCCACCCCTCCTGACTTGGGTGCGTGCTCTCTCTTTGTCTCTCTCTCTCAAAAATAAACATTAAAAAAATTTTTTTTTAAAGTGATGTATGAAAGACTCTAGGGCTTCCATTTTCTCTTTTGGAAACAGTAAGAAGTTATTGGACCAAGAACCATGTAAAATGTGTAGGATTCTTTTATATACATATAAATATGTGAAATCTATATGAATCTATTTCCCTATAAAGATTTGTAGCAAAATCATTAAAATGAAAACAAAAAGTCTGTGTCTCTGTGTTTGGGAACAGCAATAAATGAGCTGGAATATGATGGCAAGTGCTTGGAAAAGATGACCATTTCCCCAGGCAGGTTTGGGGGGGGGGGGAATGAATGATTTGACCTCTTGAGAAGTGCAAAAGAGGGTTAGTGTTGTGGGGGGGTCACTCTAAGATACAAAGAAGATAAAAGAAGCTTTTAGAGTGGTAGGACACTCTGTAATGCCATATGTGGGGTTCCCACAGACGGGTCTTCAGTTCTGTTTTGTTTTCCCTTATGATGTGTAAGACCAGGAGATTTTCTATATTTCCTGGTTTTTGACAATCCATCCAGGAGGCTGGTCTATAAACTCCTGCACATCCATTCCCACAGATCCTAAATTTATCTAGGGCACACTTTGGCTCTAAATTCAGAACAGATGGAAAAGGGTGCTATCTAAGAAAAGCCGAAATGACAGAATTACATTTTGCTTGAATGTTCTTCATTAAGGTAATTTATTGTGTTAATGCTCTGACTGTATCATCCTACTCCAAGGGTACCTGTCCTAAGTATGGCCAGAATAGAAGACCACCATTATTCCATTTTTTCCCCTGGTCAGCGATAAATTAAAAAAAAAAAATAGAGGAGATAAGGCAGGGAAAAGAAAGAGAGGTCTTTCTCTGGAGACTCCTATTTAGTTGCATAGGTGGGGCAGAGGCTGGTCTGGGAAAGTGCATTTTATGAAGCTGTGTATTTAAACCGGGGTAGACCTTCTAAGCAGACAATTGGGAAGAACATTGCCAGAATTCTCTTCTCTTTGAAGTCATGGTGATGAAAAGACAAAAATATATAAAAAACATAGGAGTAAGTGTAGAAATGATCAATTGACATGTACTGGATTAAAAGGAGAAAAGATGGTAGGAATACTATAAGGAAATTTTCATTTTCTGAAATTGAAACTTTCCAGCAGTGAATTCCATTGGTGGGTCAATTCTGATGAGTTCAAGTTTGGATGTGCAACCTCATGAATGGGTAGGTACCTACATGGCTGTTGTAAATCCGAAATTCCCAGAAAATCCTGCGTGTTTCATGAAATTCCTCTGAGTATTTATGGGCATGGTATACTGAGTTAATGAAATCTATGGGCACACTTTTTATTTACATTATAGTAAAATAAAGAGGAATTCTGATTTTATGTGTTTTCTACCATGCAAGAAACATTTGTATCACATGATGAAACCAGACACGGCCACTCCAGTTCTTACCTTTGGTCAGTGACTGCTTCTCAAACTTAAATAGGATACTAGTCACCTGGGGAATCCTAATAAAATCCTGATTCTGAATCACTGAGTCTGGGATGGAATTTCAAATTTTTAATAAGCTCTCAGAGTCTATTGCTGGTTTAAAAACCACACTTTAAGGAGCAAGGCCTTAGTTCACAGAGGATGTACCTCCATGTATCAAATACTCTTCTGATACATTTCTACATAGCTAGGAATTTTAATCAAATTATTTTTGGAGAAAATACAAAAAACGTGATGTCCTTACACTGGGGGAGAGACCGTAAGTACAATGTGGCATTTTAATTTTTATTTGTATAAATCTTACCATGGAACATCAGAGAAGAATCCTATTCACCAAGTATGTATATGAATAGAATTTAATTTTGTATTTAAAATATATAATTATTTACACTAGAAATGTTTAAAAATGTTTATTTTGAGAGGTAGAGACTGAGCATGAGTGGGGAAGGGACAGAGAAAGAGGAAGAGTGAGGACACCAAGCAGGCTCTGCACTGTTAGTGCAGAGCTCAACACGGGGCTCCAACCCAGAACCATGAGATCATGACCTGAGGTGGAATCAAGAGTCAGACACTTAACTGACTTAGCAACCCAGGCACCCCTGTAATTATTGTAGTTTAATGTTAATAATTTAGGTCAGTCTGGTCAGTCTTCTCCTCGCATATCAACTTGTTTGAGTACATAGAGTTCCTGTGATTTTTGGCACTTAATAGATATATTCTAAATTAACAAACGAGATAGTGAAGAATATGCTTAGTTTTATTCTTCATGGAAATTATGTATGATAAATAATTCTTATGAATATCTGGTACTGATAAATTTATCCCTGGGAAGAGGACATATCAACTCTTACTTGTCTATTTGTCCAAGACTCATTTTATACACATTTACATAAATGTATGCATCTTACGCACCATCTATTATGATTGATTAAAGGTATTCTGTCCTATTTTTTGTCCCCAGCACTACTTTAGAAACCATCATGTAGAGATTCACTGGGACAAAAACGTACCAAATGTTTTAGAAGTGGATATCTCTATAGCTAAGATAATCTATGTTGACTTTGATGTAGGAGTGGGGGCAACCCTGGAAAGTAGAACGTGCTTAATGAGGAGGGGCAGGGAGATATTAAAAAATGGTAGCAAATGTGTCAATGAGTGATATCACAGGGTATGAGAACAAATTATGTGAGGTAAGGAATGATCATAACTGGTAAATTATACTTATTTTAAAACATTGTCCATAATTTGGCTATTGTTGAGAGTGCTGCTATGAACATTGGGGTACAAGTGCCCCTATGTCCATCAACTGATGAATGGATAAAGAAATTGTGGTTTATATACACTATGGAATACTACGTGGCAATGAGAAAAAATGAAATATGGCCTTTTGTAGCAATGTGGATGGAACTGGAGAATGTGATGCTGAGTGAAATAAGCCATACAGAGAAAGACAGATACCATATGGTTTCACTCTTATGTGGATCCTGAGAAACTTAGCAGGAACCCATGGGGGACGGGAAGGAAAAAAAAAAAAAAGAGGTTAGAGTGGGAGAGAGCCAAAGCATAAGAGACTGTTGAGAACTGAGAGCAAACTGAGGGTTGATGGGGGGTGGGAGGGAGGAGAGGGTGGGTAATGGGTATTGAGGAGGGCACCTTTTGGGATGAGCACTGGGTGTTGTATGGAAACCAATTTGACAATAAATTTCATATATAAATTAAAACAAAAAAACAAAAAAACAAAAAAAAAAAAACATTGTCTAGGGCCAGTCCTTTTTTTCTTCCTTAAAATGCAAAAACTTGAACATGAATCTTCTGTCTCAAAGTTTAATCTCTCTTGTCTTCAGGATTCCAAAGAATGTTCACATTTTGTCTACTTCCAGAAACACCTTGACCATAATGTGCTGGTTGATTTTAGTTCTAGTGTTATGATTTGTACTATATCTACCACATGGCTTATTGTCTCATCAGGAAAATGTGTGAGTCAATAAGAATAATTTATGTGTTAAAAAGGACAGCTGACTATAAGCCAGAACTCTGGCTCTGTTCTTGGCATTTCTATCTTTTCTCTGTGTGGCCTAGAGAAAACTACTTAATGTTTCTTGGGTTTCAGAATGACAGTGGGTGGGCTTCCTCAATCTGTCGGATTCTGAACCTCTAGATGTCAATCCCATGAAACACATTTTGATGAAGTTATCTCATTGAAAGTAACCAAAATTACTACAGAATGAAAATCACAAACATTTGGCATCTTTGATTTCTGTTAAAAAAAAATCTTTACAGAACTCTTTCATTTGATGATGTGAATATATATTTGACATAATCAAATTTATGTTTAAATATGCTGTCCCCAGAAACCGTGAACGTTTCTAATGAAATGGAAACTATCATGTTTTAACATAAGCATTTTTTGAAAGAACCATGAAATTATGTGTATGATGTATCTTTATTAACTTCTTGAGCTTTTGAAGTAAATATTAAATCAGAAGTGAATTTTATTGTATAAAGGTGTCAACATTTGCTGCAATGGAAATACCTTAGATATAAATACCTTGGACAAAAATCTATGAGAAATAAATTCAATGTGTGTATATTTGTCATCTATTTCACTACAAATACTTAAATAATTAAGAGTAAATTCAAATTCAGATCCTCTGAGTTTTTCAATATTTGTCAAGTGATTGAACGAGGGCTAATTTCTAGTTCATGTTTATACTATAGGGTATCTCTCTGAATGAAAAACCCAAAACAAGTTCACTGCAATTTTAAAATAGTGCAATGAGGAGCATATTTTTTCCCACTTAGCTAAGGTAACCCCATAAACTCTGGGGGGAGAAAAAGACCAAGATTATCAAGTACTGGAATATAAGAGAGACATAAACTCATGAGAATTGTCTTGTGTTATCTTTGATTCTTATCTGAAAACTTCCGATACACGTTTAAAATAGGGATTATGAAAGATATTCATAAGTGTCAGCTGAAGGAATCATCATACTTAAAACTCAATGGATGTGTTGATGCAATAATTATAATCCAAATTCTCAATATGTCTTAGAAATAAAAGAAACCTCAGATAATATGAGGTCATCTGTGTTTATGTATTTAACAATCATAAGTGTACATAAATAATGTTTCAAGTGTTTCAACAGAAATTAACAAAAGTTGGTGAGTTAATAGTAAACATTTTGTCAAGGGCTATTTTAAAGACATGATATTTTGGGATGAGCACTGGGTGTTGTATGGAAACCAATTTGACAATAAACTTCATATATTGAAAAAAAATAAAAAATAAAGACATACAATATGTAATTCCTACTGATGAATAGGGTACTTTAAAACATTAAGAATAAAAAAATAATAAAACATTAAGAATAACTTTTGTTAAAATTCACTACTAATATAAAATGTTGGAACACTTGTAATATATTCTCAATGTAACTAGTAATATTTCAGCATTTCACATTACATTATTACTCTGTAGCCAGACTCCAAAATTATCTGAGAAAGCTCAGTGTAATTCATAATACTGGTAGATTATGGCAAGGTCTACAATTCAAACACATTTCTATTTTCCAGTCATCTCTACATTCCAACAGTGCTTTCATTTTGTTCACCAATCCTTTTGTTCACAGTTCCACTTGGACTCTTTCTCTAAAGAAGTCCCCCTAAAGTACTAGAAATTTTGTGATTTGCCATTTAATTTAGTTGACTGTGTCTGATGTCCAGTCTTTTTTTTTTTAATGTGTGTTTATTTTTGAAGGAGAGAGAGCACGTGAATGCAAGCTCATGAGCAGGGGAAGTGGAGAGAGAGACAGAGAGGGAGACACAGAATCTGAAGCAGGATCTAGGCTCCGAGCTGTCAGCACAGAGCCCAATGGTGGGGCTCGAACTCACGAACGGTGAGATCATGACCTGAGCCAAATTTGGAGGCTTAACCAACTGAGCCACCCAGACACCCCTCTGATGTTCAGTCTTTAGCAAAAATTTAATAACAATTACTGCACTCACAAAAGTAGGTATAAAAGAGTGCTTAGGAGTTCTCATAGCAGAGACAAAAATCTTCTGAAAAGTAAGATTAATAAGGGCTGCAGGAACATAAAATGGATTAGCTAAATGACTTTCTTAAACATTTCAAGAGTAGGAACTTTAGGTGGTGTTTGTAAATACTTTTACCATCTGTTTAAGTCTTTTGTTCTTAATTTCATTTTTGCTGTGTTTGACCTTGAGGATAATGTAATTTTAGTAATGGGATTTTACTTATAAAAATATGAATTCAAAGTTTCTTTTAGAGTTAATCTATAGATAGAAAATGGAAGCATTTTTTATGGTGCTCTGATGGCTGAATTTCCATTTTCTTGGGCACATTAGGAGCATGAACATTTGGATTAAGAAGTATTAGTCTTTTATTTTTCTGTTTAAAAGAAAATCAGTGCAAAGTTAGTCTTTTACAATGAACTCTTATATAATTCATTTATGAAGTAGTCATCTGTCTATAAGAGGATTGTTAATATATATTTTTCTCTTCCAGAGGGAAAGAATTTTCCAAGGGGAGAAAAGACAAGAAGCTAAACTTCCCTTTCAAAATAGTCAGGATCACACAAATGAATCATTGAGAAATGGAGTTGAGTGTGAAATAGGAGTTTGAATTCCAAAATTCTAACATAACTAGCCTTTTTGGGTTTGAAATGTATTAGATGGTACCAGCATGGGTTTGAAATATATTAGAAGGTTGCGAGATGTCTGGATGTCCATGCTGAAAATCTACCCTTAGTTGAGGGCTGTGGCCTGTCCGTGATGGGTTCTGGTAAATTTCATATGGGGTTTTCAATTCCAAGAATGCACTGGTAGTCAAAACCCCTCTTCCCAAACAGTATCAATTGTTTATCTTCTTAACAAAATACTGATGGATTATGTTGAATTAGTATAAGCTTAATAATCTGTCAGTAATAATAACCTATCATTTACTAGAATGATAAAATATATTGATTTCTGATCCAAAATAGGTGATTTTGTCTGAAGAGTTGCCTCTCATTGACACTTTGAATTGTGTCAGCTGGGTTGTAATACTTGCTATTTCATGACTCAAGTAACATCTTAAGTGACACTTCGCCAAAGAGAACACACTATGTTTAATTCATATGTTGACCAACAGATCCACTCTTTACAGGAGCTTTGACAGGAAGAGGAAGAAGGGAGAAAGACTGCTCTGTGTCAGGGAACAGGAAGAGCAAGGAAATATCACTCAAGTGTTTTGCTGAATAGAACTCCTGTCCCTGTGTAAAATGTGGCCACACTCTGATTGATGGTCCCCTCTTCACCCCAAGGCACTGGATACTCTAGCACCCTGATAACAGATTCAACACCACAGTGCATTAGCAAGTGATGATATTTTAATGAAATTTTACATAGAAACAGAATAGTGGGAATTCACCACATATCTAAGAGCAAAACTTGATATACTCCCTCAGGATCATGGATCCTTGTCCTGAATTCACCGGCCACCTCATCTCTCCTTTCTTCACATAGAATCTAAAATAATTTCCCTGGTTCTGAGCCAATCTGTTCTGCCTTCACCTTACAAATTCACTCAACAAGTCCTAGGCTATTAGTAGCCTTGCCTCACTCAAGAATCATCAATTATGACTTCATTAGGGAGCATCATTTGTCATTTAAGAGTTCTCTATGTTGCTTATCAAAATTTTTCTTTTACATAAATGGTCTCTTCCTATATGGAGAGTGGAAGTTAGCTTGGGTGAGAGAAGGCTATAGCTAAAAAAAAAAAAAGTGTTTCGTATGTATATGTTTATTCTTAAAGCTTCATCACCTTCTTTCCTAGTCTGGTGAGAGGGATTGGACAAAGAAAGAAAACCCAGAGGATCCCTTTGTCTCATTCCCTTGGGCATAAGATAAATACTTACTAGCCCAACTTTGCTTCTTTGAGCTGCACTTTCCCCTATCCCCATGCCACATAAAAGGAACTGCCTAAGTTCAAAGTCTCCTCATAGAATGTTTCCCATACTATGTCCTTTTGGCTCTCAATAATTTTTACTTCCTTTTCCTCTTCACTGAGGGTTTCATTCCTAGTCTAAAAATGACTGCTTCTAAAAGGGAGGAGAAAGAAAGGGGTCCTACATTATCAGAGTGGGATGTCATTCCCTAGTCCCTGAATCTTTGGGCTCAGTGTTCAAATACACAATGCTTTGAGTTTCAGAGGTATCGCAGTTTGTGTTGGTAGTAGTTCTCTCCATGGCATGGAATGTGCTGAGATTTTAATTTCGTTTTTATTTTTAGTCATGTGAAAAAAGGTGATGCTCTACTTTTTCTGGGGAAAAAAAAAAAGACTAGCTGCAAAAAGATTTCAGAATCCGCCGCCCCCCCCCCACCTTAGTGTCTCTGGAATGTAAGTGTGGGGACACATTTTAATAGGTGGCAGATTTTTACCCAAAGTCCTTCTCTCCTGTGTAACACTTAAATCAATAATCGAATCAAAGAAAATGCTGTTTAACACCTAGTTGGCTACAGCCAGTTCTTCCTCTAAGGTAGTGGTATAATTTCATGGTCTACTAAATTTCTCAGGGTTACAAAACTGTCGTCTTCTCTGAGCTGTTTTAACACTATATTACTTTACTAGGTATTATAACACCAAAAGATGGACAGACAGGACACTCAACCAAAGCTATATTTGCTCACATGAAATATTGATTATTGATCACTTTCTCTTCTGAGTTAATCTCGTAACTTCCATAAGACAAATAGTGCATATTGATGATGGCTGTGTCTCCATGTGCCTCTTCACATGGAGACTGACCCTAACCTGAAAAGCTTGAATAAACCACACTCACAGGCGAAGCAGCATGTCAGCAGTGTCCACTTCACCGCTAAGGAGCTCCTTCAACATGGGTTGATCACATGTTCATCATGTGGGTTCATCACACTATCCAGCTTATCACTCTCAGGTCATGCAAAATTTGATCCATCATTTGCCTTTTTACCTTCATTTTTCTTTTCCTTGAAATTGGTATTTTTGAGTAATATATATTTTAAATGCCACAAAAACATTTAAGATGAAGAGTAAAGATTAATATTCCAGTTCCTCTCCATGAAGTTTCACTACCTACCACAGGTGGTACCTACCCTCAGGCATTTCCTATAGGTCTTTCCAGAATTCTAACCTAAACAAATCCACAATTTATATTGTGTGAAATGTTCCACATGTTGCTTTTTGTTTCACTTCATTTTTGTTACAGCTCAACTTGGTTCTTCTATGTCTATAGTAATATATCGTTTGGATGAGCTATGCTTTGAAGATTCCTTTTTTATAATGTTTCTGGTGTTGATAGTTTCTGAGTAACATTGCTTCAAACACTATATTTCGAAACAGTTGTTTAGTTAAAAAAAAAAAAAAGTATACGTTTCCAAAGGAGAATTTGGGGGCCAATAGGTTTGAGCGATAAAGGAAATATTCTGGTTGGTAATTCCCTCCAAAAATGTGACACTCAACTTCCAGAATGATGTACGAGGCTGTCAAGTATTTCATGTTCATAGCACAATGAATTTTGTCATTTTCCTTTTTTTAAATCTTGGCCAACTTGAGAGTGAAAAATCGTCTTTTACTTGCCTTCTTGAATTTGCAATTTTTAATTTTGAGGTTAAGCTTATGTGAAAATACTTATGGATCCCTAAATTGTAGTTTTTCTAGTGAAATTCACTTGTTTGTCATATTATCATATGTTCTGGTAAAGCTTCTCTAGTTGTCTTTTTTTTTTTAAGTTGTGTAATTTTTATGCAAAACCTCTTAATCTTTGTGGGATTAGCTTTATTTATGTACTTAATTTTAATGTATATTTGTTATTTATTTTTTAATGATTTTTTTTCCAGAGGGGGTGCAGCAGGGGAGGGGCAGAGAGAGGGGAACAGAAGATCTGAAGACTCTGAGCTAACAGCAGAGAGCCTGATGTGGGGCTTGAACTCATGAACTGCGAGATCATGACCTGAGTCAAAGTTGGATGTTGAACCAACTGAACCACCAAGGTGCCCCTTAACTTTTTTTTCCTTTGTAGTTTCTTCATTTTGTATTGCACATAAGTAGTCTCTCACTTAAAAATTGAGTAGGTTCACCAATGATTTATCAGTTTTTCCCATAAGAACAATATTTTAGATTTAGTTTCTGTAAATTATCTTTAATTTTGTCAGTTTCTTCCAACTTCTTTCTTAATGTTATAATTCTTTTTCTAGTATTTAAGTTCTTGATTAATTTATTTTCATTAATTCCAATCTGTGAGTTTTCTTCGATGAATCTAGTTAGACCTATGAATGTAGTTATATCTTATGAACTTTTAAATTTTATTTTTATTTTCAGTATAGTCATACTTTGAAAGTTGTTCTCCCCTTCCCCAAGAATTGTTTGAGAGGTTTCTAAAAAAATTATTACTGAAGTTTTTATTTTTACTACTTAATTTCTAGATTTAATGCATTGTAGTAAAAATGTGGTCAGTGTTATTTTAAATATGTATGGATTTTTTTCTTGTGGCTTAATGTGCATGACTAATGTTTACCTTAATTATGTTTGGCACTTGCAGGTAAGTATTTTTTATGTTATTAAGTTGAATTTTCCCTTCATTGTCTGATTTACAAAGGATTTTTGATACTTAAATGAACATAGGTATTTTATGATAATAAATGTTAACATATTCCTCCAAAAGCATGTTTTATATCCCCTAGATTGTCTAGATGTTATGCCTTCAGTACAACTTTTCTAGAGGTTCTCTGCATTTCTTTTTAAGTTTTATTCTAACTTTACAGTTTTTGCTAATGTGATTAAAATCATTTATGTGTAATTATAGCATACATTTATATACCTAGGCTTGCTCACAAATTTATCTTTCTGTTCACCTTTTTTTTTGTAATCTGATTTTCCATTTGAGAGAATTTTCTTATTCCATAATAACTCCTTTTAGCATTTATTTCTATGAAGGTCTTGATGGTAATGATTTCTCTCGTTTTTGTCTAAAAACATATTTATTATGGAAATATTTTCTCTGTAATCCATTTAGAGAACTCAGATATTTTTTCAACAATCTGTAGCTCCGTTTACTAATCATTGTCTCCAGTAAAGGATCTATACATTTTCAATTTGAAATGTTGTATTTTTTTTTAATTTTTTTTTCAACGTTTATTTATTTTTAGGACAGAGAGAGACAGAGCATGAACGGGGGAGGGGCATAGAGAGAGGGAGACACAGAATCGGAAACAGGCTCCAGGCTCTGAGCCATCAGCCCAGAGCCCGACGCGGGGCTCGAACTCACGGACCGCGAGATCGTGACCTGACTGAAGTCGGACGCTTAACCGACTGCGCCACCCAGGCGCCCCTGAAATGTTGTATTTTTAAATTTATATTTGGAATTCTATTTGATTTTTTAATCACAATTCATTAGTAATTAGCTACCCATTTCATCTATTTCATCACACAATTTACTCAACTATTTTAAAGCTTTTGTCTACTAATTTCAATATCCAGATCATCTGATTTCATATTTTTCTTTTGTCCCTTCTTATTTTTTACTCACATAGCACTCTTTTAACATGTCTAGTATATTTTGAGTGCAAGAAATAGTGTCGAATTTTAGCAGGTCCAGAAGATGTTACTTTCTTCTAGAAAGTGTTTACCTTTTTTTTTTTATCCTAGACAGAGTGGAGGGTGAGTAACTCAAATCTACAGCTGATCTGAATTGGGACTGAGTTGCAGTATTGACAAGACTCAATCAAATTCTGGTTGGCCTTTGTTTCTGAGATATATAGACTACCTCAGGTTTTCAGTGGAGATCTTGGTGTGTTCTTTAGAGCTTATTCCCATAGGAGGTCCTATTTAGTCTTTATCTCCTCATCAGAAAACTCTACTGATTACCAGAGGTTATGGTAGGCATATAATATTCCCCAAAAGATGTCCACATCCTAAAAACCAGCATCCATGAATATTATATGTTATATGCAAAGGCAGAAGTAAAATTACAGATGGAATTAAGATTATTAATCAGCTGAATTCAAGATGAGAAAATATCCTGGGTTATCCACATGGACCCAATGTAATCATAAGAGTTTTTAATTGAGGAAGAGGGAAGCAAGAGAGTCAGAACCAAAGTGATAACATCTCAGGGAAGACTTAACTGGCCATTGCTGGGTTTGAAGATGGAAGGTGGCTATGAACCATGGAATCTAGACAGCCTGTAGAAGCTGGAGAAGACACAGAAATGAATGTCCCTCCTAAAGCTTTTCAAAACTGACAGCACTACTGACATGTTGATTTTAGCTCAGTGAGATCCACTGCAGATTTCTGACTTCTAGAGCTGTAAGATAATAAATGCATGTTCTAAGCTACTAAGTTTGTGGTAGCCTGTTATAGCAGTAATAGAAAACAAGTATGGAAAGTTTTTGGTTATTTCTTCAGCCTCCTACCCATATAGCCATGGGTAGTATTGCGGAAAAAGCCATGGGTATGAGGCCCCCAACGTCCAACTTCAACTCTTGCTTTGCAAAACTACATACACTTTTGCTGGTTTCTCTCTCCCTTATATGGAACCTCCTGCTTATTAAAAGCCCACATTCTTAGTCCCTTGGTTGCCCCCTAAATTGGAAAATACCTGAAGAAAAGCAGATAAAAGAAGTCCTTTCATTTTTGGAATCAGTTCTGTTCTCCAGGCTCATCAGCTGTCCAGTACCTTTAAGTAGATGGCATTTGTATTGTACTGGCTTCAGAGTGGTTTCCAGTTGAGCTAAGTCTGTGGCAATTGCTACTTCATTTTCAATCTGGAGGCAGATGTCCCTTTCTGAGCCTTTTTGTCTTACATCTCATTTCACCTTAAATGTGTTTTCTTATATTTTTTGAATATACTTCTGTTTGTTCCAATTGTTTCATCAGGAACATTTATTATATTCTTATCATTTACATTTGTAATACCATATATCCTTTTGGTTTTAAATTCTGGAAGAATTCTTTAAGTTGTTCCTCCACAACACTAATATTATTTTCTTCTAACATACTTGCGCTTTATTGTTTCAAGTACAAATTTTAAATCTACATTTTTCAATGAAAGTATGAAATTCAAATTAAAGTACAGCTGTGAGGCTAGGAATTAGAGGATTGCTAAATTATTAATATGAACAGTATCCTTCTCACATAGAGGTATGAATTTGGAATGGATGTATGTATCTATGTATATATTTTTTGATCTTATTTTATTTCCACACTTCCATCTCTACCTTTAATTGAGGTTTTTCTAAGCATTTAGCAATCTTTAACATTAGTTTACTTTAGAGATTATTATAAAGTTATAAACTAAATATTTTAAAATATTATCATTTTACTTACCAAGCAATTCTTCTAAAGCTAGAAACAAGCAAACAATTCCCAACTCATTTGTTAGATCTGGTTGAAAGTAATACCCCACACAACCCCACTCTGTAATTTCCTTTCCCAGAACTTATTTAGAATTTGAGGTAGAGAGACACATGTCCCAGGAGGTATTTCGGTAAGCATGAACACTTTGAGAAAGTCTGGGAGTGCCGGTAACATCCTTTAAGGGCATTGTATGGTATACCTTAGGCAAGCTTTTAGGTCTTTAGTGTACATGAAATAAAACATAACCTATATGAGTAAATTTGCTTTGAGGGGCACCACACACTTACGTTAATTAAAAATGATTAAAGGAATTACATGATGAAATAATACTGAAAAGCAATGTAGCTAAAATTTCCATTAGAAGACTTCTAATTTAGCTACAACGGCTTTTAAACCAACCCCAGCAAGTGCCTTTTTTTGTACTTGACAATCCTTCTTTATAAGCTTTTGGTGTTTGCTTCCATAAGCTTTCAGGGTGATTTACTAAAGTTTAATTATTCCTCACAACAGGGGATCAGTGTTACCACCAATCTGTAGCAGGCTTAAGTGTTCTGTGCCGTGTTATACATGTTATATGAGTCGAGAGAGGATTATGCATTCTTTCTTTTAAGGTGAACACAGCACAAGTTGATTTAATTATTGCCACCATCACTTTATAGTATTGCATTGCCTGTAATATCTTCTTGTTTGTTTCTTCTGACATTATACAATCTCTTTGTGGGATTTAACTAGCTGATCTATTTAGTTTGTAAATGCATACAATTCTTGCACTGAAATATTGGGAAAACATCACTGCGATTTGGCCACACCGTAGATTTTATCCAGAGAAGATAAAAGGTCTCTGGAATCTGGCTAAGAGTTATTGCATTTTCCCATTTTGAAGAAAAAGAGTGTCAGAGACAGAGTGACAGACTCTCTGCCCTATGG
Organism: Herpailurus yagouaroundi; assembly: GCF_014898765.1. Lineage (NCBI taxonomy): Eukaryota > Metazoa > Chordata > Mammalia > Carnivora > Felidae > Herpailurus > Herpailurus yagouaroundi. The sequence goes on along the minus strand of NW_024412403.1, from coordinate 40,736,618 downwards.
AGGTCTAACAAGTGTCACCCACCACCACCCCCCGCCCCAAAAGATACTTTTGGTTTTGGGGACTGCCACCAAGATTTGCCTTTAATAATGCTTTTTATTTTTTCACTCACTTCAGAAGTGGCTCATATCAAAAAGTTTCCAGCTATCATAATTTTTAAATAATACAGTATTAAAACGCTTCTATAACATTTTTTAAGTTACAGATATTTGTAGTGTTCAGTTCTTCCCATAAAATAGAGGATTATAATAAAACAAGAACTTGTAACTCTTACTTTAAGTAAAAACATGTGATCATTTCTTGAGGCTTCATTAAAAGCATGCATTTTTTTTAACTTGCAAGGTTTTATGATAATTTTCCCCAATTTTTTATCCTCCTCTGGTGAATGGCTTAAACTTTGAGCTATGTTAAGATTTTATGTCACATTTTCTTCCTTCAAGTTATTTTGATCAAATCTGTTATCTGCATATTTTACTTCAACCTGGTAGACCTATTTGAACTCCAAAGTGAAAAAGAAAATCCTGGAGAATTAAAATTCCTTCAGTAGAGGAAGAAGTAATGATGGGCCTGTTTGGGTTTAAAGACCTCCATCTCCATTCCAAAATACAGTAAGGAAGTCCCTTACTGGGCCAGGAAGTGGCTAATTATAGCATCTTAGGATAGTGAAAGAGAACATCTGAAAAGGTGATCAGAACCAAATTTACGTCCTCTAACTCTAAACATATATTTCCAATTACTTACAGAGTAAGAAGATTCCAAAGGAACATTAAGTTAACCTACTCATGATCAAAATTATCATTTCCATCACCCTTAAATTTTCTCATCCTTTATAGAGTCTTTTAGTTTTTCTATTTGAGTACCACTACCAGTCGAGAAACGTGGATGTCCTTTCTTCATGATCCCTCTCTCTCCTACTCTCTATATAGTTCAACTACACCTGCATAGCCTAGTTTCTAAATTTCTTTCCAACATATTCCTTCCTCTCCTCATGCAAATAGCATCTTGTTGAGTCTCAGTGGGTTTTCCCAACATCTTGAAATCATAGTTTTTATAAGATGTGTACTCTTAATTTCTGCTAATACTTCCCTTTAGTAAAGTCAGTGATAGTCTCTAACTGATAAAGAATTCCTTCTTGGAGCAAGTTTTTGCAGGGGGTGTGCACATTTCTCTGGGATGGATTCCAAGGAATGCTTACTCCCAGAGTTCCTAAAAACAAAGTCAGTCTCTCTCTCTCTCTCTCTCTCTCTCTGTCTCTCTCTCTCTCTCTCCTTCCTCTCTCTCTCTCTCTCTCCTTCCTCTCTCTCTCTCTCTCCTTCCTCTCTCTCTCTCTCTCTCACACACACACACACAAATTGTGTGCATGATGCCTTAATTTGGCTGAATACAGATTTTGTAAATCAGTCTTTATAGAGTAGTAAGAACTTATTCTTTTTGAAAGAGCTTTCCAATGTCAAGGGATATTTATATCCTGGTACAATTAATTTAAGTATGAGTATGGGTTAACTTAATCTGGTATCATTCTGGTTGGATCATACCCTTGTAAATAAAGCCATAGGAAACTGAATGGAAGGACAGAGGCTTCACCTAACTTTGTGTAAAGGCATGACATAGTAGAAAAAGTAGCAACATTCCTGACTAAAAAAAAAAACTATAATTAGCTATGGATAACTCATTTTGATTTCATTGTGCCCTTTTGTCTAACCTCATTAAATCCTTAAAATTTTTTTTAATGTTTATTTATTATTGACAGAGAGGGAGACACAGAATCTGAAGCAGTCTCCAGGCTCTGAGCTATCAGCACAGAGCCCTACGTGAGGCTCAAACTCACGAATTGGGAGATCATGACCTGAGCTAAAGTCAGACACTTAACCACAGAGCCACCCAGGCACCCCAAATCACTTTCTTTTTTTAAAAAAGGATGGGTGGTTTTTCTTTTTCAGAACTCTGAAGATAAAAATTGGAACTTCTTGGAAAGGGTTGAAATCCCAGCCTTCAGCAGCTATAAGTAGGGGTAGAGGAGCTTGTACTCACTGGAGTTAGTGTCTTAACCTTAAATAAGAGGTCAGAGTCCATATTTAACATCTGAGTAGTTCTGGAGTGCCCAGCCCTTTGCATTCTTGAGAAAGACCTCTGAGGTGCCTTAGGGTATAAACTGGTCTCACTTGAGCTGGGACTTACCTATTTTCTTTTAGAATTTGGTAGGGCATAATTCTTCTCTCGAGGACCCCAAAACTGTGAGCAGAGCCATGTTGGATATTTCCAGTACATACACTGTTAGAAATAGTAGGAGCCACAATAGGTCTCTTCCATGTACCAGGAACATTGTAGGTGTGGATAATCCAGCACAGAAGTGACAACAAACAGGTACTGACAAGTTTTCTATGGAAGCTCACAGTAACCATCTTAACTACAGACCTACTATTCATAAAATTGGTGATCTTCTTAGCATCCACTTGACAGAATTGAATATTTTATGGAGATAAACTTTAGAAATCATGTAGTACCAGGTAACTAGTATTTGAAAATAAAACCTAGTTTTTCTTGTGCCTGCTGTACAATAAGTGTTTATAAACTATTATGTGGTTGTTGGTGGTATTTTTCTTGGACACAGTTGTGGAAATATATTCTCCATTTCCCCAGGATAACTTCCTTCTCAGAATCTTTGTTGATTTTTTTAATGCAAATAGATGACTGGATATTCCATTCACTAGATAATTGAACTTTAGTATGAAATTAACTTACATCCTCAAACTGAAACACCTGTTAGTCAGCTTCTCAGTGCCTCCATTTCCTTTTTTATATAGTGGGAATTAAAAGTAGCTGCCTTTTTGCATGTTGTGCCGGGAAATCACTTATCTTTCCATTTATTCTTTTACATGAATTCAGTAAAAATTTTCTGAAAGAATATAATGTGCCCAATTATGGGCTGGGTAACAGAAATAAAAAGAACTAGATTCAGTGTTTGTCCTTAAATGGGCAAGTATGAAAGCAACATGAAATTTATAATACTATCCAAATGTGGGGCAAAGCAATATAGTAAGATGGGTATTTTAGTGGTTATAACCTCAAATATCTTGAATATGGTGGCTAATTTTAATTTAAAAATGCGTTAATAATTTATGCAGGATTATTGGAATTGATTTTCTATGAACACATCACTTTAAGTATATGGAATAGGATTTTAGCCTTAGAACTAAGTGTTTTTGAATAATTTATAGATTTTAATAAAATAAAATTCATGTCATAAAATAATTTAAATATGATTAATGTATAATGTGTATTTAAATAAGCTATGGGTATGAATATTTAAAAATTTTCATAACACATTGTCTAATTGGTATTCTCTTCATGAGAAAGCATCATTTAAAGATAAAAATTGCTAAAATTGAGTTAGGACTCTAAGATTTCTGTCAATGCTTAGATTGAATTGCAAACTAAATATTTAGAATTTCTAATGCCATATGAATCTGCTATGAAAGAAAAGTCTAGGGTGTTATGCTTAGGTACACAGACCTGTTGGTTAACTTCTATAACATACATTTTCCTAATTTACAAAATAGTTTTGTTTTGTTTTTTTTTTAATTTACAAAGTAAATCTAAAAGTCAAGAAAGCTATTTAATACTTTAATATGTTTAAGGAACATATTTCTGGGCTACCTCACATCATTTGGAAAAGTTCAATCATGCAATTACATAGCAACCTAGGAAAAAAGCCTCACAATAAAATTATGAACTTTAAAGCCTAATATTTTAAGATTAGTATTAAAATAATCTTTGACATGCTTATAAACAAAAATTGAATCTCTGTCACAAAGCTCTATTACCCTTTCCATTAATTTTTAAAGAAATACATGACACCCTTTGAAATTGTCACATACTGCTTCCCACAAGCGGTAACTGCTTAACACATTTAAGGCATTCTTATAGACCTTTGAATATTACATAAAGAGGAAATAAGAATGGTATTTAGAGTGAAAGGTTTTAAAGATAATGTTTTGGAAAGAATGTTAGGAGCATAGACTATATAAACATTAATAATCATCAACTTCAGGGCGCCTGGGTGGTTTGGTGGGTTTCGGCTCAGGTAGTGATCCCAGAGTCATGGGATCAAGGCCTGTATCAGCTCTATGCTGAGTGTAGAGCCTGCTTAAAATTCATTCATTCATTCTCTCTCTCTCTCTCTCTCTCTCTCTCTCTGCCTCTCTCTCTGTCTCTCTCTCTCTCTCTCTCCCTCCCCCCCTCACAATTTTTCTCTCTAAAAATAATATAAGTAATCAACTTCAGTTTTGAGTAATAGATAAATAATTTAGTGACTTGATTTATTTTTAAATTTTAAGATGATTAATATTAATCTGGAGTAGTTTATGCTACTACTTATAAAATGTGGGAAGTTGGATAAATGGGTGATTTTTTTCATATTCACAAAGCATTTTTAGGTATTTGGACAGTCGTCTTCAAATTTCATTTTTGAGTGCTCTTTCAACATCAGGCCCTTTAAGCACAGCACAAATGGAGTTTGCACTGAGAGAAAACTAAGCAATAATGACCCATAATTTTAAATCTTATGAAAACTACCAACTTATTTTTTCCCTTGAAGGTTTCATTCCCACTGACAGTTTTTTTAATGCTTGCTTTTTAAATCCAATTTAGTAAGGATTTGTTGCGAAGATGCTTTGTTCTTAGTACTGTATTGGGTGTTGTGTGGGGAAAATGATGTATGAAAAATAAAGCTGTCGTAACAGGGAATAATCCCTGCTTTAGATTGTTGCAATTTCCACACTAGTCTTGAACTTGAGGTAGTTTTGAATCACTTTCTCTTTTTGCCTTGAACTATCTCATTAAAAGACCTAATCTTCTCCTCGGCTCTTCAATTTGACCGTCATTACTGGAACCACTAGTATTGACTTCCTATTCTCTTGTCCTTCTTTGATTTGTAGACCCTGATGATCTCATGCACGTATTTTTGTTTCTCCTACTTTGTTCAGTGGATATTTCACTTTTAAAACCAAGGAGGGTTGGAGAGAGAAACATGAAGATAAACGTGATTTCAAAAATCTATAGAAGAAAGCCTATTGTCCTATCATTTTGGATAGATTAGACATTTGAATAGAGTTTCAAAACTACAAAAATTTCTCATAAAAATATAATGTATACTTTTCCTTTTGTGCTTACATTACTGAGAAGAGAAAATGGAAATCTTAGCCACTTTTGTTTATAAATCCTATGATCCTTATTCAAATCACAAAGGAAGAGAGTCACTGAAATACTAAACATTTGCTCTTTTCAAAATGTAATCAATCTACCACCGCCGCATTTGGATTTTCTTTTGCCCTACTTTGAAATTGACCTAAATGGATATGGATATTCCTAAAATGAAAAATGTTAAGATGCAGAATGGCTCTTCTTAGTCACTCTTTGTAGATACTACAGGCTTGTAAAAATTAAATTGTATCAGCATTTATTAACTTAAGTATATTTCTCATATTTGTATTCTATCCTCTCCAGTACTTTATTTTTTAGAAAATAAATTTTGATAAAGTGAGCAAGTCATCGGACAAATTTCAATTGTGAAATCTAAATTATTGATGACTAAATAATTGATGAATTACTTTTTTCGTGCATTTTAAGATATTTTTCACTCGGAGTAATACAAAATTGATATTAGTATAATAAATATACTCAACAGCATTACAAGTCAAAAAATAAAACAGAACAAAGTCAGAAATTTAAAGTGCTCATAACCATAAACCTATTCCCAGCTAATATTAAACTTTATTTTTATACATCATTGATCTCCTGCTACATGGGCAATACCATTTATTCTATGTTGCTATTCTTCATGGCAACCTTACAAGATGAGTGAAGTTCAGAGACTGATCCAGGACAACATATACACCCAAGTTTTCCAAGTTGTCTCTCTGACTTGAGAAAAAGGCATCACTATTTCTCATACATATTCCCATGTACAAATCGTGGCTTTTCTGCTGCCAGTAGGATGCTAAAACAGATCAGGAAGGTAAAGTTGTAGTGCTGGCCAGCCTAGATTTCCCAATGCTTCTTTAAGTCCTGTAAAATTATTTCCAACAGTATCACTTACCTCTTGGCTTCCTTGAATATTACAGAAATAATTTCATAAAGTATCAGTGACTCCCTTGCTTTCTCCAAACGTTCATATTAGAAGAGCAAAACATGTTTTTGTATGTCAGTTCTACATAAAGTATAGTTCTAGGTTGTATGTGGTTTAAATGTACCAGTAACAGTTATTATGTCAGTTTTAGGAAACTTAAGGCATAGTTATTCAAGGAAGTAAAGGATAACCATTAAATAAGTAGAGAGATCTGGGTCCTATAGCAGTACTATAAGAATTTAAATGTGGTTTTCAAATACTAACTTGGTAAGGATAGCATCAATTGGCTGAGCTATTCAAGGAAAAGTTCATATAGCAGAATCCAATTCAGAGATTAAAACATATTAAAAGTAGGACCAATGACAGATACAGTCTTCTCTAACTTCCCCATCCTAAAGATGAGCAAAACAGGACCAAACAAGTGAGGTAATTTATCAAAGTCACAGAGAAGAGGTCTTTGACTTTGTCTTTGAGGTTATATTCTTTGTTTTCCTAGTCTGTGAATGCTTCTTAAAATTTCCTCAATGCTGATGTTAAAGACCTCGGACTCTGGGGCCAGTGCTCTTAATTACACAATTGACTTACAGGTATTTTTTAAATAAGTGAAGAAAAGTAAGGGGTAAGGAAGAAAAGGCAAAAGACTTGGAAAAATATAAAAAATAGAAATAGAAAAGTGTCAGATGAGTTTGTAGTACCATGTAAAGGAAGAAAATGGTGGTGTTGGGGGTGGGGGGGGTGTGCCTGGGTGGCTCAGTCAGTTAAGCATCATACTCTTGATTTCAGCTCAGTTATGATCTCACAATTCATGATTGTACCCCACATAGGGCTCTGTGCTGTCAGATTCTCTCTCTGTGCTTGGGATTCTCTCTCTCTCTCTCTCTCTCTCTCTCTCTCTCTCCCCTCCCACCCTCTCTGTCATAATAAATAAACATTAAAAAAATAGACTTAAGTGGAAACTGTGTCCTAGAATATTGATGGAAAAGAGAAAGTTCTATCATTATTCATCATTGTAAATGATTGGGTTAAGGAGCTGAAGTTCTACCTTATGGGAAATAAGAATATGAAGTTCTCCAGGTGGGGAAGAGACATAAAAAAATGTGATTTGCAAGTGATAACTTGGTAATGGTGGTCAGGAAGCTGGAGAAATAAAAAATGAGGATGTGGAATGTCATTAACATAGGATACAGTGGAATTCAAGCATAAGGTAGTAAAAGCTCTATTAAAATATGTTAAAGAGAAATCAACCCATGCCAATGTGATCTGTGTGTTAAGGAAGGGTGGAACAGTGTGTCAGCCATGCTGCTGAGCCTTAATTTACAAATTCCTGGAGGAACTAAAGTATGTTAAAAAACAAAACATGGTATCAGGAAAAGGGATTTGAGATTATCTGGGGAGTGGGTGCAGGGGGAGTGAAGGCAGAGAGGGTTAGTTTAGCGTAGAAATACTAACCTTGAGAAAATGGAAGTCTGTCCAGAAGCAAATATAAAGTAAATAGAAATAATGACAACACAGTTGTGAAAACTTTTAAAGGTAAGAGTTACCGTTTAACCAAGAATTTGTTTTTGTTGAGAGTTACATACTTATTTAGGTAGCTTTAGATTCCACAGGGTAAGTCTAAAAATGGAGAAAACTAGCGTAGCAGATTACTAAATGTGACTTTTTAAATTTTTCCTGTTGTATCAGAGGAGCTCAAGGGCGGAGAGAACAGAAGTCAGACATGGATATAGGACATTCTCTGGTATTGTGACAAGGATTTTTGTCATCTGCAGCTTTTCACCCACTTCCGCGAGATTAGTGGGAAACTGATAGGGAAGTATCTTTAGAGAAAGATTTTGTGTTATAGGGGGTAACACCTCCTCACAGTAAGTCAAATGAAGGGGCTTCAGGGATCATTTAGATGGTTGGTATGTCTGCCCTGAAAGTCGGCTATTTGCGGATTGATACCTGATTCACACATTAGAAATGTTTAAGGACAAGAGGCTGTGGAAAGGCCGAGACAGCAGAATAGATAGAAGAACAACAGTGAGAACAAGTGGGGTCAAACATGTGGTCTAATCCATCTGTTAATCAGCTTTGGAGGAAGAAAGGCAACTCTTTCATTTTTCTTTCTTCAATAGCTTCAATGATTTCCTCTGTAGTTCCAGCAATGCAAGATAATTATGCCAGTGAACTTACAAGTGAACAAAACTAAGAATAAAATTTAAACTTGAAGTGAGAGATACACTCACATGGTCAGAATACATAAAACTAGAAACTTCTCTAAAACTAGAAGTTCAGGCAGATGTCACAGTTGTCACTAATTTTATTAATGAGCCACTTTATGGAATCTAATAGGTATAAACACCCTTTGTTTAGCCTTTTCTAGAATATTAGTCCTTTATATGAAATTTTTTTCCTCCTTTTGTACTGAATAGCATATTTGTACATCTGCACTTTTCCTAAACGCTCAATTTCTCTTTAATTTCTTTTACAGTTTTCATTTATTCAGGTTATGGCTTCAATATAGGAAAACCCTTTCTACTGTTGAGTGATTTTGCTCATGTTCTTCTGTTTCCTTTCTAAAAAGTGTGAGAGACAAGATAAGTGAAGTCAAGAGAAAAAGGAAAAACATGATATAACCCAAATGCTAGGCCAATGTGAAGTCTGTTTTAAATCCTCCAGAGATTACCGGCCTGAAAATCCCAGTAAGAGTTACAACTTGTAAAAGCAGCATAAATTCATGATTCAACAATGTCAAACATTACTTAGTTCAATATGCAATTTACAACACTGTTCACATATTTCCTTATTTGTATTTCACAGCAGATTGAGGTAGGTTGGGTAGGAATTGTTGCTTTCATTTCACCTAGAAGAAATTTAGGTTCAGAGAAGCTCAGCAAATTGCTCAAGACCCTAACACATTAAAAAACTCAAGGTACACTGTTGACAATAGCCAAAGGATGGAAAGAGCCCAAATGTTCGTCGACTGATGAATGGCTAAAATATTACTCAGCGATCAAAGAGAATGAAATCTTGACATTTGCAACAACGTGGTTGGAACTACAGTGTATTATGCTAAGCAAAATAAATCAGTCTGAGAAATACAAATATCCTATGATTTCACTCATAGGTAGAATTTAAGAACCAAAACAGATTAACATAGGATAAGGTAAGGAAAAAAAGGGAGACAAACCATAAGAGACTCTTAAATACAGAGAACAAACTGAGGGTTGCTGGTGGGGTGTTGGGGGGGATGGGCTAAATGAGCCATGGGTATTAAGGAGAGCACTGCTTGGGATAAACTCTGGGTGTTACATGTAAGTGATGAATCACTAAATTCTATTCCTGAAATCATTATTACACTATATGTTAATTAGATTAAAAAAATAAAAGTCAAAAATCTCTCAATTTAAAACATTAAAACGTTTTCTGAAAACATATGCTGGTTGAACAGTTATCTATGTGAACAGTGAACTAGTGAACAATTATCTATGTAATCATTTATACATTTTTTGTAGTTTGGAATAATTTAAAGTGCTAAATTTTTCCAAAATTTAAGTATATTTACCTGTTATCAACATATATTGGGATAGAAAAACTTTCCTGAAACTATTTCAAATGTTCGTTGGTGGATAGTAAGAATAGAGTACCTTAAAATTAATTTAAATAATATTCATATATTCAGAGCTTCTAAAGCTGAAAAGTAAATCCTTGCTTCTGCTCCCAAAATTTAGGATTCAAGAACTGTGAAAATATGACAACACTCACTGATGTTAGCACTGAGAACTGATCCCTGTGATAGCACTTTGACAATCCTACTTATTCACTAAAAACAATATTTTAACCAACAAGGGAAGTTATTTTTGCCATCATAGGATTTTATTTTTAAACTACAGTTTAAAACTACAGAACTACAGTTCTGGACATATTAATTATTAATTTTGGAATCTGTGTGGAATTTTCAAGGTATAAACACCTACTACTCCCCTGCTCATCCAAAATCTGTCTTAAACATTCTACTAGGTGTTCAAAGGAAGAGATATAGGGAATAACAAGTAAGGTAGTCTCTTGCCTAGGGCATCAAAATATTCCATGCCAAAACAATGCAGAATACATTTGCATGAATAAATGCCAAAATACTGTACTGGGAAATGACCTTGATTGGGTTGATGTTCTGATTTTTTCCCCTGAAACTTAGGTTAGCAAAAAGAAAAATCCCCAACTCCTGAATTACCAACCATCTCATTGGCCTTGTTTCCTTTATCAATTGTATGAATTTTTACTGAGAGGCATCTGAATTAGTTTAGATCTTAATTTGTTTCATTTAAAAATTTACATAATGGCATAATTGACAGTAATTAAAACATTTAATTTTTATTTTTTATGCTTTTTCAGTATATTTGCATGTAAAACAAAACTATCATTCAAAAACAAGGCTTAGAGATTATATTCTTTAATAGATATCAAAATAGAACTATTTTTGTTCAACGAATATAAAGTTTCAGTTAAGGTAGGTGAATAAGTTCAAGAGATTTACCACACAATGTAAGTGCCTATAGTTAACAGTATGGTATCAAGAACTTCAAAATTTAAGAGAATAGGTCTCAAGTTAAATGTGTTTACCACAAGAAAACAAAACTCAGAGATGCACAAGGAAACTTCAGGAGGTGATGGTAGATGCATATAATAGATATATATTCATTATCTTAATTGTGGTGATTTATCACTGGTGTTTGTATATGTACAGACTCATCAAATTATATACCTAAAGTATATACAGTTCTTTGTATATAAATTATTCCTCAAACTGTTGAAAATGTGAACGAAAAAACATATTAATATATTTTAAAATCCTCATTACACAAGCACTGAGTTAGATAAGACAGGTTGTTAAAATATTCCTTGGAGTTAAAATTTACACTGGCTCCAGTATGGATGAGCTCTACAGAAAATGTGAAAGAACCTTATGTCTTCTGGAAGCAACAATCTGGCAAAAACATCATTGGAGCCCATCAGCTCATGATATCAAGTTAGGTTTTGCAATTTATTACTTAGATGATTTTACAGGTCTGAGTCTCGGGTTCCTCTCTGTAAAGTGAATATGAATAGTTCTTGAACAGTGGCTGTAAGGGTACAACAAATTCAATCATGAAAAATGAGGGGAACTGTTACTATGAAGTTGATGAAAATCCTTATTTTTCTCTTGAGGAAAACTGTTGCAGAAGACATAAAAATGAACACCGTGAAACCCAAACTGCACAGAACTTAGAGTAAATAAAGCTGCAATATTCCCCAGTGTTTATGAGGAAGTCTCTTGCTAATCCCATTCTGCAAAGCCCTATGGAACATAAACAATTTATTCTCCTGGAGCACCTTCATTTAACTTCATAAAAGTAGGGCACAACCTGGTATAATTCTCATGTTTCCCCAAGGGTATTTCTCCCAAGATGTTGTAATGATGATAAAAACGTTAATTAACGTTCAATTTGATTATCCATTAGTTTTCTTCATAACTTCATATCAGGCAATAAATTTACCAAATAATGAAAAAACATGTTATTTTCTCCATAGGATATAACTGTGCACTTCAAAAAATACATAGTGAAAAAATTGCTTAATTATTATTTGAAAAAATTTAATAGTTTCTGAAACATGAAATATTAAAAATTATCTGATGGTAGATGCTGTAAGCATAAATTTAAAAGTTATGTCTGGCGTCACTTTATTTTTCCCTCCAGTAGAAACTCTGGCTTATATCTGAGCTTTATGGACACCCTGTTCAGGATAATATTTCCCAGTACCTTTGCCTCTAGATGAGGTTAAATAACTAATTTCTAGCAAACAGGATCAAAAGGGAACTTTCATGTGGTAGCTTTAAGAAATCTTTTTTAAAAGGAAGCTACACATAACCATGACAATTTTTTCCTATTCTATCTCTCTTTGAGGAATTCAGAAACTACCATCTTGTGTCTTAGAAACTAGGGCCACACCGTGGGATTGGGGAAACTTGGACTGGAAAGAGACTGAGGGAACAAAGCTGATTTATCAACCCTAAAATGCTTATTTTAGAATATTTTTTTCAGTGAGACAGAAAGAAACCTCTGGTATTAAAGTTCTGTTATAATTTAAACTGTTACTTGTAGTCATTCCTTAAGTAATACAAGTTTATGGTTTTAACTTTTTTTTTCAAAAAAATTTTTTTAACGTTTATTTATTTTTGAGACAGAGACAGAGCATGAATGGGGGAGGGTCAGAGAGAGAGAGAGGGAGACACAGAATATGAAACAGGCTCCAGGCTCTGAGCAGTCAGCACAGAGCCCAACGCGGGGCTTGAACTCACGAACTGTGAGATCATGACCTGAGCCGAAGTTGGACGCTTAACCGACTGAGCCACCCAGGCGCCCCTGGTTTTAACTTTTATCACACTTTATTTTATATCTAATTTTTAATACTTCATTAAGGATTTTGTGAATGCATCTACAAAATAACATATTGGCTTAGTTATACTGAAAAAAAACTATTAATATGTAACAACACATTTATTGATAATATATCTTACATTTATTTAGCAATCTAATTAGCCATTTCAATATTTGTAAAGGAAATCTTCATTTTTACTTTTTAAAGATATTGATGTATATATTTTCATATAACACGTAATAATTTAAATGGTGCACTCTTCCACTTGAGAATAGTTACCAATAATTAGCTCTCTGATTTTGTGCATGTGAATTACTAATATAACAAGATTTCAGTGAAGATGTTTATTGTACTATATTTCCACAAAGTGGAAAAATGTAGAAATTAAGGTTTATATTTCTACATTAACATTCTTATGAAATTCATAGAAATAATTTTATATTTAATTTTTTTTTTTATTTTAGGACATGAGCAGGGAAGAGGGGGAGGGGCAGAATGAGATAAGGAATCTCAAGTAGGCTCTACGCTCAGTGTGGAACCTGATTCAGGACTCTATCCCACAACCTTGGGATCATGACCTGAGCCAAAATCAAGAGTAGGATGCTCAACGAACTGAGCCACCCAGGCACTCCAATTTATTTATTTTTCATTTTAATTCCAATGTAGTTAACATACAGTGTTATGTTTAGGGTGTACGATATAGTGGTTCAGCAATTCCACACGTTACTCAGTGGCCATCAAGATAAGTGTACTCTTAATCCCCTTCACCTATCTCACCAATCCCCCCACCTAATTCCACTCTGGTAACCATAAATTTGTTCTGTACAGTTAAGTGTTTTTGGTTTATCTCTATTTTTTCTTTTGCTCATTTGTTTCTTAAATTTCAAATATGAGTAAAATCATATGGTATTTGTCTTTCTCTGAGTAGTTATTGCTTAGCATTGTACTCTCTAGTTCTATCCATGTTGTTGCAAATGTCAAGATTTCATTCTTTTTTATGACTGAATAGTATTCCTGTGTGTGTGCATATACACACACCACCTCTTTATCCATTTATCTGTTGGTGTATATTTAGGCTGCTTCCATATTTTGGGTATTGTATATAATACTGCAATAAACATAGGGGTGTATAGGTATTCTTTGAATTAGGTTTTTTGTACTCTCAGTAAATATCCAGTAGTGTGATAATTAGATTGTAGGGTAGTTCTATTTTTAACTTTTCGAAGAACACCCATACTGTTTTCTCCAATGGCTGAACCAGTTTTCACTCCTACCAATAGTGCAAGAGCGTTCATTTTTCCACATGCTTGCCAACACTTGTGTTTTGATTTTAGCCATTCTGACAGCTGTGAGGTGATATCTCCTTATAGTTTTGATTTGCATTTCTCTGATGACAGGTGATGTTGAGCATGCTTTCATGAGTCTGTTGGCCATCTGTATGTTTGGAAAAATGTCTCTTCATGTCTTTTGCCAATTTTTAAATTGGATTATTTAATTGTGTCAAGTTTTAGAAGTTCTTTATATAGTTTGGATACTAACCCTTTATTGGATATGTCATTTGTAAATATCTTCTCCCATTCCATAGGTTACCTTTTAATTTTGTTGATTGTTTCCTTTGTTGTGCAGATGCTTTTTACTTTGATGTAGTCCCAATAGTTTAGTTTTGCTTTTGTTTCCCTTGCCTCAGGAGACCTATCCAGAAAGAAGCTGGTACAACCAATGTCAAAGAAGTTACTTCCTTTGTTCTTTTCTAGGATTTTTATGGTTTCAGACATCACATTTAGGTCTTTAATCCATTTTGAATTTATTTTTGTGTATGGTGAAAGAAATTGGTTTAGTTTCAATCTTTTGCATGTTGCTGTCCAGTTTTCCTAACACCATTTGTTGAAGAGATTTTTTCCCCACTGTATATTCTTTCCTGTTTTGTCAATTGACCATATAATTGTGGTTTCATTTATGAGCTTTTTACTCTCTTCCATGGATCTGTTGTCTATTTTTGTGCCAGTACCATACTGTTTTGATTCCTACAGCTTTGTAATAAAACATGAAGTATGGAATTTTGGTTCCTCCAGTTTTATTTTTCTTTTTTGAGATTGCTTTGGCTATTTGGGGTCTTTTGTAGTTCTGTGCAAATTTTAGAATTGTTTATTCTAGTTCTGTGAAAAGTGCTGTTGGTATTTTGATGGATATTGCATAAGATGGGTAGAATGCTTTGGATGGTATGGACATTTTAACAAGATTTCTTTTTCCAATCCATGAGCATGGAATGTCTTTCACTTGTGTCCTCTTCCGTTTATTTCATAAGTGTTTTATGGGTTTTAGAGTACAAGTTTTTACCTCCTTAGTTATATTTATACCTAGGCATTTTATTATTTTTGGTGTAATTGTAAATGGGAATGTTTTCTTAATTTCTCTTTCTGCTGCTTCATTATTGGTGTATAAAAATGCAATGGATTTCTATACATTGATTTCATAAGTTATAACTTTACTGAATTAATTTCAGTTCTAGTAGGTTTTGGTAGAGTGCTTAGGGTTTTCTATATACTGTATAGTATTAAGTCATCAGCAAATAGTGAAAGTTTTACTACTTCTTCCTTACTGATTTGGATGCCTTTTATTTCTTTTGGTTCTGATTGCTGTGACTAGGATTTTTAGTACTTTATTGAATAGAAGTGGTGAGAGTGGATATCCTTGTCTTATTCCTCACCTTCAGGGTAAAATCCTTAGTTTTCCCCTCATTGAGTATGATGTTAGCTGTGGGTTTTTCATACAAAGACTTTAATATGTTAATATGTTCATGGATAGAATATGTTTCATAGGGTCCTTTGACCCTATTTTGTTGAGGGCTTTTAACATGAATGGATGTTGTTCTTTGCCACATGCTTTTTCTGCACTTATTGAAATGATCATATGGTTTTTATTTTATTATTGATGTGATATCATGTTGATTGATTGGCAAATATTGAACCACTTTTCCATCCCAGGAATAAATTTCTCTTGATCATGGTGAATGACTTTTTTAATGTATTGTTGGATTTGGCTTACTAACATTTTGTTGAAGATTTTTTCATCTATATTCATCAGATACATTGGTCTATAGTTCTCCTTTTTTCTTTTCTTTCTTTCTTTTTTTTTTTTTTTTTTTTTTTTGGTGTCCTTATTGGGTTTTGGTATCAGAGTAATGCTGGCCTCATAGAATGAATTTGGAAGTTTTCCTTCTTTTACTCTTTTTTGTAAAAGTGAGAATAGGTGTTAACTATTCTTTAAATGCTTGGTAGAATTCACCTGTGAAGCCATCTGGTCCTGGGCTTTTGTTCGTCAGAAGTTTTTTGATTATGGATTCAATTTTATTGCTGGTAGTCAGTCTATTCAATTTTCTTTTTTTTAAATATTTTATTTATTTTTGAGGCAGAGAAAGACAGAGCATGAACGGGGGAGGGTCAGAGAGAGGGAGACACAGAATCTGAAGCAGGCTCCAGGCTCTGAGCTGTCAGCACAGAGCCCGACGTGGGGCTCGAACTCACGGACCATGAGATCATGACCTGAGCCAAAGTCGGACGCTTAACCAACTGAGCTACCCAGGCGCCCCAGTCTATTCAATTTTCTATTTCTTCCTGCTTCAGTTTTGGTAGGATATACATTTATAGGAATTTATCTGTTTCTTCTATGTTGTCCAATTTGTTAGCATATAATTTTCATAATATTCTCTTACAATCCTTTGTATTTCTGTACTGTTGGTTATTTCTCCTCTTTCATTTCTGATTTTGTTATTTTATTCACCCCCCCTCTTTTTTGATGAATCTAGCTACAGGTATATGAGTTTTGGTACTTTCAAAGAACTAGTTTCTGGTTTCATGGATTTGTTCTTTTTTGTGATTTGTTTCTGTATAATTTATTCCTGCTCTAATTTATTATTTCTTTCCTTCTGTTTTGGGGCTTTCTTCTTTTTTGTCTAGCTCCTTTAATTGTAATATTAGGTTGTTTATTTGAAATTTTTCTTCTTTTTTAAAGTTTATTTTCAGAGAAAGAGGGAGAGATAGCATGAGTTGGGGAGGGGCAGAGTGAGGCAAAGGGACAGAGAATGAGAATCCCAAGCAGGCTCTGCACTGATAAACCTAGGGCTTGATCCCATGAGCCATGAGATCATTAGCTGAACCAAGATCAAGAGTTGGATGCCTATCCAACTGAGCCACCCAGGTGCCCCAAGATTTTTCTTCTTGAGGTACGTCTGTATTGCTATAAACTTCCCTCTTAGAACTGCTTTTGGTTCATCCCAAAGATTTTGAAACATTGTGTTTTCATTTCTATGTAATTTTTTATTTCTTTTTTGATCTCTTGGTCAACTCATTCATTCTTTAGTTATTTAACTTCCATGTTATTTAACTTCCATGTACTTGTGATCTTTCTGGATTTTTGTTGTTGTTGTAGTTGATTTCTAGTTTCAATGTTGTGGTCAGAAAAGATGCATGGTCTGACTGATGTTTTTGAATTTGTTGAGGCTTTTTTTTTTGATGGTCTAATATGTGATCTCTTCTGGAGAATGTTCCATGTGCATTTGAAAAGAATGTGTATTCTGTTTTAGGGTGGAATGTTCTGACTTTATCTGTTAAATTCATCTGGTCCAGTATGTAATTCATAGCCACTGTTTGTTTCCTTGTTGCTTTTATGTTTGGATGACCTGTCCATTCATGTAGTGGGTGTTAAAGTCCCCTACTATTATTGTATTACTATTGATTTTTATACTTGTTTCTAGCTGCTTTATGTATTTGGGTACTTCCATGTTGGGTGCATATTTACAATTGTTACATCTTTTTGTTGGATTTTTTTTTTTAATATTGTATAGTATCCTTCTTCCTTCTTTGTCTCCTTTTGAGTCTTTGTTTTAAAGTCTATTTGTCCAATAAAAGTATTGTTACCCCAGCTTTGTTTTCACATCCGTATGCATGATAAATGTTTCTCCATTCCCTCATTTTCAGTCTGCCTGTGACTTTAGGTCTGAAAGAGACTCTTGTAGACAACATATAGTAGATAGGTCTTATTTTTTTTTTAAACTGTTCATCATTCCATGTCTTTTGATTGGAATGTTTAGTCTATTTGCATTCAAGGTTATTATCAAAGGTATATATTTATTACCATTCTGCTACTTGTTTTGTGCTTGTTTTTGTAGTTCTTATTCTTCTCTTGCTCTCTTCTCTTATGGTTTGCTGGCTTTCTTTAGGCATATACTTAGATTCCTTTCTCTTTATTTTTGGCGTATTTGTTAGTGGTTTTTTGTTTGTGGTTACCATTAGGTTTATATATAACATCTTATGAATCTAGCAGTCTATATTGAGTTTATGGTCACTGAATTTTGAATGCATTCTTTACTCCTTTCTCTCCCTACTCCATGTTTTAGGTATATTGTGTTATACTTTACATTCTTCTGTTTTGTGAATGAGCCTCTAGGTTGATTTTCACAGACATACTTTTCTTTCTTTATTGATTTTGTACTTCCTACTTTGCTTACTCTTACTAATGGTCTTTGCTTTCCATTAGGATCCACTTTAACATTTCTTGTAGGGCTGGCTGAGTGATCATGAACTCCTTTAGCTTTTGTTCAGTAAATGTGTTATCTCTCCTCCTATTTTGAATGATAGCCTTGCTGGATAGATTATTCTTGGTTGCAGGTTTTTCTTTTTTAGCACATTGAATATATTGGACTACTCCTTTCTGGCCTGTAAAGTTTCTGCTGAAAAATTCTGCTGTTAGCCCTATGGGGTTTTCCTTGTATGTAATTATTTTCTTTACTCTTGCTGCTTTTAGAATTCTCTTTGTCACCTACTTTTTGCCATTTTAGTTACAGTGTGTCTGGCTGTGGACCTCCTTGGGTTGATTTTGTTGGGAGATATCTGTGCCCCTTGCATTTGGATATCTGTTTGCTTCCCCAGATTTGGGAAGTTTCCAGCAATTTTTTCTTCTAGTAAGTTTTATGCCCCTTTTGCTTTCTCTTTCCTTCTTTCTGGATCTATATAAATGCAAACGTTATTATGCTTGATGGAGTCACTGAGTTCCCTAAGGCTCTTCTCATTTTGCATATTTTATTTTCTTTCATCTGCTCAGCTTGATTGTTTTCCATTACTCTGTCCTCCAGGTCGCTATTTTGTTGTTCTGCTTCCTCTAGCCTGCTGTTTATTTTTCATTTCATTTCCTGTGTTCTCTGATCAGTTCTTGTATTTTTATCTCCTTGCTAAGGGTCTCCCTGATGTCTTCTACTGTTTTCTGAAGTCTAGTGAGTATCTTTATGGTCATTAATTTAAATTCTCTATCAGGCATATTCTATCCCTTTTGCTTCAGTCTTTCACTGTGGTTTTCCCTGTTCTTTCATTTGGTATGTATTGCTCTGTCTCCTCATTTTGTCTACCTCTATTTCTGCATGTTAGGAAAGTCAGATACATCTCCTGCTCCAGAAAGTAATGGCCTTATGAAGAATAGGTCCTGTTGTGCCCTGCAGTGCAGTGTCCACTGTTCACCAGAACCTGGCATGTCAGGGGTGTGTGTTGTGTGCGATCTGTTATTGTCTCTTGGCCACTTTTTTCCTTCTGCCTAGTTATTTGCTCTCTTTGACCACTGAGGGCAGTATTTGGTCTCTTTGATGATAGTGGATCAGTCTGGGCCTGCCTTGGGCTTGAGTTTAATCAAGCTTGTCAGAGATGCACTAGCACCAAACTGCCAGGTGCTTTTTCTGTGTTGTCCCCTGAGAGGTTTTTGTTGGGCCTGCAATTCAGACCCAGGTGTCTGCCTCTAGCCCACTGCTGGGGCCATCCTTGAACTGGTGAGTGTGGTTATCTTCCCCTCTCCCCGGGACAGGAATCACTTTGCAGTGGTGCTGGGCCATTAGGACTGCTTGCATACTTCCAGTCTTGGAGCCCTGGTTTGAATGGGGTCTGGCCAAGACCTTAATTGAGGGGGAGGGCATGTAGTACTGGCAGGGTTTGCACACCTGCAAGGGGGGATATGCCACCACTGCCAGGCCAGCCAGCTAGGGCAGGAATGCAGTTTTAGCAAGGTTCTGCCAGTCTTATGAAATGAGACCTGCAGCCACTGCCACTGGACAGGGGCCAGCCAGTGCAGATGCTACAAAGTGTGCCTGGCAGGGGGATGCAATTTTAAAAAGGTGGGGCCCCCTTCCTAGGGAGGGGGCCTGCTGCCATCAGGACCAAGGTCCTGCAAGGCAGATAGATTGGGGAGATGAGGTTTTGGCAAGGTTAGCATCAGTCTCCTGGAGGAGGGGACCTGCAGCAATGGGACTGAGGCAGCTTGTCTGGAAGGGGTGGGTGTGTGGAAGCCCAGTGTTGGGAGTGGGCAGACCTGTGTTTATGCTTGGGGTGGGGTGAAGGGACTTGGTGCCTGCCAACTCCTTTGCTCCTGGCAAAGTCCCACAGCAAACCCTGCCCCTATGGACATGCTCTGAGATTAGTAAATAACCCTCCCTCCCATATGCCACAAGCATTTTTCAAACTCCTCCTTCTATGCTGTATCTTCAAAGGCTGTTCTTCTGTTGTCTGTTTAAGGGCAGGGACTTGGCTTCCTATCATCCTCTGGGCTCTCCCAGAACCAAGCCCAAAGATTTTTAAAACTCCAAAACTCAACAAAATCAACCTGTCTAGTTTTCAAAGCCAAATATTGTGGGATTTGTCCTCTCCCTGCAGGCTTCCCTGTGTGATACTCTGTTTCTCTCTCATGTCCATGCCCATAGCTCCTTCCTTCCTGATAGTTCTGGAGGCCCATTTAGCTCCCTACGATATCTCTGCGCTTTTTACCCTCTTTGGTGTGGCCTCTTCTCTACCTTTTGTTGTGGAGTTTCTTCTGTCAGTCTTCGGGTCACTTTCTGAGTTATTTACACCCATGTGAATGTTATCTAGTTGTATCTGTGGGAGGAGGTGACCTTAGCATCCTCCTACTTTGCCATCTTCCCAGCCTTTCCATACAACTAGTTTTAACAACCTTAAAAAATCGAAACCATTAAAGAAATAACCACTTATATCAGGTCAAAAGAAAAACAGACTCTTCTGATTTAGAACATTAACTAATCAATATTGGAGTGAAAACAACAGGAGAGAGTCTGCAAGGAAGATATTT
Source organism: Herpailurus yagouaroundi (assembly GCF_014898765.1). Classification (NCBI taxonomy): domain Eukaryota; kingdom Metazoa; phylum Chordata; class Mammalia; order Carnivora; family Felidae; genus Herpailurus; species Herpailurus yagouaroundi. The sequence continues at coordinate 40,715,976 of NW_024412403.1, read as the reverse complement.
TAGAAATGTTTAGTCTCTGACCTGTGCAGGTAACATTCAGAAGTGGGGATTATGAAAGTCAAGAGAGAGCAACAGTGATGCCAGTGGTTTTGTAAAACGGGGCTTGAAGAACTTAACATTTTGAGTTGTCTTTTTCTTTCTTTGACATTTTACAACTACAGTTGAGTGGGAGTATGAAAAGGCATCTTTCCAGTCTACATTTTCTGGCTACCTCAGGAAATTATGAAAATTTCTGTTAGGACAGAGTGGTAGCTCCATCTGTTAGCTTCCTTCATAAAATAAAACCTGAACACACAAGATTGTGATGTCTGAGCAGTGCTAATATTATCTGAGTATGCTCTCTAGAAGAAGCTAGTATAGAACATTTCTAAATATTATTCTTAGATTTTCATGAGGAAGATGTCATCTTATAAATATTTCTTATTACTCTGAAACAAAATATTTTTCTAAGAAAATATTTCTCTTCTTTGTCAAAGAAATATGCTGTTATATGCTTTGGGTCAGTTTTGAATATGTGGAAGGTGTAAATTCTCATACCTATAGAGAAAATGTCAATTACCTGAATGTATTTATTTATCAATATGTTGTAAATAAAATCATTGTCCTGAAGAATTTATTATCAATCTTAACACAGTTTGCTGTAACAAATGTAAAACACGGCCTTAATTGAAGGAATTAATTGATTTAAATGAATAACAGGTATCCAGGATGATACCTGTGTATATTTTGTACAACAGTGTGGATGATAGTATCAATATGTGAAATGAGATTCAAGATGTATAGTCCTGGTAGTTAAGATGAGGTGAACTTGTTGATCAGTAAGTATCTGGAGAAAAAAATCAGAGATGTATGTCCATCAGCTACTTTTATATGAAAATATGAAATCAGATGCCAGGTCAGAGTTATAGATACAGATATAGACATTACTAGCATATCGTCTTGGTTAAAAATATGACAGATCACCCAGAAGATAAAGGTAGATTAAAAAAAACCAAAAACTCAATAATGGAAATTAGAGTTATAGAAATTCCTAATACCTAACAGGGTGAAGAAGGAAGTTCACTAAAGAAACCAAGAAGAAAAAGATCTGAGGGATTAGGAGAGGAACCAGGAATATGGCATATCACGGATGAAAAGGGAGTAGTTTTCCAGAAGTAAGAAAAGACCGATACTGTGAAATGCATCATTGAGGTCTCTGTAGGATGAAGACTAAAAAGTGTCCAATTGATACGAAAATATGAAGGTTAAAGGTGACAGTTGCCAGAGGAGTTTCACTGAAATGATTAGAGAGTGGAGGGAGTGAATTGGAAGAGAACAGAGTGAACATTGCATTTTCGAGACCATTGGCTAAGACAGAAAAGAAGACAAAAATAGGGTGTCCTGTTACATAATATAGGTTCAGGTGGGAGACCTTACCCTGAATTCAAGTTTGTAATAGTCGCTCTCATTTTCAATTTATGAAATCAATATTTTCATAAAGTATCTTCATTATCTTGAAAAAACTAAGTACTTTCATTAATTTTTAAATGAATTTTAGTATGAAATAATTAAAGCAATCTTCCAAAACAATATACCATTTTTGTCATGTTTATATTAGAATCTGTTCACTTATAATAGTTTCAGTGATATAATGCTTAACTTTGGAATAGTGACTTACATTTCTGGATGTTTACTTTTAGCACACTAACTGTCCAAGAATGGTATTATTTCAATCAAGATGTTTATTGTACTGCATATACACAAAGTATAGGATTAAGAATATAGTGATTAACTCACGATGTGTATTTTTTTTTACTTGCCCTTATAAGAAACATAAGGGCACCTGTGCGGCTCAGTTGGTTAAGCTTTTGACTTCGGCTCAGGTCATGATCTCACAGTTCTTTGAGTTCGAGTCTGCTTCGAGTTCTGTGTCTCCCTCTCTATCTGCCCCTCCCCTGTCCCTCTGTCTCTCTCTCAAAAATAAATATTAAAAAATTTAAAACCTTACACAAATCATATTGTAAAAGTATATTTAAGTTGAGATAAGAGAAAATAAAAACATCATTGCTTACATAAATCTCCAAACAATAATATAATTTTATTCATAGTATTACCTAATCAATTTTGGAATGAAAATAAGCAAAAGATAAACTGTATGAAAGCTGTTTTAGAAATGATATAGAATGCCTGCCCTTGTCCAGGTAACATTTATAAAAGCAGATGGAAAATTTGCAAGAAGAGAGAGGAGATTGTTCTTAAGGATTTGGTAAAAGGTTTCAAGAAATGAGCATTTTTTGAGCTGCTTTTCTAGATTTTTGTCATTATATAGCATTTATTGCATATAGAAAACACCTTTCCATTCTATATTTTCTGGCCAGCACTTGTGAATTTAACCAAATTACCCTTAAAACTAATCTGTAGTTTTGCCTGGTAACCTTAAATTATAGAAACACAGCAAAGTTCTTCCATTTACTTTGTATTTGCTCAGTTCTTCTTTACAGTTAATGTTTTTTTTTATAAACAACCTCATTGTCTTAAAAATGTAGCAATGGTATGATAACCATTTTTGAAGGTTCTCCAATATCTGGTTTTCCTCCTGTTCTCTGCACAAAACAAATGCACTTCTCAGCACCTCCAGCAGATGGACAAGGCCTTATGACTAATTTGGGGACATGAAATGAATGCAGATGTAATGTTCATCACCACTTGGCTGAGACCATGAAGAGCTCATGAGCAATTTTTCTGTCTCTTCCCCTGCAGTGGCAATTGTTGAGACAAATTATTAAGATAGTGGGTTCCAAAAGTGGAAACAACCTGAATTGCTGAAGTGCTGCACAGGAACAGTTGTCATGAAGTTGTCCAGACGGTAGCCAACTTCATGTAAACAAGAAATAAGCATTACAGGTGTTGAGCCACAGTGTTTTAGAGATCGTCATTGAAGCATAGATGTGTTTTTAGCTAGAATGTCCTTTTCTGAAGCAAAACTTGGCTCTTAATTACCTTATGCTTTGGGTAGTGTCTGTAAAGTAGAGTTGTGGGGGCGGGGGAAGGAGGGAGAAAATGGAGTGGAGTCAAGTGAGATGTTGGTAAAATCTCCAAGACCATTTAATGGACCACAAATATCCACCCTCTTTTTTTTATAGTTAGCATAAATTTAAATATATTTCTCTTCCTCGCCCTTTCCAAGTCCGTGAAGAAATAACTTGCCATGGTTGTTACAGAAACTTTCTTACTCAGGGCTAATGAGGCAGGAATCTGACATTTCAGCTCTCTCATTGTTTGTATTATTTTGTTCACTCGTGCATCTTCAAAAAAAATATTATAAATCAGTGCATTCCTTTTTACTTGCGAATTTTGCTGTGTGATTTCTTCTATACAAGAAGATACTTCTCAGTACTACAATCTTCCTCTTCCTCTATCTTGCCCTGAATGCTTCATCTGGGTATCCCATCAAGTATTCCAAGTCTCCTTGCATCCCTTTGGTTGCTTATAATTACAGAATGAATCAAAGAAGAGTACTGTCTTTGTACATCAAATGATTCTACCTCCTATGAATGAAAAACCAGCCACCTTTCCTTGGAGGTTCACAAATCATCTAAGACCATAAGACTCTTTAATCCTAGATTGTCCCATACATATGTGTATACATGTGATTCTACATGTGGTTAGCCCTGGGTATGTCAGTGAGTAGAAAGCCAGATTTTCTGTAAGGATTTAGGGGATCCAATGACCCATATTTCTATGTTATTAAAGGGCGAAATTTCATTTTGTAAAGACTGACAAAATGAGATGGGAAACCTATATACAGAGGAAAAAGCAGCCTGGCAATTGGGTCATAATATGGTCTTTGTCCACTTGGAGGGTTTTGAGTAGTGAGACCAATACCAATACGTCCTGTTTAGGGAGGTAATATTTTCTGTAGGAGAACAGATCTCCTTAAAGGTAGGATTAAGCTAACATGATTCCTTAGGATAAATAGTTATACCTGATTTTTTTTCTTAATACTAACTGAAATGTCATTCAGGTTTTAAAAAGTATACTTGGGCATATTGGCATCATCTCTGTGTTAACTCAGGTGCACTACATTTCTGATTGTTCCAAGTATTTTTGGCATTGAACCTTTGGCAATCCCCACGGTGGTTCAGCCCAGCAATCTGTTCACTCTTCCAGGACTGCTGCTTTTCTGTGAGTCTATTATTCTAGACCCTATCAGTGGGTCCTTGGGATGTTGTGTGCATACTGATGATCATAAGCATGCTTAGTCTTTGATTTGCTATTTATTTTTAGATGGTATTGCCTAACAGGTGCAATCCCACTTGCTGTTCATTGTTTTATGTTTTGCCGTTCATCCATTAGTGGATATTATGGCAAACATTCCTTCACTCAAAGAGAGCTGTAGGTGTGCCAAGCCCCATCATACTCTCCTTGTTTTATGAAGCATGTTGAGACCAGATGGTATTCTAACTAGAGTTCTAAAGAGAGCTTTTCAGCATGTCCATGTTTTAGGAGGTATTTTCCCGTCTTCTGGTGAATAGGTGATTTCTTATGGGGAGTATGATCTCCTTGCTCTTTATTTTTCTTCTTCTGGACTCAGATATTTTCATGAAGGAAAGAACTGGAAAGTGTATCTACGGCAAACCTCAAAGCATTATGAGTAAAAAATACTTATATTTAAAAGGCTTTTGGGGCGCCTGGGTGGCGCAGTCGGTTAAGCGTCCGACTTCAGCCAGGTCACGATCTATCTCGCGGTCCGTGAGTTCGAGCCCCGCGTCGGACTCTGGGCTGATGGTTGGGAGCCTGGAGCCTGTTTCCGATTCTGTGTCTCCCTCTCTCTCTGCCCCTCCCCCGTTCATGCTTTGTCTCTCTCTGTCCCAAAAATAAATAAAAAACGTTGAAAAAAAAATTTAAAAGGCTTTTATGTAACATTTACTCTTTTTAGTTTTATAACAACCCTTAAGATATGGTTGAAAAAAAAACCCTTCACTTTAAGATAGAAAACCTGAGAATTAGAAATGTTAAATTCCTTGACTGCTTTCACAAAGGAAGCCCATCACAGAGCTACGTGAAAATCTTAATATTAGCTATCTTATTTCTTACTCTTTCCAAAGTACTTAAGATCCAAACTGTCACTTCTTGCCAGAAATGATAGATCAGAGAGCATATGTAAGTCCAGTTTTTTTGTTTACTTCAATTTTATTTTTCCAAAACAAGAGCATGCGTGTAATAATTTATAATTTATTGATGAGCAGGAAATAATGATTTGGACATCAGTTCCAAATATTTGATGAAGATTAGGAAATAAAAATACATGGAAAAACAATTCTGCCATAAGTACGTTCAGCTTGCATTATATATCTAACTGAAAATACTTTTGCTCAACCATCTTGTTAATTTGGTGAGTTCTCTTTTCAAAATAAGCCTAAAATGATTTAATTATTAAATCACTTGATCAAGATTTAATTGATATATTTGGTAGATACAGATTTTTTATTTGTTTCATATATTTTGTTATTTCCCCCTCCCAGACTACATCATACCATTTTTATTTTTGGTCTCTATAATAAGGAATCTATATTTCTTATGACCACAGATAAGAAAAAGGCTTATATCAATGCCTATAAAAAACACAAATTCTCTTCCTGTTTTCACTGGATTTAACTAAAATGATTAAAATTGTTTCTTTTTCAATGTACCTATGGGAAGAATAAATAAAATCTATAATTAAAACCCTAATTACAAAACAAAAATGCAATGATGTAGTTTTAAAATTTTAACCTTAAGTACCTGAATTGTAATAAAGTATCATAAGGGATAATCATTTTACAATAGAAACTTAAAATTGCATTAGAATAGTCTTAAAAATTAACTAGAGTTTAAGAGTGAATGAAATTTTCTAGAAATGCTTTAGAAATATTTTTACATTTTTTTCGGTGAATTTATATTGTCATCATACATTGTTTAACATAAAGTGCTGCTTCCCAACTGTATATTTGAACATGACTTGAAATGTTCCAATTTAAAGGAATATGTAAAAAGTTCCTTTAAGTTAAATGGGTAGAAATGTACCTAAAGAGAGTTGGCTATTTTTCAAATTTAAAATAGAGGATTTAGGGGCGCTTGGGTGGCTCGGGTGAATGTCTGAGTTTGGCTTAGGTCTTGATTTCGTGGTTTCTGTGAGTTTGAGCCCCGCATAGGGCTCTGCACTGACAGCTCAGAGCCTGGAGCCTGCTTCAGATCCTGTGTCTCCCTCTCTCTCTGTGCCCCTCCCCTGCTTGTGCTCTGTCTCTGTCTCTCAAAGATGAATAAATGTTAAAAAATAATAGAGGATTTATTTTGAAGGATTTAAATTGCCTCCATCATTCTCTTATCTTCAAAGTTTACTTTTTTTCTCCCTCATTTAAAAAGCCATTCTGGGGGCTCCAGGGTGGCTCAGTCAGTTAAGCATCTGACTTTGGCTCAGGTCATGATCTCATGGGTTGTGGGTTTGAGCCCCATGTCAGGCTCTCTGCTGTCAGTGCAGAGCTCACTTCAGATCCTCTGTCCCCCTCTCTCTGCCCCTCACCCCTGGGTGTGCTCTCTCTCAAAACAAACTGACAAACTTAAAAAACACCCTAATGACAAATATCAGAACTGCCAATCCTTCAGATCCCCTTTGAGTGGCACACTACCAGAGATGTGACAGCCTAACCAGGCAGTAGCTCTATTCTTCAGTCTTGTATTTCCTTTTCACCGAAAACAAAGATCCATTTTTGTTTTTGTTTTTTTAATTAAAGCAGAAAGGTACATTTTAAATCTATGGATAAAGCTCACAGCCAGGTGTTAAAACCCAATAATTAAGTACCTTCATGGGACAAAAGCTTAACAAAAACTCAATTTCTAAAACACAGTTGCTGCAAAGTTGTGACACAGACACTTCTTCTCCCCCGCAAATTATATTTTTTTAGACCCACTTTCTCAACTCCTCTCTCCTAGTAACAATCTTAAATAAGAACCTTTTTTTTTTTAAATTAACTGCTGTGGAATCATACACAGCTGATTTCTATTTTTTTTTTAATTTTTCAGAGAGAGACTCCACATGAGCAGAGTAGAGGCAGAGAGAGGGGGACAGAGGATCTGAAATGGGTTCTGTGCTGACAGCACAGAGCCCAATATGGGGCTCAAAATCAAGAACTGTGAGATCACAACCTGAGCAGAAGTCAGATGCTTAACCAACAGGCCATGCAGGTACCTCTAATAAGGGTCATTTCTACAGTGAGTTGGTGCAGACAGAAACAGATGTAATTCCTTCTATTGTAGATTGATATTTATTTACTTCTCCAAGACAACTAGGTAAATATTTGGCTTTAGTTCAATGGATTTGTACCCATAATCAGCAAAACTTTATTGTGGACTGGCAGAATTCTAGTCTTTGTCGAGCCAAAAGTCTAATGAGTTTAATAATAACAAATTCCCACATTTCATTTATCTCCTATTTGCTACGATAGAAGTATACTTCTCAGGTGTCGGCTAAATGCATGTATTCCTGGTCTAGTAGGTGGCCTTTCATGTGGCATGTGCAATTTGTGCCTCTGCCGGCCTCTGTTTCTAGGGACTCCTCTGCATGTATGCCGGCAGATAAGAAAATTGGAACAGAAAAGCCCCACTATCTGTATGTAGGTCCTATCCTGGAAGTGATGCACTTTATTTTGTTCATGTTCACTTAGAAAAAACTGCATGTCAGGTATTATGGGAAATGAGAAATCAACTCTCAGTGACAAGCTACCACAGAAAAATGGCAAGTTATCAACAGACATCAATATAGTGGTCGGGATTAGTATACGATTTAAGAATAGGAAGAGTCAGTCATTGATGCATATTGGAAATAAATTAAAGTGTGTATTAATGGGATAATCTTGAGACATGTGAAATTTTTGTATTTTCCAAAATTGTCAATGTTGTCTTCATCTTTAGTTCCTGATCAGGGTGTCTGAAAATTTTAGAGTTACCAGGAACAGAAGTCATCTAAAACTTGTTTCAAAACAAAAATGATTTGAGAACTTAGGAATGTGTCTTAAAGCCCAAGAGCAGAAATACAGCAGTGTGGGAAAGACCTTGGAACCAGGGACAGATGGACTCTGAGGGCTTTAATGGTTCCTTGTCTCTAATGCTTTTGGTATATTTCCATCGTCTCATCTCTCTGAAGACCAATTCTCAGCTTCTCAGTTCACAGACAGTGGCACATCACTTATTATACAGTTCTCAGGTTTGTGCCTCCTACATTCTAGATTACTGAGTGAGTTAGGCTCCCTTGGTCTCAATTGAAAATTCTAGAAGAAAGCATCTGATTGGTCCCATTTGAGTCATTTTTCTACCCCTAAACTACTTCATTGTAGGAAGACAGTAGAAATCTCAGCTCGGCTATTTATATCTGAAAAGTACCCTGATGATATGTGCTTTATGAGATACAGCTAAAGTAAGCAGTGAAAAAGCTTGCAGCCATCAGATCTAAGAACCAGATCAATGGATCTGAATGAGGATCCATAGATGGCAATGGGAATAGATGGAAATGATATACGTGAGTCTGAGGTGATTGTAAAAAGACTTGGAATGCCACACTAAGCAAAGGCACAATACCATGATCAGTATGATGATTTGCAAAGATCATTCTGAAGGTACTGCAGAAGCTGAATTGGAATGAAAAGGTATTCTCAAATTCCTCTCAGTGATTGGCCTGATTGGAATTGCTTAGGGAGAAGTATGACTATTTCAAATATAATAATCATAATGTGACAACTCAGGACAATTTTACTTTTATTTATACTTTATAGTCATAAGCTGAAGAACAGGATTAGTCATTTGGGGGTTTATTTAGCATATTACATTAATTACAATATTAAAAAAAACCCACAATGAATAGTATTTGCAATGTATTTGCTAGTTATTTTAGTGAATAAAATATTCTCTGTATCACATTTTCACAACACAAGAGGTTACCTTGTTAGGTAGATACTTCTTTACCTAAAATTCATTATTTTACTTTTGACATTTCTAGGACATTCAAGACTCATTTCATACTTTTACATTTAAACATTTAGGAGCCATAGAAGTATGTAAATAAGCAATATGTTCTGAAAAAGTCAAGATTTATAAAATTCATATGTGTGGTATTTTGTTGAAGTAGGGTGCTTTTTTTTCCTCAATAGGAATACTGAAACTACAATAAAAATAACATTTTAAAAATATTTAACCTATATGCCTTTAATTTTTCTATAGTCTATGTTTCTCTTCAGCTCTTCTACAACTAAGGCTAAACCACAAAATTTCTCATCTTGGGGAAGGAGAGGAGTGATGCTGTTTTTAAAAAAAGGAGTCATAGATCAGTTCTCAGTCTCAAAGCTCACTCCCTTGATTATATGATATACATTTTTTTCCAGATTAAAAAATCTCCCTTTATATGTTAAGATTAGAACTTGTTGACTCTTGTTGGGATGAGCACTGGGTATGTAAACCAATTTGACAATAAATTGTATTAAATAATAAATTGCCAAACCAACCAAATAAATGAAACCATGTAATTCATACACCAATGTTGGCAATACGTCATAAAACAAGGGATATGATTAATTAAAAAAAACTGTTGACTCTTCATGTTGAGATCTTATATAATGGGAAAAGTCAAGAATGGTTTAGAGTAACCCAAATCAGAGGAAGTGGAAAGATGCCATGACCTCTACTGGGAGAGGGAGCCTAGAGAGTTAAACACAGAAAAAAGGAAAGGACACATGGGGGAGAGGGAGAATTTCACTCTGCCATCACCTGGATTAAACACAGGAGTGAAGGGCACCTGGGTGGCTCAGTCAGTTAAGCATCACATTTCAGCGCTGGCCATGATCTGAAGGTTCATGAGTTCAAGTCCCATGCCGGACTTTGTGCTGACAGCTCAGAGCCTGGAGCCTGCTTCAGATTCTGTGTCTCCCTCTCTTTCTGCCCCTGCCTCACTTGCACTCTCTCTCTTTCTCTCAAAAATAAAATAAACATTAAAATATTTTTTAAATATATAAATACAGGAATGAAAGACAGAAAATAAAATAGAAACTCCAGAAAAATAAAGCTTAAACCACGAGTTCTTTTGTTTTCTGTTTTGAACTCTCAGGGGAGAGTTATCACAGGGAAGTGTTAAAAGAGTCCTATATCTTCACTCATATATATTGAAATTAGAAAAAAATGCAGTAGGGTTTTGATCCTATTTCTTTTAATGCCCTTATATTTAGACTACCTCAAAGCCCTCAATTGATGTTATATTTGATCAGTAAGTTTTGTAAAAGTGTTTTTTTCCCCCTTCCAGATCATAAGACTATTTGTAATTTATCTCCTGATAGTTATCTCTCTCCATTGTTGTTACAAGGTCAACTCCTCACTATGCCCATCACTACCTTATGCTTAATCAAAATCTTGGTGGTCTATCATCAGTTATTGATAGTTCTTAAAAATATTTTTCCTTCAATTTCAAGTTTTCCTCTTTGTTCACTCTCCTATGGCAATAGTTTATGAGAATGACTCTCAAGGCACCATAATAAAATCTCAGACACATACTATGACATTGAACACAGATCAATATCTTTGAAAATGGCTCATAATAGAATTTTTCAAACATAGACAAACCTCCAGTTCCTTCATCACATGGAAATGAACTTGAGCCTGTCAAGGTTGTGCTGTATTCTGTAATACTTTATTTTACAGAGGTAACATGCCACAGAATGTGCCTAAAGAAGGCTAATTTCAACGAATTGTACCAATTCATAGAAAGTCGGGGCAGGCCTAATGTGCCTGTCTTATATCTAACCTCTTTAATGAGGGAATGGCTCATAATGATTCTCCTTCAGCCAGGAAATTGGTAATTTGTTCCTTCTATCAATCTCTGCGTTTCCCAGACTCCTGTCCATTTTATCCAACAGTCTGTACTGAACTTGGAAAACTATAAAGACAGCTATTTTGTTTATAGGAAGATATTTTATGACCAATGAGGGAGAAACATGACCACGACCAAAGCTCAATTTTTGGCAATAGTTACATGTAGGGAAATGAGGAATGCAAAATTCTCAGTCTTTATAACCCCATCTTATTTCTTTACATTCTCAAAGAGTGTGATTAGTGTAGGTCCTAAATTATCAGAGTATAATATCTAATCAAATACATGTTCACTACAAAATTAGATTCTTGATTTACTCTCTACTCATCATAAATCCAGTCTTTGAAGAGGCACACCTAAGAAAAGAAGTGACTTCAGGACTTAATCACTAGTAGTAAAATCATCAGTATCAATGGATTTATATTTGTTTGTCTGGAGAGGTATTAAAATGCTCATCGACTTTAAATTGGTATTATTTTGCTTGGTAATGTAATACTCTTAGAGATTCCCAGAGTAAAGACAGTCTTCTGCATTCCAGATTTGCCTGTGACTCATAGATGAATTCAGAAACTTTGGGATGTACTGAACTGTAAACAAGAGATGAATTTGTTAACCTTAACTTCACTGATATTGAATGTGAAAAGCCGTCAATCTTGAACATTAGCCGAAAAGCTAATGTTCACTTTGAGTTCATATAAACTTCAGTGAAAGATGATGAAAACTATATTTTCTTTAGATGAAACTCCTATCTTACAGCTCCCAGAGCATATGTAATAACATTGGAAATGAAAGTTTGTGAAAACTTAATAAAATGCACATTAAAGTATTAGAAGATTAACATGTTAGCCTAATGAAAAAAAAATATGAAGAGTCTTTACCAGAGAATGTACTGAAGAGATAAAAATTACCAGAGGATATTAATATCAGAAACTAAAAGAAGTGAGCACATCACATAATAGCAGACAGGTGAGTGATAAACTAATGCTCACAGTTAGCCCTTCTTATTGATGCACTTGAGGCTTTATAATCACATGCTAATCTCCAAGGCTCAAGAGTGGTACCATCAGATGGTTACCATGATTCTGAAACTGGTATCACAAGCCACATTTTTTTTAAGTTTATTCATTTATTTTGAGAGAGAAAGCACAAGTTGGGGAGGGTCAGAGAGGGAGAGAGAATCTCAAGCAGGCTCTCCACCACTAACACACAGCCCCATGCTGGGCTCAAAACCATGAAGTGTGAGATCATGACCTGAGCCCAAGTCAGATGCTGAACAGACTGAGCCATCCAGGTGCCAAGGCACTGGCACTATTAATAACCTAATTGCTATTGAAGTAGCCTTCCCATGAATACTTGACCAGGGAACAATTTTCTACCAAAGAAATTATACAAATTCTTTCAAAACAGGTTAATAAATTTCTCTCTAAATGAATTAAAATAACCAAGCACAATGGAAGATCATTATGGAGAAAAATGACTTCTTCCAAAATTTAATTGCATGCTTGCTTTTGAAACTCATCATGAACAGTCTTAATATGTATTATGGATCTTTATGGCTCTAGTTAGATTAATGACAAAACAATGGTGAAAAAGTGTCTTTCACTTGAAAAGGAGGATTTCAAGGTGCCTTAGAATGTATGTGGACTTAATTTTATAAATGGTGATAAGACAGTTACACATATTTACTGAAGGAAGTTTGATATTAGAAAACTAGGTTTAAACTAAGAACATTTTAATCATTAGCTTTGTCTACTCTAAAGAATTCTTATGGAAATAATGTCACTTTTGAATTAAATATAGTCCAGATTTCCTATGGAAAAAAGTAAAGAGGGAGAATACATAATAATATCCTTTGTTTACACATTCTATGGAAATTACTTTCAGAATTGTTAAACCATTGAAAGTAATGCATCAGTTTGATCCATTATGATATAGTATTCTATGAATCAGGTTAACTATTTTTCCAGCTTTGAAAAATAATTGACATATAACATCCTGTATGTTTAAGGCTTATAACATGTTCATTCAATACTCTTATATATTGCAATATGATCACCACCACAGCAACATTAGCTAATACTTCCTTGACTGCACAGAATTCTCATTTCTTTTTGTGATGAGAACATTTAAGATCTACTCTCCTAGCAATTTTCAAGCATACAATACAGTATTGTTAATTATAATCAAAGTTCTGTGCACTGGATCCTCAGGATGTATTCATCTTATAACTGGATGTTTGTACTCTTTGGCCAACATCTGTAACATTTCCCCCATCCTCCAGCACCTGGTAACCATCATTCTATTCTCTGTACACTGGTGGTGGGAATGTAAATTAGTACAGCCACTATGGAAAACAGTAGGGAGCTTCCTCAAAAAATTAAAAATAGAACTACCATATGATGTAGCAATTTCACTTCTGGATATTACACACCCACCCACACACACAGGAAAGAAAAACAGTATATCAGATATCTGTACTCCCATGTATATTGCAGCATTATTCATAGTAAAGAAATAGAAACAATTTATTCATCAGTGAAAAAATGGATTAAGAAGATGTAGTATATGCATACAATAGAATATTATATGGCTATGAGAAAGGAGGAAATCCTCCCATCTGCAAAAACATCAATGGGTTTTAAAGACATTATACGAAGTAAAATAAGTCAGAGAAAGACGAACACTGTATACTAGCACATATATGTGAAACCTAAAAAACTGAATTTGCATACTCAGGTTAAGTTTATGAAAAATAAAGAAATGTGTAAACTTAAACCAGTTTAGGAAAGTTGATTAATTGGTTTAGTAGTAATATTTGACTTATTAGTATAATTTTTATGTTAACATCTGATTTTTAGTTTTATAGACATTTTGAACAAATCTTAAAATGTATATAACTCCTATATTTGCAGCGCCTTTTTCTTCTACCTTCCAATGAATTACAGGATATCTGTAATCTAGGGTAATAGGATTGGTATTGGTATTATTTCTATTCTCTTTCTCCTTTCCCAAGAAGGAGGGCTCATGACTAGATTCATCAGTCTTTGTCAAGGACCTCTGGTTTTCTTGATTGTCTCAAGAAATTGTAGGACATAGTCTATATACTACCTGGAGCACCTCATTTCCTGGAGTCAGACTACCCTTTCACTTTCCAGAATTAACACTGCCTTTACTAGGACTCATCCATGTTTTACTGAAGTAGGATGGTTTGAGAAGGTATCTGTAGAAGGACATGTTACATATTTAGCCACAAGAATTTTCCCTTGCATCTCAGAAGGTTATCCCCAAGTGGAGGGGACTTTTTTAAATTCATTTTTTAAATTGAAGTTTAGTCAACATACTGTGTTACATTAGTTTTACATGTACAACATAGCAATTTGACAACTCTATTCATATGCTATCCTCACCCCAAGTGTAGGTACCATCTGTCACCATATAACACTATTACAATTCCATTCGCTATATTTCCTATAGCGTACATTTTATCCCCATGATTTCCTCATTCTATAACTGGAAGCCTGTACCTCCCATCCTCCCTTTCACCCATTTTACCCATATTCCCACATTCCTCCCCTCTGACAACAATCAGCTTCTTCTCTGTGCTTATGGGTCTGTTTCTGCTTTTTGTTTGTTGCTCCTTTGTTTTTTAGATTCCACATATAAGTGAAATCTTATGCTGTCTTTCTCTATTGGATTTATTTCTCTTAATACTCTCTAGGTCCATCCATATTATCACAAATGACAAGTTCTCATTCCTTTTATTGCTGAGTAATATTCCTTTGTATATGTATACCACATATCTTTTTACCCATTCACCTATCGATGAACACTTGGGTTGCTTCCATATCTTGGCTATTGTAAATAATGCCACAGTAAAAAAAATGTGTATATCTTTTTGAATTAGTGTTTTGGTTTTATTGGGGTAAATACTCACCAGTGGAATTGCTAGATCATATGGTATTTCTGTTGGGCTGCCATAAAAAAATACCACAGACTGGATGGCTCAAAAAAACCAAAATTAATTTTCTCACAGTTTTGAAGACTAGAAGTCTAATATCAGACTTCTAGCATGGTCATTTTCTATGAAGCCTGTCTTCCTGGCTTATAGTTGGCCATCTTCTTACTGTGTCCTCTTATGGTCTTTTTCTCTGCTGTGCAGAGAAGGTGAGATAGCTTTTTGTACCTCTACCTCTCTAACAAGAACACTAATGCCATCAGATTAGGCTTCCACCCTTAGGTAACCTCATTTAACCTTAATTACCTACCCAAAGACCTCCTCTTCAAATACCATCACACTGGAGGTTAGGGCTTCAACATGAATTTGGGAGAGAGATACAAATCAGATTATAACAACTACTGACCAAGAAAATGAGTGTACAAGGAGAAGAGTTCCAAAAATGAGCATTGGGGCTCTTCTTTTTTAGAAGTTGAGAGGGTAAATAGGAACTTTAAACATACAGAAAAAGTGTAGCCAGTGAAGGAGCAAGAACACCAAGAGGGTCTGGGTTTTGAAAAGACAAAAGTGTAACAAGGAGAAGAGAGTGATTTATTTGGGAAAAAAATAGGACCGGTAGGCCACGTAAGGTGAGAACTGACAATTGACCATTGGGTTTCATGCAGGCCAGTATTGTTTTTGACAAATGAAAGGTAATTGAATGGTAGAGGCTAATGCCTAACTGGAATGAGAAGTGGGAGGAGAGGAATGGCAGATATAAAGTGTGGAAAATGTTTTAAAGACTCTTTCTAAAGAGGAACGGAGAAATAGGCTGATAGTTTGAGGAAGACAGAGAGCTTTATTTATTTATTTTAGACATTATACACCATGTTTGTTTTCTAATTATGAAAAAAAAGAAAAAAATTTTCAGGTGAGAGGAAAAAAAATTTCTAGGGGGGTGCAGATGAGATGAAATGAGAACTAATTGCAGTTATTAAGCCTCATAGTGTACAACGTAGTGGTGGGGGGAGTATTCTCAATAGAGAAGTTAGGCTTTCATAAGGCAGAGATTAACCTTTTCATGTTCTGATTGCCAACTAAATTCATTGGTCCTTAAATATTACAAAACATTGGTCTCTGTCTCTAAAAATTTGCAGATAATTGATGTGGTTCAGTGCTGAATTCTTCTTTGAGGTGCATATATATCTAGTAATGTTCTATTTGAATGTTGCAAATGAAGATAATGTATAGAAAGAAAATGTAATTTCCTTCCTAAGGAATAATTAAGAAGGAGAAAGAGAGTCAACTTAGTGAATAAAAGTGAATTGGCAAATTAATTACAAATTAAAGATGACAAATTACACATTTGTAAATTCTGTTTTTTTCTTTACTGAGGTTATGTGGATTTAGCTATTTAGTTAATTCAGTGTTTTAAAAGGCAAAATTAAATTTTACTCAAATTTTGTTTTCAGAGTATTAGTGAAGAAAAGAAAAATATTCAAGGGGAAAATATAAATGATGAGTCTGTTGATTATGGAAGAACAGTCAATATTTTATTTCAGAACGTTTCTTGTAGTTTTCATGTATTTTATAATGCTTTAACACGTACCAGTGAGGATAATTCACTGTAAAATAAAATCCTGTGTGATGTACATCCTACCCTTTGGTGATATCCCTTTGCAAATTGTTGCTCAATGGCTATCATTAAGTATTAGCAGGTGTAAAATGTGTTGTTTGTCCCTATTTCACTCCTTTTTTAAAAAAATTATTTTATTTTTTTGCTTAACTCGGCACTCAAATTTAAATTGGTGGCTATGGGGCCACTATTGACCCTAGAAGGAGCTGTCACAGAAAGATCCAGTAAACCAGTCAACTAATTCTTTACACTTAATGGCAAAATTACAGTCCATATTAAAGGAAAAAAATGGGGAAAATATACATTTTAGAGAGAGGGAAGATGGCGGCGTAGGAGGACGCTGGGCTCACCGCGCGTCCTGCTGATCACTTAGATTCCACCTACACCTGCCTAAATAACCCAGAAAACCACCAGAGGATTAGCAGAACGGAGTCGCCGGAGCCAAGCGCAGACAAGAGGCCCACGGAAGAGGGTAGGAAGGGCGGCGAGGCGGTGCGCGCTCCACGGACTGGCAGGAGGGAGCCGGGGCAGAGGGGCGGCTCACCAGCCAAGCAGAGCCCCCGAGTCTGGCTTGCAAAAAGCGGAGGGGCCTGACGGACTGTGTTCCGACAGCAAGCGCGACTTAGCGGCTGGGAGGTCATAAGTTAACAGCTCTGCTCAGAAAGCGGGAAGGCTGGAGGACAAAGGGAAGGAAAGCTGCTGAGCCCCCGGACGACAGAGCTCAGTTCGGTGGGGAACAAAGGCGCTCGCCAGCGCCATCTTCCCCGCCCATCCCCCAGCCAAAATCCCAAAGAGAACCAGTTCCTGCCAGGGAACTTGCTCGCTCCGCGCAAACACCCAACTCTGCGCTTCTGCGGAGCCAAACCTCCGGCAGCGGATCTGACTCCCTGCTGCTGCCACAGGGCCCCTCCTGAAGTGGATCACCTAAGGAGAAGCAAGCTAAGCCTGCCCCTCCTGCCCCTGTGCACCTTGCCTACCCACCCCAGCTAAGACGCCAGATCCCCAGCATCACAAGCCTGGCAGTGTGCAAGTAGCCCAGAGAGGCCACCCCACCCCACAGTGAATCCCGCCCCTAGGAGAGGGGAAGAGAAGGCACACACCAGTCTGACTGTGGCCCCAGCGGTGGGCTGGGGACAGACATCAGGTCTGACTGCGGCTTCGCCCACCAACTCCAGTTATACACCACAGCACAGGGGAAGTGCCCTACAGGTTCTCACCACGCCAGGGACTATCCAAAATGACCAAGCGGAAGAATTCCCCTCAGAAGAATCTCCAGGAAATAACAACAGCTAATGAGCTGATCAAAAAGGATTTAAATAATATAACAGAAAGTGAATTTAGAATAATAGTCATAAAATTAATCGCTGGGCTGGAAAACAGTATAGCTGACAGCAGAGAATCTCTTGCTACAGAGATCAAGGGACTAAGGAACAGTCACGAGGAGCTGAAAAACACTTTAAATGAAATGCATAACAAAATGGAAACCACCACAGCTCGGATTGAAGAGGCAGAAGAGAGAATAGGTGAACTAGAAGATAAAGTTATGGAAAAAGAGGAAGCTGAGAAAAAGAGAGATCAAAAAATCCAGGAGTATGAGGGGAAAATTAGAGAACTAAGTGATACACTAAAAAGAAATAATATACGCATCATTGGTATCCCAGAGGAGGAAGAGAGAGGGAAAGGTGTTGAAGGGGTACTTGAAGAAATAATAGCTGAGAACTTCCCTGAAGTGGGGAAGGAAAAAGGCATTGAAATCCAAGAGGCACAGAGAACTCCCTTCAGACGTAACTTGAATCGATCTTCTGCACGCCATATCATAGTGAAACTGGCAAAATACAAGGATAAAGAGAAAATTCTGAAAGCAGCAAGGGGTAAACGTGCCCTCACATATAAAGGGAGACCTATAAGACTCGTGACTGATCTCTCTTTTGAAACTTGGCAGGCCAGAAAGAGTTGGCACGAGATTTTCAGTTTGCTAGACAGAAAAAATATGCAGCCGAGAATCCTTTATCCAGCAAGCCTGTCATTTAGAATAGAAGGAGAGATAAAGGTCTTCCCAAACAAACAAAAACTGAAGGAATTTGTCACCACTAAACCAGCCCTACAAGAGATCCTAAGGGGGACCCTGTGAGACAAAGTAGCAGAGACATCACTACAAGCATAAAACATACAGACATCACAATGACTCTAAACCCATATCTTTCTATAATAACACTGAATGTAAATGGATTAAATGCGCCAACCAAAAGACATAGGGTATCAGAATGGATAAAAAAACAAGACCCATCGATTTGCTGTCTACAAGAGACTCATTTTAGACCTGAGGACACCTTTAGATTGAGAGTGAGGGGATGGAGAACTATTTATCATGCTACTGGAAGCCAAAAGAAAGCTGGAGTAGCCATACTTCTATCAGACAAACTAGACTTTAAATTAAAGGCTGTAACAAGAGATGAAGAAGGACATTATATAATAGTGACAGGGTCTATCCATCAGGAAGAGCTAACAATTATAAATGTCTATGCGCCGAATACCGGAGCGCCCAAATATATAAAACAATTACTCATAAACACAAGCAACCTTATTGATAAGAATGTGGTAATTGCAGGGGACTTTAACACCCCACTTACAGAAATGGATAGATCATCTAGACACACGGTCAATAAAGAAACAAGGGCCCTGAATGAGACATTGGATCAGATGGACTTGACAGATATATTTAGAACTCTGCATCCCAAAGCAACAGAATATACTTTCTTCTCGAGTGCACATGGAACATTCTCCAAGATAGATCATATACTGGGTCACAAAACAGCCCTTCATAAGTTTACAAGAATTGAAATCATACCATGCATACTTTCAGACCACAATGCTATGAAGCTTGAAATCAACCACAGAAAAAAGTCTGGAAAACCTCCAAAAGCATGGAGGTTAAAGAACACCCTACTAACGAATGAGTGGGTCAACCAGGCAATTCGAGAAGAAATTAAAAAATATATGGAAACAAACGAAAATGAAAATACAACAATCCAAACGCTTTGGGACGCAGCGAAGGCAGTCCTGAGAGGAAAATACATTGCAATCCAGGCCTATCTCAAGAAACAAGAAAAATCCCAAATACAAAATCTAACAGCACACCTAAAGGAAATAGAAGCAGAACAGCAAAGGCAGCCTAAACCCAGCAGAAGAAGAGAAATAATAAAGATCAGAGCAGAAATAAACAATATAGAATCTAAAAAAACTGTAGAGCAGATCAACGAAACCAAGAGTTGGTTTTTTGAAAAAATAAACAAAATTGACAAACCTCTAGCCAGGCTTCTCAAAAAGAAAAGGGAGATGACCCAAATAGATAAAATCATGAATGAAAATGGAATTATTACAACCAATCCCTCAGAGATACAAACAATTATCAGGGAATACTATGAAAAATTATATGGCAACAAATTGGACAACCTGGAAGAAATGGACAAATTCCTGAACACCCACACTCTTCCAAAACTCAATTAGGAGGAAATAGAAAGCTTGAACAGACCCATCACCAGCGAAGAAATTGAATCGGTTATCAAAAATCTCCCAACAAATAAGAGTCCAGGACCAGATGGCTTCCCAGGGGAGTTCTACCAGACGTTTAAAGCAGAGATAATACCTATCCTTCTCAAGCTATTCCAAGAAATAGAAAGGGAAGGAAAACTTCCAGACTCATTCTATGAAGCCAGTATTACCTTGATTCCTAAACCAGACAGAGACCCAGTAAAAAAAGAGAACTACAGGCCAATATCCCTGATGAATATGGATGCCAAAATTCTCAATAAGATACTAGCAAATCGAATTCAACGGCATATAAAAAGAATTGTTCACCATGATCAAGTGGGATTCATTCCTGGGATGCAGGGCTGGTTCAACATTCGCAAATCAATCAACGTGATACATCACATTAACCAAAAAAAAGAGAAAAACCATATGATCCTGTCAATCGATGCAGAAAAGGCCTTTGACAAAATCCAGCACCCTTTCTTAATAAAAACCCTTGAGAAAGTCGGGATAGAAGGAACATACTTAAAGATCATAAAAGCCATTTATGAAAAGCCCACAGCTAACATCATCCTCAACGGGGAAAAACTGAGAGCTTTTTCCCTGAGATCAGGAACACGACAGGGATGCCCACTCTCACCGCTGTTGTTTAACATAGTGCTGGAAGTTCTAGCATCAGCAATCAGACAACAAAAGGAAATCAAAGGCATCAAAATTGGCAAAGATGAAGTCAAGCTTTCGCTTTTTGCAGATGACATGATATTATACATGGAAAATCCGACAGACTCCACCAAAAGTCTGCTAGAACTGATACATGAATTCAGCAAAGTTGCAGGATACAAAATCAATGTACAGAAATCAGTTGCATTCTTATACACTAACAATGAAGTAACAGAAAGACAAATAAGGAAACTGATCCCATTCACAATTGCACCAAGAAGCATAAAATACCTAGGAATAAATCTAACCAAAGATGTAAAGGATCTGTATGCTGAAAACTATCGAAAGCTTATGAAGGTAATTGAAGAAGATTTAAAGAAATGGAAAGACATTCCCTGCTCATGGATTGGAAGAATAAATATTGTCAAAATGTCAATACTACCCAAAGCTATCTACACATTCAATGCAATCCCAATCAAAATTGCACCAGCATTCTTCTCGAAACTAGAACAAGCAATCCTAAAATTCATATGGAACCACAAAAGGCCCCGAATAGCCAAAGTAATTTTGAAGAAGAAGACCAAAGCAGGAGGCATCACAATCCCGGACTTTAGCCTCTACTACAAAGCTGTCATCATCAAGACAGCATGGTATTGGCACAAAAACAGACACATAGACCAATGGAATAGAATAGAAACCCCAGAACTAGACCCACAAACGTATGGCCAACTCATCTTTGACAAAGCAGGAAAGAACATCCAATGGAAAAAAGACAGTCTCTTTAACAAATGGTGCTGGGAGAACTGGACAGCAACATGCAGAAG
>NW_024412403.1:40681607-40691524 GCF_014898765.1 Herpailurus yagouaroundi | reverse complement strand
ATACTACGTGGCAATGAGAAAAAATGAAATATGGCCTTTTGTAGCAACGTGGATGGAACTGGAGAGTGTGATGCTAAGTGAAATAAGCCATACAGAGAAAGACAGATACCATATGTGGATCATGAGAAACTTAACAGGAACCCATGGGGGAGGGGAAGGAAAAAAAAAAAGGTTAGAGTGGGAGAGAGCCAAAGCATAAGAGACTGTTGAGAACTGAGAGCAAACTGAGGGTTGATGGGGGGTGGGAGGGAGGAGAGGGTGGGTGATGGGTATTGAGGAGGGCACCTTTTGGGATGAGCACTGGGTGTTGTATGGAAACCAATTTGACAATAAATTTCATATATAAATAAAAAAAAAGAAAATATACATTTTAAATTAAATTAATTAAAAATCAAATTTGGGTTAAAAATAAAATGCTTGTAACACTCCTAAAAAAAAAAATAAAGGAAAAAAATGGGACAAATGGAGATTTTTTTCTGAGAGAGTAAAAGAGCAAGTAAGAGAGAAAATGCGCCTTCAGGGTAAAATTGAAAAAAGAACTAGCAGTATTAGGTGCTTGTGAATGTTGCTAAGAAAGAACTGGAGAGAGCTATCATTCAATTAACTGTGCTTAACTTCAAGGGAGGAAGACATCAAGTTGGGGTTTATGAGAGCCTAGACCTTTGGAGCCCTGAGAAATGGTGACCTTCAGTAACTTCAGTTATTTTCATGAACACAGAAATTGGCACTCTTGAATTTAGGCAGAAAGTACTTAAAATCCCCAAATTCTCTGTCCTCAGTGCCTTGAGGAAGAACATCATACTTTTACTGAGGTAATGACGATTTGGTGGACAGTAAATCTTCTCATGGTTGTGGTAAGACGATACTATGGCAGAAAGCATGGAACATTCTGTTAGAACAGGTAACATTCAGGTGTGTCTGTTGACACTAGTGTAGAGAGGTGATGAGGACCAAGAATAAGGCAGTATATGTCTCTCAGATACTAGTAAGAGAAGATACTAACCACAGAAAAAACATCTCTCCCTAATGCCTTGACTGTATGTAAGCAGCCTGACTTCACTGAGAACTTAGATCATACCCTTGTGGGGAAGAGAAAATGGGGAAAATACTTGAGTTGAGAACTGCATTGAAATGACAGTGTTAACTCAAATGACAAAAATTGTTTTCAGCCATTAGGTAGAAGGGGACTCAAGATGAAATTTAGTTATTGAAAAATAAAGAAGGCCTTATTCTTTGTATGTGTAAGCATATGTCTTGTAAATTTAAACCCCATGCATGTAAATGGAATTCTAGAGTCACTGAGTTATTTTAAATTATTATGGGAGGGGCACCTGAGTGGCGCAGTCTGATAAGCAACTAACTCTTGATTTTGGCTCAGGTCATGATCTCACAGTTCAAGCGTGCCTGGGATATTCTCTGTCCCTCCCCCTGCTCACGCATACACATGCTCACTTTCTCTCTCTCAAATATATATATTAAAGAATATGGGAACACAATTCTTTAGAAATTATCACCAATCATCTAGGTTTTGAAATTCCAGGTCTTAGTTGCTCATATTTATATTTAACATGATGTTGGATGAAATTTTCCTTTGGCTGTGAATTTTAGTCAAAGTACTTATATTTTTGAGGGAAGGTATAGACTTAGCAAAATCATTCCAGTAATGACAACCTCTTATACTGTATAAGAGAAGATCAGGAATGGAAAAATGCCCTTTGCAGAGATTTTTAGGAGTAGAGAGGATATTGCTTATTCTCTTCCTTCCCTGTAAATGTTAGATACTGGTATCCCTTAGTATGAATAAAGTAAAGCTGCTAGTTTGCATCCTTTAGAAACCAGCTTATTCAATAATAAATAGTTACATATTCTGATCATGTGTTTGGGACCTGCAATGAAAATTAGAGTTTTAACCCCTGAACTAAAAATATTCACTCCAGAAAAATTCAGAAAATCTTGTAAATCAAGGGAGATTTAACTCCCTTATGATCTGAAGAAGACATATGGGAATGAATAGAAGTTATTGAAAACCCTTGAACTGTATGTAGCCTGGTTGCCAAACTGTTTGAGTTAAAAAAGGTGACTCTTTTTTCCAATCTTTTTTCCATTTCTGCCTCCCCAAAATTCCCAATGATCCAACTTACAGGGGAAATGCTGTTTCTTTGATACAATTAAACATGCCTGAGTGCCTATACCAAGTACTGAGGGAGACTCACTCTTTCTTAGTATTTCCAAGGAGGCTTGGCGGAGGTGTGGTCTGACTGTATGTTTCCTGGTCCTCTCTGACTCTAATTTCCTGCCTCATTTGAGACCACACTTTTCCTCTGCTCATAAAACTTTTTTTTTAGAATGCCAGATTTTTATTGGAGTCATAGAAATTGCTTAAAAAAATAAGAGCAAAGTATATGTCATAACTTACAATTGAATGACACATTCCTTGACCAGGATCTATTTCTCTCTCATGATGATCTCATTACTCAGAGTTCTACCTGCTTTCTTATTGCCTACTCCTATCTTTCCCCACAGTTTCCTAGGCTGAATCCCACCTCTATCTGTAATTTGCTATTCAGACAACAGTTAAGATTAAATTAATTTTTTACTTTTCATTTGTGTATGTGATATGCAAATATACCAATAACATTTATTTATCTAAAAGAGTTAGGGCTCAACTGTTTCAAATTTAGTTTGCATAATCCATGTATTTTACATTTAAATTTTATGACCTACCAGTTTAAATAAATTTATCAAATTTGGCATCTAACCAGTTCTGGGAACACATAATTGGTATTCAATTAATTTTAAAGAATTATTTCCTTTTTTTCCATGGGTTTAAATATATTTGTAACATAGGTTAGTTTATACATCTGCTTTAAAATATTCCTATTTTCATTAATCATTTCCAAGGGTTAAATTCTGAAGCATAAAATTCTGATACCATCTTTTTACATCTGCTTTTACACCCACTTACACAGTCCTGTAATCTTCTCTCCCTACCCATTTATAAGAAAGCTGTCCTTCAAAGTTTATGCCCCTTCATAACTACTTAAACATAAAGAATATGGTACACACTCAGTAAATTTTTGTACAAGTTTCATTGACTATTAACTATAGTGCTGACACTTCACCAGTATTTAAAAACCAAAACTCCAACCTATAGTATGTTTAATTTACATAAAGTATAAGGATCTTAATTTTGATGAATTTTGACATGTATCATTTGCTTATATAATCCATGTCCCTTCCCTATAAAGATATATATTCCCACTCCAGTTTGATTCCCTTATGTACCATCTCCCCAAGGTAACTACTATTCTTTTTATCACCATGGATTAGTTTTGACTGTTCTAAAACTTCAAACACACAGAATTATACAGCATGTGCTATTTTGTGTCTGCCTTCTCTCACTCAGCATAATGTATTTTGAGATTTATCCCTGTTGTTACGTATAACAGTAATTTGTTCTATTTTATTGATGAGAAGTATTGCATCATATAAATGTATACTACAGTTTGCTTTTCTATTTTCCTACTGATGTTCATTTGGGCTTTCCAGTTAGGGGCTATTAAGAATGAAGTTGCTATGGACATTTTTGTTACAAGTCATTTGGGGACCTATGGTTTTAAGATATGCTAGGCATACCTGCAGAGGAATTGCTGGGTCACAGTATAAAATTTATATAAGTATAATTTAACTATATAAGAACCCGCCAAGTAGCTTGTAAGTTTCACCATTTTGCACTTTGAAAGCAATGTTAGGGATTTGAATTGTTTGGCATCCTTGCTGTCATTCATTATTGCTAGTCCTTCTAATTTAGCCATTCTTGTGTGTGTGTACCAGTATCTCACTGTGGCTTGAATTTGCCTTTTCTTGATGACTAATGCTGGGTACTTTCATGTACTTACTGGCTATTTTCGCATTTAATATGTGTATGATATCATAGATATCTTTTATAAAGTGTGTTCAAGTCTTTTGCTATTTATCTGTTTTTGAGTTTCTTTTGCTTAGTTGCTTATGTGAATGTTTGTACTTTTTAGCGACAAGTCTTTCCTTGGATAGATGTTTTACAAATGTTTTGCCCACTTTGTGAGTTGCTTTTTCACTCTGTTAATGTGTTTTTTAATCAAATTTCTTAATTTTAATATAACTTATTCTGTTCTTTGATTTGTACTTTGTTCAGAAAATCTTTGTTGATGGTTATGAAGAGTTTCCCTATGCTTTACTCTAAAGGGTTTTGTTTGTTTTAATTCTCTACTTGGATCTTCAGTCCATCTGGAATTTATTTTTTTATAAAGGGTAATATAGGAATACAAGATGAATTGTTTTCCATATGGTATCTGATCATCTTAGCACTATTTGTTGAAAGATTATCATTTTCCTCCTAAATTTCATTGACACCTGTCATAAATTAGGTGATGGTCCATATGTAGATCTACTTCTGGGCTTGCCTTTCTATCCTTTTGGTCATTTTGTCTATTATTTTACTGTTTTAATCACAAAATCTTTTTCATTAGTCTTGCTATCTACACTATTTTTCTTTCAAATTGCCTTGAGTATTCTTACCTTTCACATTTCTTTATGAATTTTTAGAGTCAATTTCAAAAACAAAAATACTTGTTAAAAACCTCATTGGATTTGCACTGAATCTATAGATTAATTTGGAGACAATTCACATCTTTACCATATTGAGTCTTTCAATCTATGAATAAAATCAACTAACTAGAGCTACAACAATATGTTACAATACCATCAAAATTCAGTGGTTAAAAAAAACAACAACCAATAAGGGATTCTTATAGATGTACTTGTTGGAGAAGCTATGATCACTGGCGTGGCTCATCACCACATCAGTGTGCTCCGTATGTCTCTCTAGCTACCTGAGACTGCTCCACATGCCAGGACCAGGACATGGCCTTCTTATAGTCACAGCAGAATTGCAAGAGTGCAAGGCCAATGTCACAAGTAAATTCCATGCTTGAAATCCATCTGCTAATATCATATTGACCCAAATAAATCATTTGGCTGAGCCCAAAGTTTGGAGTCGAGAAGGATGCTCTGTGATTGGTGGAGGTACTGCAAGGAATATAGCAAAGGACTTTGGCATCAGGGTGGGTGAGTAATTGGGCCTAGTCTAGGAAATGCATCACTCCAGTCAAGCGGAGAATCCCATTTCTTTAACTGGTATTTGCTGTTGTCAAAACGACAAAATTCTTGGCATAGCAAAGGTTTCAATATTTTTTTCAGTCCTCCCTGTACCTCCAAACCTGGGTTTCACAACAGAGAGGAAGAGTTGACATTTCCTCAACTCTGTACTACTTTGTCACAAGTCCTAAAAATGGTAGAGTGAATGCACCAAATTTTCTACATTCCAACCCAGTTAGCTTTTGCCTGATGATTTTGTCTTCCTACTTAGAATCAAATTGGAGTTTCTTAATTATTGAAATGGGACAAGGTAGCTGACATCCTCAGGCCTTCTTTATTTCCTATCTACCTCCTCTCTGATTTTAATGCTCATCACAAACCTTTCTCCTTAAAATACTCTTGTCCTCATTCAGGTCACTCATTTAAAGTTACTGAAGACATCAGCGTAGCATTATTTGTGATAGTAAAATCACAGGATGTATGCAAGCTTTTATTTTTTCATACTGAAAAATACTCCTTAGTAATTAAAATATGTATGTGTGTCAACATGTATAAATGCTTAAAACAATGTTGAATGACATAAAAATTAACTATAAAAGTATACAATCAGCATGATGCCATTTAGTAGACTGAATGATGGAAGCATGAAGCATTTTCCTTTAATGTTTTAGTTTTTTTTTTAATTTGTAATGTTTTAGTTTTTAAACAACATGGATAAGAAACAAGATGGTGTTAACATCTTTTAGATGATGGGGATTGGTAGATACATTGGTATTGATAGATACTTTGTTATTTTTCATGAATTTATATTTTTCTCTAGATTTGAAATAGTTAAATATTTAAAATTTAGAAACAAAACATTTAAGGCATGGCGTTCCAACTGTGCTTCACTTCCTTTCAAATTCTCTCTCCCAGTAGTGAATATTACTCCTGCTTAGATTATATATGCTTAAATTGGATCTCCCCTTATAACCAGAAGGTGGTGAACTGAGTATTCTTCATGGAGAGAGAATAATATAACACTAAAAACTCAAATAACGTTGATGTGCATCTCTCAGAAATGGACACGTAACACAATAGCCATTGAGAGTCCTGCTTTGAATAGGGCATAAAATATTTTTTCTGGCTGACACTTGATTTGACAGTAATTTCTTTTTTTTTTTTTTTTTTACAATTCTTATAATTCCAGTTAGCTAACATATAGTGTTATATTAGTTTCAGGTATACAAACAGTAATTCAACACTTCCATATGTTACCCAGTGCTCATTACTAAAAGTACACTCCTTAATCTCCATCACCTATTTTACCCATCACCCCATCCACCTCACCTCTGGTAGCCATCAATTTGTTCTCAATAATACTCATGATTTCTGTCTCATTTTTTCCCTAGCTTGTTTTTTTTCTTAAATTCCGCATATTAGTGAAATCATGTATACTCTCTAGCTCCATCCATGTCATTGCAAATGGCAATATTTCCATGTCTTTTTTATGCCTGAATATTACATTATATATAATGCCAACACACACACACACACACACACACACACACACACACACACACCATATATTTTTCTTTATCCATTCAGCAATTTATAGACACTTGGACTGCTTCCATATATTCTTGGCTATTGTAAATAAATGCTTCTATACACATAAGGGTGCATGTATACCTTTGAATTTGTGTTTTCATATTCTTTTGGTAAATATATAGTAGTGTGATTGCTGGATCATAAGGTAGATTTATTTTTACCTTTTTGAGGAAACTCCATACTGATTTCCAGAGTGTATTCCCAACAACAGTGCAAGAAGTTTCCTTTTTCTCCACATCCTTATCAACACCTGTTATTTCTTGTGTTGTTGATTTTAGCCATTGTGACAGGTGTGAGGTGATAGCTCATTGTAGTTTTGATTTGCATTTCCCTTATAAGTGAGAAGATACCTGGATATCTTCTTTGGAGAAATGTATTTTCATGTACTGTGACTATTTTTCATTGGATTATTTGTTTTTTGAGGTGTTGTAGAATTTCTTTACATATTTTGGGTACTAACCCTTTATTGCATATGTCATTTGCAAATATCCCATTGCCAAAGGTTGGCTTTTATTTTTTTTTTTAATTTTTTTTTTCAAACATTTATTTATTTTTGGGACAGAGAGAGACAGAGCATGAACGGGGGAGGGGCAGAGAGAGAGGGAGACACAGAATCGGAAACAGGCTCCAGGCTCTGAGCCATCAGCCCAGAGCCTGACGCAGGGCTCGAACTCCCGGACCGTGAGATCGTGACCTGGCTGAAGTCGGACGCTTAACCGACTGCGCCACCCAGGCGCCCCTAAAGGTTGGCTTTTAGTTTTGTTGATTGTCTCCTTTGCTGTTCAGAAGACTTTTATTTTGTTTTTACTTTTTACTTTTGTTAATTTTTTTAATAGTTAAATTTTTACTTTTGTTTCCCTTGCCTCAGGGGACATATCTAGAAAGAAGTTGCTACAGCCAATATCAAAGAAGTTACTGCCTGTACTCTATTCTAGTACTTTTATGGTTTCAGGTCTCACATTTAGGTCTTTAATATACTGCAAGTTTATTTTTGTGTATGGTGAAAGAAAGTGATCTAGTTTCATTCTTTTGCATGTAGCTGTCCAGTTTTCCCAGTACCATTTGTTGAAGATACTATCTTTTTCACATTGCATCTTTTCCCCTGCTTTGTCAAAGAGTAATTGACAATATAATTGTAGATTCTGAGCTTTCTCTTCTGTTCTATTGATCTATGTGTCTTTTTTTTTTTTTTTTTTGCCAGTACCATACCATTTTGATTCCTACAACTTTGTAATGTAACATGAAGTCTGGAATTGTGACACCTCCAGTTTTGTTTTTCAAGATTGCTTTGGCTATTTGGAGTCCTTTGTGGTTCTTTGCAAATTTTAGGATTTTTTATTCAAGTTTTGTGAAAAATAATGTTGGTATTTTGATAGGGACGCCATTAAATGTATAGATTGTTTTGGGCGGTATAGACATTTTAACAACATTTGTTCTAATCCATGAGCATGGAATGTCTTTTCATTTGTGTCATCTTCAATTTCTTTCATCAGTGTTTTATGGTTTTTAGAGTACAGGTCTTTCACCTCTTCGGTTATGTGTATACCTAGGTATTTTATTATTTTTGGTGTAATTATAAATTAGATTGTTTTCTTAATTTTTGGTTTTGCTGCTTCATTACTGGTGTGTAGAAATACAACAGATTTCTGTACATTGATTTTGTATTCTATGACATTACTGAATTCTTTCATCAATTCTAGTAGTTTTGGGATGGAGTCTTTTGGATTTTCTATTTATAGTATCATGGCATCTCACATAGTGAAATTTTTCCTTTTCCCTTACTATATTTCTATGTCTTTTATTCCCTGTTGTGTGATTGCCGTGGCTAGGACTTCAGTACTATGTTGCATAAAAATGGTAAGAGTGGGCATCTTTGTCTTGTTCCTGACTATAGGAGAAAAGCTCTCTTTTCTTTCCCATTGAGTATGATATTAGCTGTGGGCTTTTCATATAAGATCTTTAATATGTTGAGCTATGTTCCTTAAATTTACTTTCTTGAAGGTTTTTTTTTTTTATCATGAATGGATGTCATACCTTGTCAAATGATTTTTCTGTATCTATTGAAAGGATCATATGGTTTTTATTTTTTTATTATTGATATGATATATCACATTGACTTGTGAATATTGAACCACACTTACAACCCAGGAATGAGTCCCACTTGATTGTCGTAAATAATTCAGTTGGCTAAAATTTTGTTGAGAATTTTTGCAACTATGTTCATCAGGGGTAATGGCCTGTACTTCTCTTTTTTAGTGGTGTCTGCTTTTGGTATCCATGTAATAATGGCCTTATAGAATGGATTTGGAATTTTTTTTCCTTTTGTATTTTTGGGAATAGTTTAAGAAGAATAGGTATTAATTCTTCTTTTTTTAAAAAAAAATTTAATGTTTATTTATTTTTGCACAGAGACAGAGTGCGAGTTGGGGAGGGGCAGAGAGAGAGGGAGACACAGAATCCGAAACAGGCTCCAGGCTCTGAGCTGTCAGCACAGAGTCTGATGTGGGGCTCAAACCCACGAACCGTGAGATCATGACCTAAGCCGAAGTCGGATGCTTAACCGACTGAGCCACCCAGGTGCCCTGGTATTAATTCTTCTTTAAGTATTTGGAATTCCCCTGTAAAATCATCTGGTCCTGGACTTTGTTTGTTGAGAGCTTTTTTGATTACTGAGTCAATTTCTTTGCTGTTCTTTGGTCTGCGCAAATTTTCTATTTCTTCCTAGTTCAGTTTTGGCAGTGCATATATTTCTAGTAATTTATCCTTCTAGTTTGTCCAGTTTGTTGGCATATAAATTCTCATAATGATCTCTTGTGATTGTTTGTATTTCTGTGTTGTTGGTTTTTATTTTTCCTATCCCATTTGTGGTTTTATCTGAGTATTTTCTCTTATTTTCTTGATAAGTCTGGCTAGAGATTTACCAGTTTTATTGATTTTTTTTCAAAAACTGGCTCCTGGTTTCATTAATGTGTTCTATTGTTTTTTTGGGGGGGGTTTCTATATCATTTTTTTTCAATATATGAAATTTATTGTCAAATTGGTTTCCATACAACACCCAGTGCTCATCCCAAAAGGTGCCCTCCTCAATACCCATCACCCACCCTCTCCTCCCTCCCACCCCCCATCAACCCTCAGTTTGCTCTCAGTTCTCAACAGTCTCTTATGCTTTGGCTCTCTCCCACTCTAACCTC
>NW_024412403.1:40636108-40678607 GCF_014898765.1 Herpailurus yagouaroundi | reverse complement strand
CTGGGATTGTGATGCCTCCTGCTTTGGTCTTCTTCTTCAAAATTACTTTGGCTATTCGGGGCCTTTTGTGGTTCCATATGAATTTTAGGATTGCTTGTTCCAGTTTCAAGAAGAATGCTGGTACAATTTTGATTGGGATTGCCTTGAATGTGTAGATAGCTTTGGGTAGTATTGACATTTTGACAATATTTATTCTTCCAATCCATGAGCAGGGAATGTCTTTCCATTTCTTTATATCTTCTTCAATTTCCTTCATAAGCTTTCTATAGTTTTCAGCATACAGATCTTTTACATTTTGGTTAGATTTATTCCGAGGTATTTTATGCTTCTTGGTGCAATTGTGAATGGGATCAGTTTCTTTATTTGTCTTTCTGTTGCTTCATTATTAGTGTATAAGAATGCAACTGACTTCTGTACATTGATTTTGTATCCTGCAACTTTGCTAAATTCATGTATCAGTTCTAGCAGACTTTTGGTGGAGTCTATCAGATTTTCCATGTATAGTATCATGTCATCTGCAAAAAGTGAAAGCTTGACTTCATCTTTGCCAATTTTGCTACTTTGATTTCCTTTTGTTGTCTGATTGCTGATGCTAGAACTTCCAACACTATGTTAAACAACAGCGGTGAGAGTGGGCATCCCTGTTGTGTTCCTGATCTCAGGGAAAAAGCTCTCAGTTTTTCCCCGTTGAGGATGATGTTAGCTGTGGGCTTTTCATAAATGGCTTTGATGATGTTTAAGTATGTTCCTTCCACCCCGACTTTCTCAAGGGTTTTTATTCAGAAAGGGTGCTGAATTTTGTCAAAGGCCTTTTCTGCATCGATTGACTGGATCATATGGTTCTTATCTTTTCTTTTATTAATGTGATGGATCACAATGATTGATTTGCAAATGTTGAATGAGCCCTGCATCTCAGGAATGAATCCCACTTGATCATGGTGAATAATTCTTTTTATATGCTGTTGAATTCGATTTGCTAGCATCTTACTGAGAATTTTTGCATCCATATTCATCAGGGATATTGGCCTGTCGTTCTCTTTTTTTTTACTGGGTCTCTGTCTGGTTTGGGAATCAAAGTAATACTGGCTTCATAGAATGAGTCTGGAAGTTTTCCTTCCCTTTCTATTTTTTGGAACAGCTTGAGAAGGATAGGTATTATCTCTGCTTTAAACGTCTGGTAGAACTCCCCTGGGAAGCCATCTGGTCCTGGACTCTTATTTGTTGGGAGATTTTTGATGACTGATTCAATTTCTTCGCTGGTTATGGGTCTGTTCAAGCTTTCTATTTACTCCTAATTGAGTTTTGGAAGAGTGTGGGTGTTTAGGAATTTGTCCATTTCTTCCAGGTTGTCCAATTTGTTGGCATATAGTTTTTCATAGTGTTCCCTGATAATTGTTTGTATCTCTGAGGGATTGGTTGTAATAATTCCATTTTCATTCATGATTTTATCTATTTGGGTCATCTCCCTTTTCTTTTTGAGAAGCCTGGCTAGAGGTTTCTCAATTGTTTATTTTTTCAGGAACCAACTCTTGGTTTCGTTGATCTGCTCTACAGTTTTTTTAGATTCTATATTGTTTATTTCTGCTCTGATCTTTATTATTTCTCTTCTTCTGCTGGGTTTAGGCTGCCTTTGCTGTTCTGCTTCTATTTCCTTTAGGTGTGCTGTTAGATTTTGTATTTGGGATTTTTCTTGTTTCTTGAGATAGGCCTGGATTGCAATGTATTTTCCTCTCAGGACTGCCTTCGCTGCGTCCCAAAGCGTTTGGATTGTTGTGTTTTCATTTTCGTTTGTTTCTATATATTTTTTAATTTCTTCTCGAATTGCCTGGTTGACCCACTCATTCGTTAGTAGGGTGTTCTTTAACCTCCATGCTTTTGGAGGTTTTCCAGACTTTTTTCTGTGGTTGATTTCAAGCTTCATAGCATTGTGGTCTGAAAGTATGCATGGTATGATTTCAATCATTGTATACTTATGAAGGGCTTTTTTGTGACCCAATATGTGATCTATCTTGGAGAATGTTCCATGTGCACTCGAGAAGAAAGTATATTCTGTTGCTTTGGGATGAGAGTTCTAAATATATCTGTCAAGTCCATCTGATCCAATGTCTCATTCAGGGCCCTTGTTTCTTTATTGACCGTGTGTCTAGATGATCTATCCATTTCTGTAAGTGGAGTGTTAAAGTCCCCTGCAATGACCACATTTTTATCAATAAGGTTGCTTGTGTTTATGAGTAATTGTTTTATATATTTGGGGGCTCCCATATTTGGCACATAGACATTTATAACTGTTAGCTCTTCCTGATGGATAGACCCTGTAATTATTATATAATGCCCTTCTTCATCTCTTGTTACAGC
This sequence comes from Herpailurus yagouaroundi, assembly GCF_014898765.1. Lineage (NCBI taxonomy): Eukaryota > Metazoa > Chordata > Mammalia > Carnivora > Felidae > Herpailurus > Herpailurus yagouaroundi. The sequence goes on along the minus strand of NW_024412403.1, from coordinate 40,676,252 downwards.
CTTTAATTTAAAGTCTAGTTTGTCTGATTATAAGTATGGCTACTCCAGCTTTCTTTTGGCTTCCAGTAGCATGATAAATAGTTCTCCATCCCCTCACTCTCAATCTGAAGGTGTCCTCAGGTCTAAAATGAGTCTCTTGTAGACAGCAAAGAGATGGGTCTTGTTTTTCTTATCCATTCTGATACCCTATGTCTTTTGGTTGGTGCATTTAGTCCATTTACATTCAGTGTTATTATAGAAAGATATGGGTTTAGAGTCATTGTGATGTCTGTATGTTTTATGCTTGTAGCGATGTCTCTGGTACTTTGTCTCACAGGATGCCCCTTAGGATCTCTTGTAGGGCTGGTTTAGTGGTGACAAATTCCTTCAGTTTTTGTTTGCTTGGGAAGATCTTTATCTCTCCTTCTAATCTAAATGACAGACTTGCTGGATAAAGGATTCTCGGCTGCATATTTTTTTCTGTCATCACATTGAAGATCTTCTGCCATGCCTTTCTGGCCTGCGAAGTTTCAAAAGAGAGATCAGTCACGAGTCTTATAGGTCTCCCTTTATATGTTAGGACACGTTTATCCCTTGCTGCTTTCAGAATTTTCTCTTTATCCTTGTATTTTGCCAATTTCACTATTATATGTCGTGCAGAAGATCGATTCAAGTTACGTCTGAAGGGAGTTCTCTGTGCCTCTTGGATTTCAATGCGTTTTTTCTTCTCCAGTTCAGGGAAGTTCTCAGCTATTATTTCTTCAAATACCCCTTCACCTTTCCCTCTCTCTTCCTCCTCTGGTATACCAATTATGCGTATATTATTTCTTTTTAGTGTATCACTTAGTTCTCTAATTTTTCCCTCATACTCCTGGATTTTTTTATCTCTCTTTTTCTCAGCTTCCTCTTTCTCCATAATTTTATCTTCTAGTTCACCTGTTCTCTCCTCTGCCTCTTCAATCCGAGCCATGGTCATTTCCATTTTATTTTGCATCTTGTTTAAAGTGTTTTTCAGCTCCTCCTGACTGTTCCTTAGTCCCTTGATCTCAGTAGCAAGAGATTCTCTGCTGTCAGCTATACTGTTTTCAAGCCCAGCGATTAATTTTATGACTGTTATTCTAAATTCACTTTCTATTATATTATTTAAATCCTTTTTGATCAGTTCATTAGCTGTTGTTATTTCCTGGACGTTTTTCTGAGGGGAATTCTTCCGTTTGGTCATTTTGGATAGTCCCTGGAGTGGTGTGGACCTGCAGGGCACTTCCCCTGTGCTGTGGTGTATAACTGGAGTTGGTGGGCAGGGCCGCAGTCAGACCTGATGTCTGCCCCCAGCCCACCGCTGGGGCCACAGTCAGACTGGTGTGTGCCTTCTCTTCCCCTCTCCTAGGGGCGGGATTCACTGTGGGGTGGTGTGGCCCATCTGGGCTACTTGCACACTGCCAGGATTATGGTGCTGGGGATCCGGCGTCTTAGCTGGGGTGGGTAGGAAAGGTGCACGGGGGCAGAAGGGTAGGCTTAGGTCGCTTCTCCTTAGGTGATCGACCTCAGGAGGGGCCCTGTGGCAGCGGGAGGGAGTCAGACCCGCTGCCGGAAAGGTGGCTCCGCAGAAGCACAGTGTCAGGTGTTTGCAAGTCCTGCAAGTTCCCTGGCAGGAACCAGTTCCCTTTGGGATTTTGGCTGGGGGATGGGCGAGGGAGATGGCGCTGTTGAGCGCCTCTGTTCCCCGCCAAACTGAGCTCTGTCATTGTTTCTATATCATTTATTTCTTCTCTAATCTTTATTATTTCCTTCCTCTGCTGGTTTTAGATTTTGTTGTTCTTTTTCTAGGTCCTTTAGGTACAGGGTTAAGCTATTTATTTTCAGTTTTTTTCTTGCTTCATGAGTAGGCCTGTATTGCCATAAACATCCATCTTAGAACTGGTTTTGTTGCATCCCAGAATTTTTTCGCCATTATTTTCTCATTTTCATTTGTTTCAAGTACTTTTTATTTTTTCCCTTTATTTCCTAGTTATCCCATTCATTGGTTAATAGCATGTTATTTAACCTGCATGTATTTGTGGTCTTTCCAGGTTTTTGTGTGGTTGAATTCTAGTTTCATAGTGTTGTGGTCAGAAAATTTGCATAGTATGATTTGGATATTCTTGAATTTGTTGAGGTTTGTTTTGTGGACTAATATGTGATCTGCAGAATGTTCTGTGTGCCCTTGAAAGAACAAGTCTTCTGCTGTGTTAGGTTGGAATGTTCTGAATATATCTCTTTAATCTGGCCCAGTGTATCATTCGAAGCCATTATTTCTTTGTTGATTTTCTGTTTAGATCATCTGTCTATTGATGTAAGTGGGGTGTTAAAGTTCCCTATTACTCTTGGATTTTTATCAATTAGTTCCTTTACATTTGTTATTAACTGTTTTATGTATTTGCATGCTCCATGTTGGATGCATAAATATTTACAATATTTTATATCTTCTTGTTGGCTTGTTCCCTTGATTATTATATAGCGTCTGTCTTAGTCTCTTATTACAGTCTTTGTTTTAAAGTTTATTTTGTTTGAAATAAGTGTTGCTACACCAGCTTTCTTTTGACGTTTATATGCATGATAAATGTTTCTCCATTTCCTCATTTTCAATCGGCAGATCTCTTTAGGTCTCAAATGGATCTCTTGTAGGTAACATAGATGTGTCTTTTTCTTTTAATCCATTCTGTTACCGTATATCTTTTGACTGGACCATTGAGTTCACTTATATTTAAAGTAATTATTGATAGATATGTATTTATTGATAGTTTATTACTTTTTTTAAAGATTTTCTCTTATCCCCTCTTTCTTTCATGGTTTGCTGATTTTCTTAGTGATATATTTGGATTTCTCTTTATACTTTGCATATTAGTGTTTTTTTTTTAAATATATGCTTACTATTAGGTTTATACATAACCTCTTGTGCACATAAAAGTCTATATTAAGTTGATAGTCATTAAATTTTGAACCCATTCTTTTCTCCTCCCCACATTTTAGGTATATGTTACTATGTTTTACATCTCTTTTGTGAGTTCCTTGGCTGATTTTTTTATAGAAATATTCATTTCTTTTGCTTTTGTGTTTCTTACCTCCATACTGCCAGTTTTGATCTCTCCTTTCCACTCAGAGTCTCTTTAAACATTTCTTGCAGGACTAGTTTAGTGGTCATGAACTCCTTTAGTTTTTGTTTGTCTGGGAAATTATTGATCTCTCCTTATATTGTGAATCATAGCCTTGCTCGATAGACTATTCCTGGCTGCATATTTTTCCTATTCAGCACTTTGAATGATATATCATGCTACTCCTTTCCAGCTTGCCAAGTTTTTGTTGAAAAATCTTTTGCTAGCCTTATTGCTTTTCTCATATAAGTTACTGACTTTGTCTTGCTGCTTTTAAGATTTTTTTTAACCACTAAATTTTACAAATGTAATTACAATATGTCATGTTGGCCTGTTTTTGATGATTTTGTTGGAGTTTTCTGTGTCTCCTAGATCTGAATATTTCCTTCCCTAGATTAGAGAAGTTTTCAGCTATTATTTTTTTAAATAAAATTTCTGCCTCCTTCTCTCTGTCTCCTTCTGGGACTCCTGTATTAATGTTATTAGGTTTAATGGAGTCACTGAATACCTTGAGTCTATTTTCATTTTGTATAATTCTTTTCTTTCTCTTTTGTTCAGCTTGATTACTTTCCATTACTTTGTCTTCCATGTCATTAATTCATTCCTTTGCTTCTTCCATCCTACTGTTCATTCCTTCAAGCCTTTTCTCATTTTGTTTATCTGTGTCCCTTTATCTCTACTATTTTATTCCTTATCTCTGTGTTAAGGTTTCACTTATGTCTTCCACTCTTTTCTCAAGTCCATTGAGTGTCCTTATGATCATTGCTTTAAATTTTCTACCAGGCATGTTACTTATGTCTATTTCACTTAGATCTCTGGCTGTGGCCTTGTTTTGTTCTTTGAGGATAAATTTCTCTGCCTCCTCATTTTGTCTCCCTCTCTTTGTTTCTTTGTGCTATGAAAGTCAGCTGTGCCATCCTCTCTTGGAAATAGTGGCTTTTTGAAGAAGAGTTCCTTGAGTGCCTTGCAGTGTGGTGTCCCCTGTTCACCAGAACTTGGAATTTCAGGAGAGTATCCTATGTGTATTGCTTACATCCTGCTGTTGTGTTTGAGTCACTTTTCTTTTTTGTGCAGTCATCTGCACTGACTTTGACTGTTGTGGTGGTCTCTGCTTTCTCTCTGTGGTGTTAGTAGGACCTAGTTAGATCAGCTCTGTGGGGGCATGCCCACTGGGGAACTTGAGAGTGGCGTGGTGGTGTTAGCAAAATATATGCTGGGCCACAAGATCTGTGCCAGGTCTTCTAAAGCAGTGCAGTTAATGGGACCTACATGCTGGGGCAGCAGGGGTTGTAAGGCTTAGTGCAGCCTGGCTCTATACACAACAACAGTTGAGCACATGAGGGCAGCTAGGAGGCATGTAGTGACAGCTGTGCACCTGATGGTTGGGCCAGGCACATGCATTTGCCCTGAGCCCAGGGCTGAGACTAACAGGCTTAGAGTAGCAAGCCCTCAGTGGAATTTGTTGACATGGCACACAACTATCAGGTTAAGTAACAAGTGTCTTTGCAGCCCTGCCTACCATAGGTGGCTGTGTTTATGTTGGAAGACAGCATTGGGAAATGGCACCTGGCAGCTCCCTAGTTTTCATAGAAGTCCCCTAAACACTCCAAAACCAGTATGGGCAGATGTATCTCCCCATTTGTCTCTGCATTGTGTGAACTTCTGTTTTTATGTTGCCTTTCTGTGAAGGCTACTGTCTCTTTAAGGGCAGCGACTCAACAATCACTCATTGTCCCAGCTTGCCCAGTGACTTTTAAAACTCCAGGTTCTAAGTCCCAGTGATTTTACAAACTTACAGAATTCAGCCCCTCTGGTTTTTTAAAGGCAAATGTTCAGGAGAGTAGTCTTCCCTGTGTGAGCTTCCTGGTATGATGACCTATTTCTCTGTCCTATCCATGAATGCAGCTCCCTCCCTTCTGCAAGCAGCCACCTCCTGCCTTTCTGACCTTTTAATCTTTCAGATGAAGCTTCTTTTCTATATGTAGTTATGGAGTTTGTTTTGGCAACCTTCAGATAGCTCTCTGGTTTATTGACTTGGATGTGGGTGATACCTAATGGAAAAGTGGGATGGGGAGAGCTCAGGATCCTCCTCCTCCACCATCTTCCCCCAGACTCCAACAGTCAACTTTTTTTTTACAGTTGGATACACAGTATTAATTTTCTTAATAATTTGCTAATGAAATAAATAAATGTGGAGCTTGAATTTTCACTGGATATTGGTAAGTCTTTTCATGAATTGACGGAAGCTTGGCTCTGTATTGGAGCCAAAAAGGTTATTTTGACAATATGAGATGAATATTTAAGAGAGAAATGTATCCACTAACACCATAGCACCACAAGTATGTGTGCTTATGTCTGTCTCTCTCTCTCTCTCTCTCTCTCTCTCTCTCTCTCTCACACACACACACACACACACACTATGTAGAGCCATAATTGTGAACATTTCATCCCTTTATAATAGTTATGGATTCACAGATTACAGATTCTTGAGATATATTTTAATGTTAATTTTATATTTTATTGACTTCCTAGATTGGCTAAAATATTACTTAGCTAACCTCCAACTTTTAATTTTCTTTTTTAAATTGCATACTTTTTAAAAAATACAGTTAGTATTATGTCCATATGGAATTCTCAGATATTTATATAAATGAAAATTTACAAATACCTGAGGTGTATGCACCCTAGTGTCCACATTTTTTTTTTTAACATTTATTTATTTTTGAGACAGAGAGAGACAGAGCATGAACAGGGGAGGGGCAGAGAGAGAGGGAGACACAGAATCTGAAACAGGCTTCAGGCTCTGAGCGGTCAGCAGAGAGCCCGATGCGGGGCTCGAACTCACGGACCGTGAGATCATGACCTGAGCCGAAGTCGGACGCTTAACCGACCGAGCCACCCAGGCGCCCCAACATTTTTTATATTTTATCTGTGTTAAATTAAAATAGTTCTAAAATGTTTTGTGCTCTTTGTATCCTTAAAATGAGTATACTGTACATATTTTCTTGATGATTTCACACATTTTAGGCAGCCATAAATTGTATTGTATAGCTTAGCAATTCTGTTCTGCTTTTTAATTTTTTCCTCACTTCTGCCTTTGTCAGCTTCCTATTTGTCACTTTTGATGTGATTTTGTTATTTCTATCCAGTGCTACCCATTTCCCTTTCTGTTTGCTTCTAATTTACTTTGGGCTAAAGGAACAGATAGAAAATCTAATTATGGTTGTACATTAGTAAGTGTCCATATGGCACTGATTGAGGAAGGCTTAAGAAGAAAATATCACAAGATATTTGTCACTATTTTTCAGATGACCTTTTTGACTCATGTTCAGAGATGGCTCTAAAAAAACCTTGAAGAAGTAAGTTTTATGCACTGATAGAAGTTTTTGAAATGGCTTCTTTAAAAAAATTGCATTGATTCCTCATTCAGTTTGCCCTGTAATAATCATTATACGTCTGTCTATAGTGTGTACAGCTAAATTGTAACATTTCTTATGTTAGTAAACGTCTTTATAGGAAAATTAACAAGATGCTGTTGACAAGACTCAGTTCTGTTCATATTAAAAACCTAATTACTATTCTTACATTGTCATGGGCCAAGCCATTTCCAAGAAAATCCATGGTACACTCTGATTGTAAAACACCCTTCAAATTGACTACAGCTCACATTTAATGTATTTTATTCTGTGCTTTCCATGACAATTCCAGAAGTGAGATAATACCAACATAAATATTTCTACCGTGTCAAGCTGCAAGCCTAATGATACCTTGGCTTTAATGAGATAGAAGGTATAAACTCATCTAATACAATAAAAGTCTAGGTTTTAAAACATGGTTATAATGGATGTATATAAGACTTTATCTGCTAAAAAATTAGGAACATATTTTTCTGTATTTAGTCAGTGATTTCATGCAGTGTCTTTTGTTTTCTATAAGCAGAATAGGTAGATTACTATTCTGATTCTGAAAATCAGACTGATTCACTTCCTAAACTGTGATACTTATATTTCGTTGAACTTGAAAATATTTTTCAATAACTCTTTAGAATGTCCCAAAACTTCTTCAAGTCAAAAAAATAAAATAAAAAATGAAAACATGTGAGTAGAAAACTCTGAAGACATTATTAGCATCTCATTGACATAAGGAAGTCGTTATTCTAGATGTAGCTATGTAAGGTCTTCCACTAAAAGAGAGCTTTTGCTTGGACTGTGGCTGGAGGGGGAGAGAAGGAAGTCAATTTACCATCCTAGATGATTCAAGTGAACACCACAACTTTAAAATCACAGCTTCTTTCTATATAAACTCCTGTCCTATGACTGAAAACTGGAGAATCAAGAAAAAATAAAGAGGAGCCTCATACCAATTACCTTGGTCTCTAAATCCAGAATAAGACTAAATATAAGAGACTATGGTTATTTTTGATGACACTTCTTCCCTCTCTAGTTGTCCTGACTTCCACCAAGAAGTCCACGAAAATCCTCAGACTTACCACTCTTCATGTCCCCAGTGCTGAGCCCCACCTGGTCTTCCTCTCAAAGTTTCAGATCTTTTCTTTTATCTTCTCCCTTACTTGTAACTTACAGCCTATCATCTTTGGCTAAGGTCATTAGAGTGGATGGACATGAGGTTATCCATGAATTTTTTAAAATAAAATAAATTGTGCGTATGTGTGTGTGGGGGGGTGCGCGCGTGTGTGTACCTGTGAGTAGATCTATTATTCTAAGAAACTGTTCATACTGTTAATCAGATTTCAGAGAAAACAATAGAGATGAAATGATTGAGATCCCCTGTTAGGTAGCCACCAACTATCCTGTGATATGTTAGAGACTGACAAACTGGCATTTAAAGAGGGCCACGTGGAAGAAATCTCTTAATTGTGAGCTAAGAAACTGTAAATGTGCAGATGTCCTTGCAATTTGAAGACATTTCCTTCTTATCTACTGCTCCTATTCAACAAATGTAAAATACAGGAAATCCCATCAAAAATGGTACAGTGCATTGCTAAAAAAGGGACAGTAAAATTGTTTTACGCCTGGAGGCAATTCCGTTTGAATAGCAATATGACAGTGCACTCAAAGGGCTCAAAACAAAGTTTATACCATTTGAAACTTTCTTTTTTAAAAAACAATTTTTTTTTAATGTTTATTTATTATTGAGAGACAGAGAGCATGAGCATAGGAGGGGCAGAGAGACAGGGAGACACAGAATCCGAACCAGGATCCAGGCTCTGAGCTGTCATTAAAGAGCCCAAGGCTGGGCTGGAACTCACAAACCACGAGATCATGACCTGAGCTGAAGTACCTCCAGATTGTGACCTGAGCTGAAGTCGGACGCTCAACCGACTGAGCCACCAAGGCGCCCCACCATTTGAAACTTTCTAGTTCTGGAAATGCCCTTTAAAGAAAAACTCAGATATGTAAAATAAAATATTTACAAGAATACGTTCATTTAGGCATTACGCAGAGAAAACAGAATTTAAATATGCAATAAAAGGGAAATGTTTAATTAAGGTCTATAAAGTACGAGATATTAAAATAATTATGAAAGCTTCAGAGTAACATGAAAATTGTAAGTCACTTCTGAGGGTTTTTGGAGTTGAGCTTATAATTTTTTTCTGTTCTCTATTGCCATTAGAACCAACTGATTCACAATCTATAATACATGAATTCTCCATGCATTTCTTACTATGTCATGATGGTAGTCAACTGGATTCCCCAAACCTGGACTTGAGAGGACACTTTATGTCAGCTAACCCTATATGTCAGTTTCATTACTTATCTTTTTTTTTTCTTTTTGTAAATATTAGCTGTATTTTTTTTAAAGATGAGACCAGATATTTTTCACACTTGAAGCAAAAATAAATGCAAAGATCTTACACATACCCTCAACCAACATTTTAATTTGCTTATATCCATGAATAAGAATGATAAGCATGAATCAAATTTTAAACTAGTAAATTTTCTCAATAGCGAAAACTGGAAAAAAAAATCACCTCTTGCAGGATGCAAGAGGAATTTCTTAAAGTTGTCTTTGTGTTTTTTGCTTCCTGAAAAATGAGATGCAAACAAGGCTGTTTGTTTATGAACTGTATTTACCATGATAAGAAAGTACTGCTCATCTGACACCTCGAATGAATTGTTTAGCTCTTGGTTACTAAACATTGTCTCATAGGCAAGATGAATTAGGTGAGCAAATAGTAATTAGAATTCCACTTCTAATGAATGTGTCTTAAGGATAAATAAAGCAGGAAAAAATACAACATTAAAAAAAGAAGGCTCTAATAGTGTTTGCTTTAATAGACTTGGAGAGATGAACGAAGGTGGTACAGACCTAGTACTGCAAGTGGGATGATAGGGTGTAAGATGGGGAACTGATAAGCAGGACTTTTCTGCTAAATTAGATATCACACTGAGACCTCACTTAACATTTTGGCTTTTGCTGAACGGCCCTCGTACACAGACATAAACAAGTTATAGTAGAGGTAAATGTTACGTTGCATCTGTCATCAGCTACCTTATCTTCATGGAGAATAGCTGGTACACAGAATTATGTGTTGGGATGAATGCTTGATGCCTCTCCAACCTCCTCTGCCCATCATAACTGCTAAACGTGCCTCCTTACCTGAGTGATATTTTGGAGTGTTCAAAAGAGAATGCTAAGAAGTGAGTTAAGTATTTTTTCTGCCCTTAACTTCTTAGCTATTGAAAGATATAAGTTTTATATGTGAAATAGCTTTCCATTTGCCCCATCATACCGTAAGTTAAATTGTGATTTTCTTTCCTATAAGTTCAAGGTAAACATACATAAGAACAGTTGCTTCTCAGGAATCATACATGAACATCAGGGCCCAGGTGAACACTGCAAACTTATTCAGTGTTTTCTTGTGTCAGTATGTGACTTCATTGAGCTGCTGGATGCCCTTCCTCAGGATATTTCTTTAAGGGGAAAAGTAGCCTTCATTTAATTAAGCCACGTAGACATGCTTTCTGTTACTTGCATTCAAATAAGATGAAGTCTTTTCTAAATAGATTTTAAAAAATTCTTCATAATTTCTAGATTTTAAATTGGAAAGATATTGCCATTCAAAGAATCCCAAGCCTGCCATGATCCTCAAGAGAAGAGATCTATCAAGGAGAAAATGGCCTTTTCTGAAGCCAAATATTTTAGATACCATCAATGAATATGTATGAAGAAAGCATTGAGATTGTGGCAATACTTAGTCATAACAGAACACAAGGTCACCACCTCCAGCATTTATAACTAAATGAAAGCCTGAGGGAACACAAAGCAAATTGTGTATTTTACGTTCAAGATTGCAGATGATCACAGAGCCTATAAACGTGGATTGGAGCAAGGAAAATCTGAATGCAATCATGTTAGTATAAAAGGTGCTGCTTAGAATTCTTCTTGGGAAGAAAGAAAAGTATATGTATAAGATAAAAGTGTTTTCTTGGAGGAGGTTCACTGTGCCATGCCAATTCCATAATAATGCTTTTGGATACCACAGGCTGGAGAAGATACTGCTTAGAATTAAAATAAAAAAAATCAAAAGACATGTAATTTAGATTCTTTACACATTCATTCATGCCAAATTGTAAAATCCTGAGACTTTTCAAGAGTCTTTGAAAGAATTTATTATTCTATTTTTTCAAAGTAAAGATAATTAAAACTCTCCATTTTCATAAGTAGACATAGAGGCAGTATTTAAATTCTCTTTTTAATCTACTAAATCATATTTTATTGAAGATCTTGATATCTTGCTCCAACAAGTGAGAAATAGAGCTAAAGCATTACATAGATCAAAAGGAAAACTGTCTTCTATATACAGATGCCAATAACACCTGTATTTTCATGTCATCAAGATGGAATCCTGTGTGGAGTTAGCATAGTGACAGAAATAGTCGCATCTTAAAATTTCTTCTCCTGATGGTTGCAGTATCAAAAACTTTAAGAAAAATTCTTTAAAAAATGATCGCATACTTTAAACAAAGAGGTGAAAGGTCTGTACTCTGAGGACTATAAAATTCTGATGAAAGAAAATGAGTTGGAAGAACAAATATTGTTAAAATGTCTACACTACCCAAAGCAATCTACACATTTAATGCAATCCCTATCAAAATACCAACAGCATTTTTCACAGAACCAGAATAATTCTAAAGTTTGTATGCAACCTTGAAATACCCTGAATATCCAAAGCTATATTGAAAAAGAAAAACAAAACTGGAGGTATCACAATTCCAGACTTTAACTTATATTACAAAGCTGTAGTAATCAAACTAATATGGCATTGACACAAAAATGGACACATAGATCAATTGAAGAGAATAAAAAAAAAATCCAGAAACCCACAGTTACATGATCAACTTTTGACAAAAGAGGAAAGACTATACAATGGTAAAAAGATAGTTTCTTCAACAAATCATATTGAGAACACTGGGATAGCCACATACCAAAGAAATTGGATCAATTCCTTACACCATATATATGCATAAACCAAAATGGATTAAATACCTAAATGTGAGGCCAGAAACCATGAAAATCCTAGAAGAGAGCATAGGCAGTAATCTCTCTGACACTGGACATAGCAACATTTTTCTAGGTATGTCTCCTGAGGCAAGGGAAACAAAAGCAAAAATAAACTATTGGGACTTTTTATCAAAATAAAAAGAGTCTGCACAATGAAGGCAATAATCAAAACTAAAAGATAACTTATGGAATGGGCAAAGATATTTTCAAGTAACATATCCAATAAAAAGTTAATATCCAAAGTATATAAAGAACTGATACACAAAGAACTTAACATCCAAAAACCAAATAACCCAATTAAAAAATGGGAAGAAGACATGAATAGACATTTCTTCAAAGAAGACATACAGATGGACAATGGACACATGCAAAGATGTTCAACATCACTCATCAGGGAAATGCAAATCAGAACTACCCAATGAGATAAATGGCTAAAATCAATATGTAAATTAAAGGAAAACAACAAGCATTGGTGAGGTTACACTGTTGCTGTGAATGCAAACTGATGTAGCCACCCTGGAAAATACTATAGAGATTCCTCAAAAAGTTAGAGTATTTCTTTCTTTTTTTAAGTTTATTGATCTATTTTGCGAGCAAGAGCATGGGCATGAGTGGAGAAGAGGGCAGAAAGAGAAGGAAGGAGAGAATCCCAAGTAGGCTCCATGATGTCAGCACAGAGAAAGGGTATTTCTATACCCTAAGATCAAGTAACCACATTAGTGGGTATTTCTCCAAAAAAAAAATATGAAAACACTTATTCTAAGGGATACGTGTACCCCTATGTTTACTGCACCATTATCTACAAAAGCCAAATTATGGAAGCAGTCCAAATGTCCATCAGTAGACGAAGGGATAAGAAGATGTGATGTGATACATATGTAGATAGCTGAATATTATTCAGTCATAAAAAAGAATGGAATCCTGCCATTTGCGTGGATGGAGCTAGATAATATAATGCTAAGTGAAATAAGTCAGAGAAAGACAAATGCCACATGACTTGACTCATGTGGAACTTAACAAAGAAAAAAAGAGTGATACAGAGAGACAAACCAAAAAATGGACTCGTAACCATACAGAAAGGGTTGTGCCTGGGTGGCTCAGTCAGTTAAATGCCAGACTCTTGATTTTGGCTCAGGTCATGATCTCATGGTTTGTGAGTTTGAGCCCCTTACTGGGCTCTGCAGTCAGAGCACAGAGCCCGCTTGGGATTATCTCTTCTTGTTCTCTCTCTCCCCCTCTCTCTCTCTCTGCCCCTTCACCACTCACATGCTCTCTCTCCAATAAATAAACATTTAAGAAAAAAATTGTAGAGAACAAACTGATGGTTACCAGATAGGAGGTGGGTGGAACAATGGGTGAAATAGGTGAAAGAGATTAAGAATACATTTACCATGATGAGCACTGAGTAATGTATAGAATTGTTGAATCACTATACTATACACCTGAAACTAATATAACACTCGGTGTTAACTATACTGGAATTATGATAAAAATTTAACAAAATAATTAAAAAAATAAGATTGTGAAAAGTTGAGGGTGGCAATCCCATAACAGTACAAGGATATTGTGATCTAGACAGGATATTGTGAGCACAGTGTAACTGAGTCCGTAGCTTTTGTGCCATTGTGCTGACCCAAGACATGAAAAAACTTTGTGACCATATTTTGAAAAAGTCAATAGTAAAACAATATTACAGTTTATCATATCCTTTAAAAGACTCTTATTTCTATGTAGATTTGAACTGAGTGATGAATACCAAGCTTCTATTAGAATTATTTAAAATTACTCTATGGGCAATAACATTTACAAATGAAATACCCTGGATAGTGTTAGACATTGTTGGATATTTAATCATAGTCTCTGCAGTCAAATATATCATCACTAAGAGATGGCAGCTGTGGAAAATTTCTGTGGATTAAAGTTGAAATTTATAACAAACTGATGAGTGAAAGTGTAGGAAAACATAAACTTGACAATTTATTTTTTTTATTATGAAATTTATTGTCAAATTGGTTTCCATACAACACCCAGTGCTCACACCAACAGGTGCCCTCCTCAGTGCCCATCACCCAGCCACCCCACCCTCCCATCCCCCCATCCCCCCATAAACCCTCAGTTTATTCTCAGTTTTTAGGAGTCTCTTATGTTTTGGCTCCCTCCCTCTCTAATCATTTTTTTTCTTCCCCTTCCCCATGGTCTTCTATTAATAAACTTAACAATTTAAATGTAAAGCAACAATAATCCATTTTTAGGGAAAAGTCTTCTTTCAAAACTTTTATATGCTAAATCAATAAGTTGGATTAGCTTTTTTCTCTAACATTAATTTTAATTACCAAATAAAACTCATTTATTACACAAAAATATATAGGGATAAGAACAACTATTAATGTCAACTTTGATAATTGCACTATTATATATTTTATCTATATCATCTTAAAGTAAACTTTTTTCAAGTTTTTATTTAAATTCCAGTTACTTAAAATATAGTAATATTAGTTTCAGGTGTAGAATTTAGCGATTCAGCACTTACAGCACCCAGTGCTCATCACAAATGCCCTCATAATACCCATCACTCATTTAACCCATCACTCCACATACCTCCCCTCCAGTAACTCTGTTCCCTACTGTTTAGCGTCTGTTAGAAAACCGGTTTGCCTCTCTTTCCACCCACCAACCCCCATGTTCACCTGTTTTGTTTCTTAAATTCCACAGAGGAGTGAAGTCATGTGGTATTTGCTTTCTCTGACTGACTCATTTCACTTAGCATTATATCTTCCATCCGTGCATGTTGTATATATGTACTACTACTTCTTTATCCATCCATTGATGGACACTTCAGTTGCTTCTACAGTTTGGCTGTTGTCAATAATGCTACAATAAACATAGGGGCGCATGTATCTCTTCAAATTAGTGTTTTCATTTTCTTTGGAGAAATATCCAGTAGCGGATTTATTGAATCATGTGGTAATTCTATTTCTAATTTTTTGAGAAATGCCCATACTGTTTTCCAGAGTAGCTGCACCAGTTTGCGTTTCCACTAACAGTGTAAGAGGGTTCCTTTTTCTCTTCATCTTCACCAACACCTGTTGTTTTCGGTGTTGTTAATGCTAGCCATTCTGACAGGTGTGAAGTGATATCTCACTGTAGTTTTGCTTCACATTTCCCTGATGATGACTGATGTTGAACATCTTTTCATGTGTCTATTAGCCATCTGGATGTCTTCTGTGGAGAAATGTCTGTTCATGTCTTCTGCCCATTTTCCAACTGCATTATTTGTTTTTTAGGGTGTTGAGATTTATAACTTCTTTATATATTTTGGACACTAATCCTTTACCAGATATATCATTTGCAAACATCTTCTTCCATTCCATAGGTTGCCTTTTAGTTTAGTTTTATTGGTTGTTTCCTTTGCTGTGCAGAATGTTTTTATCTTGATGAAGTCCCAATAGTTTATTTTTGTATTTGTTTCCCTGGCCTCAGGAGAAATATCTAGTCAGAGGTTGCTATAACTGATGTCAAAGAGGTTACTGCCTCTGTTCTCCTCAAGAATTTTGTTGATTTCACATCTTACATTTAGGTGTTTCATCCATTTTGAATTTATTTTTGTCTATAGTATAAGAAAGTGTTCCACTTTCATTCTTTTGTATGTAGTTATCCAGTTTTCCCAGCACCATTTGTTGAAGATACTATCTTTTTCCCATTGGATATTCTTTCTGCTTTGTCAAAGAGTAGTTGACCACAGAGTTGTGGGTCCATTTCTGTTTTTTTTTATTCTGTCCCATTGATCTATGTGTCTGTTGTGCCAGTACCACAGTCTTGTCTACAGCTTTGTAATATAGCTTGAAGTCTCAAATTGTGATGCCTCCAGCTCTGTTCTTCTTTTTCAAGATTGCTTTGTCTGTTGGAGGTCTTTTGTGGTTCCATACAAATTTTAGGATTGTTAGGTCTAGCTCTGTGAAAAAATGCTGGGTATTTTAATAGCAATTGCTTTAAATGTGTAGATTGCTTTGGGGAGTGTAGAAATTTTAACAATGTTTGTTCTAATCCATGAGCATGGAATGCTTTTCCATTTCTTTGTGTCTTCTTCAATTTCTTTCATCAATGGTTTATAGTTTCAGGGTACAGATCTTTCACCTCTTTGGTTATGTTTATAACTCAGTATTTTATTTTTGGTACAATTGTAAATGGGATTGTTGTCCTAATTTCTTTTTTCCTGCTTTATTATTAGAGTATAGAAATAAATGTAATGAATTTCTTCATATTTATTTTTGTATCTGGGAACTGTACTGAATTCAGTTATCAATCCAAGTAGTATTTTGGTGGAGTTCTTAGGGTTTTCTATATATAGTGTCATCTCAAATAGTGAAAGTTTTCCTTCTTCTTTACCAACTTTTAGCATATGGTATCTATAACAGAAACTTCTTCAGGAAATTATTTGGGGATGTTCAAGGAGGGATGCTGAAGAAGAACGGCCCATTGAGGCCTTCCAGTGTTAAGATGTGCAAACCATGTCCAAGGAGAGTCTATATACGCATTATCACTGGTCCAGGCTCTCAGGGTCTCAATTTTGATGGACTGCTGGGCCACCATGAGGGTAGCTGCCACCCTAGCCTACACATCTATAGGAGATCATAACCGAAAATGTAGACATGCATAATGTTGTATGTAATTTCCTCAAGCAAATAAGTCAAAATTGCTGTGTGTTTTTATATTTTGCACAGAATTCTTAAAAGTAAAATAGAGATCCATAGAGCATAGATACTATGTTTTCTTAGGCTGAGCAATTCCATTCTGCTACCCAAATTTCCTATAACCATGGAATCATGTGCCGAGGTGATTCGTCAGGACTACAATAATTTAGAGTATTTGGCTATAGAAAAATCTCAAACTTAATTCTGATTGTACAAAATGTTTTCTCTATATAATATTTTAGAATAATTTCTAACAACTCAGCAACAGAAAAATAGTGCTTTTATGAAGCTAAGCTTTTCTGCTAAAAGAAAGGAAAAAATGTGAGTAAAATTAAAAATTTATAACCTATATTTTAATGTTAGACAGCAAAGAATTATAGAAGGTATTAATTAACGGAGGGTAGGAAGGGAAAGATACACCAAATGTATGATAAAAATTTCTAAGAAGGGGCGCCTGGGTGGCTCAGTTGATTGAGCATCCAACTCTCGGTTTCAGCTGGGGTCATGATCGCATGGGTTCATGAATTCAAGCCCCATGTTGGGCTCTGTACTGACAGTGTGAGTCCTGTTTGGGCTTTCTCTCTCTCCCTCTCTCTCTGCCCCTCCTGCACTCACTCTTTCTCAAAATAAATAAATGAACTTCAAAAAAGTTTGAAGAATACAGGAGAAAATGATGAATATATACTTAAAAATGTTTCAGTATTTAACTTTATTTTCATTTAGTTTAAATTATTATAAATGTCAATGATATATTAAATAACTGTTCTTTCTTTGTAAAGCTGGTTATAATCCGCTTTCTCAATTTTAACTCGACTTCAGCTACTACTGATCATCAGAAGACTGCCTGTCTTTCCACCCTAAATGATGCCTTTATGGTGTGTAAGACATTATGGTCTTTACCCCAGCCAAGCTTGCATTAATGAGTAAGCCCTAGAAAACTGGAAAGCCATAGTTCTCTCAGGCCTAATTAACTAAAATAGAAATGGGCATTTGTTTGAGGGTGACCAGTAAAATTCTCACTTTCAAAATTTATCAGGAGGGAGTAAGTTCTGGACTGATAGCCAATAGCTGAAGCTGGAAGAATGCAGGATCCATAGACTCTATGAGAACATATGAATTAGCTCAAGTTATGAGAATTCATGAGTCAGTCCAATCTATGAGAGCTGTTGAGTTAGATTAAGTTATAAAACTTTGTGGCTAAGTAAACTTAAAAAGGTAGAAGAAACTATGTTGTAACATACAATAGAAGGTAAGGAAGCCATCAATTCATTGTGGGAAAATTAAATGTAGAAAATCATAGAAAACAGTACATTGAAGAATTATCTTAAATCTAGAATGTCAGGACTCTTCTTCAATCCCTCATTTTGATGCTCTTGAGATTCTCTTCCTTCAACTAAATTCTATAAGTGCGACTTGATTGGCCACTCTGAAGCAGTTACCCGCTCAACTGATACTGTGATAAAAGAAACTTTTGAGCCAAGTAAGGAAATCTTTTTCATGTAAACAAAAAGTTTCTAAATAAAATAACTGGAAAGCAAGCTTACAAACTCCAAGAGAGGTTCTTTATGCTTTCAAAATGAAATTTGCCATAGAAACCGATTTTTCAGTTGCTCTTGCACAAAGAAAATAACACACAACCAAAATGTCAAGTCACTACCGAAGGAGCCAATGGAAATGCTAAGAATTCCATTTTTAGCCACCTTCAGTTTCACATGCTAGCAGGAAACCAAATGAGAGAAGCTGAGACTAGAAAAGGAAATTGAGTCTGTTTTGAAGAAGTATGTTTGTAATTACAAAGGAAGAATTTTTTGACCTACCAAAGGGTAGTGACCCATTTTTTCAAAGTTTTAACTTGTTTACAGATTTATCTTCATCAATGCATTAAACATTTCCATAGGCCAGGCCCTTATCCTGTTAATTATCATATCATTAATATTTATAGCCATCTCTAGTATATTAGTGATTATCCAGGCAATGCTGTGGATGAAGGAATTCGTTTCTGAGCATCCTTCAAGGTGTTGCATGCTTCCATGCCTTCCATAGGACTTCCCTAACTACCATAGCCACTTCTTCCTTCTCTAGACTCTTCTTAGTCTGAACTACATATGTCCTCATAAATGTACATTTTGTTTATATAGTTTTCTTTTTTTTTAACTTTTTTAACGTTTATTTATTTTTGGGACAGAGAGAGACAGAGCATGAACGGGGGAGGGGCAGAGAGAGAGGGAGACACAGAATCGGAAACAGGCTCCAGGCTCTGAGCCATCAGCCCAGAGCCTGATGCGGGGCTCGAACTCACTGACCGCGAGATCGTGACCTGGCTGAAGTCGGACGCTTAACCGACTGCGCCACCCAGGCACCCCATGTTTATACAGTTTTCTAATTACATTTCTATTTTCTACCAACTAAATTGCTAGACCCTTGCAGAAACAGACCACATCTTAGAATTTTCTTGATTATTAGTTGATTGATTAAAACTCTAATTGGAAACATTCAGTAAATTCTACCTCTTCTGTCCAAACTTTGCTAATTTTTCCAGGCTAAGCAGAATAAAACAATTGCCTACTTACTAGCTGCCAAATCACTTAGATTACAATTACATTTCTTTCTGCTGAGCTTGCTTTTTATTTCCTTGAGAGTGGGTATTTTAGACAGTAACTCATTGGTAATAACGGACAAAACCAAACTAGACACAGTTTCAGAAGGAAAAACAACAATAATGTATTACAGAATGCTTAAATATCTCACAGGGCCAAAGGGAAGAAATGAAGATGGACTTTAGGAACTGGAATTAAGGTTGTTAAAGCCTACAAAAAAGAAATTTCCAAATGTCAATTTATCTTCTCCTGAATTTCCCTCTGAATATCTTTCTCCAGTTCAATTGCCTCTTTCCTATACTCTAACCTACATGGTATAAATTTGAGTCTGAACATCTCTAAATACCATGATCCCAGTAACACAAAGTTTAGTTTAGGGTGCCTCACCTGGTATCCAATCTAAAATTCCTAAGGAAGGAATTCACTGGCCCCAGTCAATCTTGTTGGGGAGAAAGAATTTCTGTTCCCTTCAAGAGACATTCTAGAGAAACAAATTGACATGAGACAGGTTAATAGAGAAAATCATATTTAATAGCATTTATACAGGGAGTCCACATAGACTTGGAAATACCAAAGACAGGTAAAATGAGGTGTATATGTCATCCTGAACTAAGGAGACAGGGTGTAAAGGTCTGGGACTTCAAAGGAAAGGAATGCACTTCACAGGGCAATAAAAAGAGCAGATGTTTGGTAATTAGATGTTTGTCCTGCCATGCAGATGGGCCACTAAGGTAAAATTTATCTGTACTAATAATACTTACTCTTGGAAAGACCCCAAATTTAGATTCTTCTATGTAGCTAAGGGAGGGGTGAAAGCTCTCTTGGGCCAGTAGAGTCTTGATTGCCTTCAGCTCAGAATAATCTTTATGCCAAAGTAACCATCTTAGGGCAGCCTGTCCTTGGATCCTGCAATCTCATTGAGTCAATATATTATGGAGTAGGTGCAGGGTTATACCAGGAAATGACTGTTCCCTCTGGAAGGATTTCCCAGAAGCAGGGAACATTGTTGAGCTTAAGAGAGACCTTTTCCTTAACCAGATTTTCCATAGATCCCAATATATTGTTTTACTGGGACTGATCAAAAGCAATGGTCTAAAGGAATAATTTTTGCTCTTTCTGATTCATTTAAATTTCTTTATCTGAATTCTTCTAATTTTTTTCTTCTGTTACGTGTATAATTTTTATTGAGGTATAATTAACACATTAGTTTCAGGTATACAATATAATTCAGTGTTTCTATGAATGATTTCCAAATATATAGTAAGAATTTTACAGTAAAAATATTTGTAGGTTTGTACTTAGAAATTACTCAACAGCATTTATACCAATCTCCAAATTTGAAAAAATGACATTACGTTTTAAAAACTAAAAATGACCCCTCAAAATTTCCACAAAATTATTGGCAGTTAACATCTGTAATATAATTCTATTTACAAGGACTTTGAATTTTCTGTAAAATTCCAATACTGTTCTACTTCAAACGGGCTTTAAGATAACCCCAAAAACATAAAACCAGGATTTCTCCGTTTTAGTTCTCTTTTCTTTCATATATGTGTTTAGAGTGATTGAACTGATACTTGTGTCCAGTTTGAATTTTAGAAAAAATAAGAGCCAAGTTAAAGCAACCTAGAAGAAAAAAAAAATAGGGGCTTTCCTGAAAAAGGAAACACATCATGGAAATAATCAACAGCTGAGCAGCTGAAGGAAGTGAGACATGCTGAGGTGGCCAAATCAATCCCTGGTGTAATCCATGGATTTTTATTTTGTCCTTGCCTTTTTCACTTCTTAATTGGTTGTGACTCACCTCCCAGCTGAGGCTGTAAGATAGCAAGGAGAAAATTTCTATTTTGTTCACAAACCAAAATTTCATTGTTCAAGTGGAGGAGGAAATACGTTTTGACCTATTGAGAAGCTTTAATTAATTCTGAAGAACAGTAATCACAGTGATGCAAACATGAAGGAAAGTATCCAAGACTTCCTCCCATGCACAGGTAATGACTTTACTTCCTATTTCACTGAAAAAATAGAAGTAATCAGAAGAAGATATATACAACTTCCTATCGTCAAATACTTACCTACATCTAGAGCTGCCATGTATTTACATCCCCTCCTGGTACGTTGGATTGGATACAACCTCTGCATTATGAACAAACCAAACCCTCGTCTTAAATATTAGATGCTATCTTCTCCAGCCCACTCAAAGACATGCTCTAGCAACTCCCTCCTC
Organism: Herpailurus yagouaroundi; assembly: GCF_014898765.1. Taxonomy (NCBI): domain Eukaryota; kingdom Metazoa; phylum Chordata; class Mammalia; order Carnivora; family Felidae; genus Herpailurus; species Herpailurus yagouaroundi. The sequence continues at coordinate 40,655,101 of NW_024412403.1, read as the reverse complement.
TCTCCTGCATCGGGTTTTCCTTGTTAGCCAACCATTCTCCTCAGCATTCAAACAGATATTTAAATACCCTCCAGTTACCCACATCCTCCTGCTTCCCTTCCTTTTCTCTGGTTCTGTTTAATAATAGTTCAAAATTACATAGCATTAACTATGTGTCAGACATTGCCAGGATACCTTTACATATTTTGACTCAGTTAACTCATTTGGTTTCCTGATATTCTTATGAGAAAAGATCATTTTACAGATGAGAAAACCAAGGTAAAGATGCAATGAATAATTTATGCAACATCACACAGCTAGCAGGTCATGGATGCAGAATTTAAATCTTTGTATCCTGGCTCCCCAAGTTTATTTTCCTTTCTATATTATACTATTTTTTATTTTAATTCAACTTTTTATTTAAATTCTAGTTAGTTAACATGTATGGTAAAATTGGTTTCCAGTGTAGAATTTAGTGATTCATCATTTACAATACCCAGTGCCCATCACAACAAGTGCCCTCAATATTCATCATCCATTTGACCTATCCCCCACCCACCTCCTTCCATCAACCCTCAGTGTGTACTGTATGGTTAAGAGTCTCTTAAGGTTTGCTTTCCCCTCTTCTTCCCCCCCCCCCTTTGCATATGTTCATCTGTTTTCTTTCTTAAATTCTGCATATGAGTGAAATCATATGGTATTTGTCTTTCTCTGATTTCACTTAGCATAATAGACTCTACATCTATCCACATTGTTGCAAATGTATATAACCCTACTTTTAAGCAAAATTCCTAGAAAAAAAATTATACATACTGGCTATCTTAAATATCTCTTTCTGAGCTCTCTTAAACTGTTCCAATCAAGCTTTGTCCTCATTACTCCATTGAAATAGTTTCTAACCAATGACTTAAATGTTGAAAAATCCAATGGTCCATACTCAGTCCTCATCTTTTGTGATCTCCTAATACTATTTAACACAAATGGTGTTCCTTCTCCTTTGGAAACTTCTTTTCATTTGGCCTCTAGGATTTCCCATTTACCTAGTCTTATTCCTTTCACTGTTCCCCTCAGCTCCCAGACCTCTGAAGGTCAAGTGCCCAAGACCTTTGGTCCTTGAATCACTTCTGTATCCTCACTGGCCACATTCAGTGTCATGACTTTAAATACTACTAAATAACTATTTAGTAGTATATGTGCTCAGTTTCGTGGTTTGTATTTTCAAAGACTTTACAAAATAAGATTTGGAGAAATTATTTTCTAATTTAAAGTTAGACTTCTTTATTTTTGTTACTTTGTGAAAATATATACCAGTGCAATATAGATTTTGAAATGTGATCCTTCAATGGACAATCAAACCTGCTTTGACTTATTTACTTAAAATTATTAAGAAATAATCTTATCCTTAGTCTAAACAAATCAGAAAGCTGAGATACTTTCCAAAGAGCTAGTTTGTATAATAAATATTATATACTTAATTATCCATGTATGGCAAAGGAAATACAAGTTAGTAATTGTTATGGATCATAAAATCAATGTTACTAAACTCCAGGAAATGAAAAGAAAAAAAAAAGGAAAGAAAACAAAAAACAAGCAAATGTAACTAAAGACTAAACCAAGATTGCAAAATGAAAGATGAATTTATGCAAATAAAAATTGTACCTCCGCATTTGCATAGACTATGGATATGAAAATAAAGATACTATTTTATTTTTAAATTCTAATATAATTAGCATTCAGTGCTAACTTCAGGTGTATGGTATAGTGATTCAGTAATTCTATACATTATTCAGTATTCATCATGGTAAGTGTATTCTTAATCCCCTCCACCTATTTCACTCACCGCCACCCACCCATCTACCTCCCCACTGGTATCAGTTACTACTCTGTAGTTAACAGTCTGTGGGGTGCCTGGGTTGAGCACCAGACTCTTGATGGCTCAGGTCATGATCTCAGGGCTGCAGGAATAAGCACCGCCTCAAGCCCTGCATCAAGCACTGTGCTGGGAGTGGAGTCTGCTTAAGATTCTCTTTCCCCTTCTCTCTTCCCTTCCTGCTACTTGCATGCGTACGTGCGCACACTCTCTCTCAAAAGAAAAAAAAAGTCTGTTTTTTGGTTTGTCTCTTTTTTATTTTTTTCTTAAATTGTACATATGAGTGTAATCATATTTTGTCTTTCTCTGACTTGCTTCACTTAGCATTATATCCTCTAGATCTGTCTGTGCTGTTGCAAATGACAAGATTTCATTCTTATAGCTGAGTAATATTCTTTTGTGTGTGTGTGTATATATATATATATATATACTACATATTCTTTATCCATTCATCAATCAGTGGACACTTGGGCTGCTTTCATAATTTGACTATTGTAAATAATGGTTCAATAAATATAGGGGTGCATATATCTTTTAAAATTAATGTTTTTATACTCATTGGGTAAATACCCAGTTGTGGAATTACTGATTAATGTAGTAATTTCTATTTTAAATTTTTTGAGGAAACTCCATACTGTTTTCCAGAGTGGCTGTACCAGTTTGCATTCCCACCAACAGTTGCATGAGCATCCCACTTTCTTGATGTCCTTGTCAACACTTGATGTTTGTGTTTTTGATTTTAGTCATTCTGCTAGGTGTGAATGATATCTCACTGTGGTTTTGATTGCCATTCTCTGATGATTAGTAATGTTGATCTTTTCATGTGTCTGTTGGTCATCTGTATGTCATCTTTTGAGAAATGTCTGTTTACATCTTCTATTTTTAATTGGATTCTTTGTTGATTTGATGTTGAGTTATAGAAGATCTTTATATATTTTGGATGTTAACCTTTTATCAGATATGTCACTTGCATGTATATTTTCCCAGTCAGTACACTGCCTTTAGTTTTGTTGATTGTTTCCTTCATTGTGCAGAAGCTTTTTATTTTGATGTAGTCCCAATACTTTACTTTTGTGTCTGTTTCCCTCACCTCGGTCTCCTTATTTTATCTAACTCTCTGGGTTTGTTTCTATTTATTAGGAAAGTCAGCTACATCTCCTGTTTTTCAAGTAATGGCCTTATACAGAAGAGGTCCCGTAGAGCCCTGTCATGCAATGTCCCCTGTTCACCAGAACCTGGAGCTTTAGGGGTGTCTCCTATGTGTGTTGCATGGGCCTTACTTTTGTGGCTGAGCCATGTTTGCCTTTGGTTTAGTCATCTGCAATGGTTCTCTTTGCCTGTTGTGGGTTTGGTTTCTTTGTTGTTAATAAGCCAGCCCTGGGCTGCCTTGAGCTTGAGTTGGGTCAGACTGTGGTTTTGCCAGAAATATGGTTAGACTGAACTTCAGGGAATTCTCCCTACCTTGTCCCCACGGAGGCTTTCATTGGTGAGTGGGGCCTGCAGTCAGACAAGATCTCTGTCCTCTAGTCCATGGCTGGGCTTTAGTTGAGCTGGTGTATGTATCTTTTCCTCTCACTGGGGAAAGAGTCACGTTAGAGTGATGCTGCCCATGTCAGGATTGCTTGCACAATGCCATGCTTGTGGCACTGGTTTGGATGGGCTTTTTCTGATGGCAGGCTGGAGTGGGTGGGCCATTCTGTTAGCAAGCTAGTTGTCCTGTGCTAGAAGTATCCCTATGTCTAGGTTGGGGTCAGAGGAGAGAAATGGTTCCTGCTGAATATAAAAATTTTCAATGCACCTATTTTAAAATATGAACACACGGGGCGCCTGGGTGGTGCAGTCGGTTAAGCGTCCGACTTCAGCCAGGTCACGATCTCACGGTCCGTGAGTTCGAGCCCCGCGTCAGGCTCTGGGCTGATGGCTCGGAGCCTGGAGCCTGTTTCCGATTCCGTGTCTCCCTCTCTCTCTGCCCCTCCCCCGTTCATGCTCTGTCTCTGTCTGTCCCATAAATAAATAAAAACGTTGAAAAAAAATAAATAAAATAAAATATGAACAGAAATAACATGATTTCTGAATGTTCAACCCATATTTAAAAGTAGAGAAATATGAGGTATTACAAATATATAACATTTAAAATACTTTAGGACCGTCACAAAATAAACTAATAGAATGGAAACTGAATACAGAATCTAGAAACAGATTAGTAAATAAATGGGGTAGTAGGTCATTACCAATTAATGGAGAAAGGGTGTACTTAGTAGGTGACATTAGGAGGCTTGGCTCAATATGTGAAGGAAAACAGATGAGATCGGGCGCGTTCAGGGTGGTATGGCCGTAGACAATGTGAAGGAAAACAGAGTTGGATGCATAACTCACACCAAAAATAAGTAAATGAATTTAAAGTGAATTAAAGGTCTAAATTTTAAAGTTAAATTTATAAAATAAAGAGGAGATGAATATATAAATGTTTTTGTGACCTTGCAGAATAGTTGATTTCTTAACATTGATGAAGTGCAAACATTGCATGAAAAGTATTAATGTATATGATTACATTAAAATTAATGATTTGTGTTTAGTGAAAGACTACAGGGGAAAAGTTGACAAATGGGAAACATGGAAGACATTTGCAATAATATTGCTGATAAGGGATCATAATATCTAGGAAACAGAAGGACTCCCTACAATTCAGGGGGAATCGAAAAAAACCAGGTTCTCCTTGTAGAAGCAAGAACCGTAACTTGTCAGCAAACTTTCAGTGTTTAGTGAAATTGAATAGTTAAATAATAGTCGGCACCCCAACAATGCCATCCTTTGATATATGCACTAAAGAACTACTCACACAGGTCTTCAAGTAAACATCATTAAGGATATTTATTGCAATTTACTTTATAACCTAAATGACTGTTAGCAAGAATTAAGACTATTCCTCATTAGGGGGATGAATATGTAATTGCAATATATATAATATGTATATGTCATATATATACAAATATATGGTGGAAGAATGTACTCTCAGAAACACTAGATTTGTCTATAACAAGCAGATTTTTAAAAAGGAAAACATAAATTGGGAGTGATAAATTGGGAAATATCATAAAATGTCTTGTATAGGCAGCTAATGGTAGGCTGCTTTATGCAAGAGAGTATAATAAACTCAATTCTGGACCCCTGATGTTTCAAAACACCAGCTCCTGATATTTTTAATTTCTCTTGCCCGTATTTTCAAATGCCTTTCCAGGTCCTCATAACAGATCCTAAGACACCATGCAGTTATCTTCAAACCAATAACTGCTATTATTAGTTAAATTGAAAGATATAATGAGAAATTTTCCACTTTTAAAAGTTAAAAGTGGAAGGAAATGGTATAGTTTTTCGTTTTATTTTTGTTCAATAATCAAAATAGCACATTCATTAAATTTTATTAACAAGGACCATTACATAAGGAATTATTGACACAAAGTCAAGAAAAAGAAACTTACTCTAAATACCTTTGTGTAACTCTTAATAGTTTCATACTGGAAATTTATACTAAGAAACATCACTTGCATACCAAACCCAGACCAACATTACAAGAAATGAAAATAAGAGACCAATACCTTCCATGAACAAAGAAGGAAAAGTCCTCAGCCAATTGAATTCCCCAGTGTTTTAAAAGATAAATACAAGATCACGTGTGATTTATCTCAAGAATGTAAGACTGGTTTATTGTTCAAAAACAATCAATTTAGTCAGCAAAGCTATATGATCATTGCTTTGATGAAGGAAAAGCATTTGAGAAAATTCACTTGTTCATGATCTAAAAAAATTCTCAGCAAACTAGAAATAATATAACAGGTAAATTGCATCTACTTGCCTCCCCCGCACCCCCCCCCCCAAAAACAAAACAAAACAGTGCCTTCAGCTAATCGTATACTTTCATACACACTGTCTTGGTAACACCAGCTCTAGTTTGTATAAAATATTGCCAGGTGACTACTCTAAATTTTAAAATATACTCTGGAATCTGATCTACCTTCATGGGCATTTCATGTTGTTTTTTTCCAGATGAAAATTACTGCCTTATTATGGGTCACTTTATCAAAGTTGCATGGTTTTAGAGTGGTATGTTCTATGTTTTTTCCATTAGACCTGTTATTTTTATTGTACAATTTTGTAGAACTTGAGGTTTTTCACCAACGCAGATGCTATGCTACATTAGATACACCACTAGTTACATATCTCTGCACTGTCCAAAAGTATAGCCACTGAATACATGTGGCCCTTGAACTTTTTCAGTGTGACTAGTCCAAACCCAGTTGCCCTGTAAGGGAAAAGAAAATATATCATATTTCAAATATATAAGATGAAAAGAGAATGTAAAATATCTAAACAATTTTTGTATTGATTACAAGTTGAAATGATCATGTTTTTAAAATATCAGGCTAAATAAGACCATTATTAAATTTAATTTCATCTGTTTCTTTTTTTTTTTCCTAATAAGGCTACTGGAAAATATAAACTTATAAACATTAGATATCTATTGGACAGTATTGCTGTAGACTATCACTCTAAGTAGCAATCAATTTCTTTCATTTTCAAAATTTAAAATTCTAAAAAACCTGCTTAAAACTCTGGTACAAATTTGTTTGCAAAATATGACCTGAAGTGAAGCTGTTTTATAGAGCTAGTGGCTACAGGCTGCTGTCCCAGAATACTCTGGGGATGTGATATCATATAGCCCCATGATCACTTAAACAATACTCTGGGGACAGATACCTTTTCATAATTCAAATGTTAAGTGCTGTGTACATAGCACAGTATATTATATAAAAACCACTGTCTGCAGAAGCACCCTAAAATCACTGTCTGAAGTGCTGAAGCACAAGGTTTTAATATTCACTCCAAGTGGAATAATTAAAGACTATTAATACCATCTCGGGTTACATAGTAATAAAGTAGTAAATAGTGGTGTAAATATAATCTGTAAATGATTTTGTGTTGATTTTTTTTTCGAATGAAAACACACTTCAAGTATATGCAATTCTAAGATAGGCTGAATTGTTGGACCTATATGTGCAATAAATCATGATTAAACCTGAGAATCTTGGAGAATTGTGTATACTACTTTCATTATCATTTTGTTCGACTGGACCTCTGAGAACATGGCTAAGAAGGAATGCTTCAGAGATGAAGATGAACTAGGACTTGGCCTTTCTTTTTAATAGCTTTATTGAAAGCTATTCGCTCATGTTTAAAAATTTACAATTCAGTGGTTTGGGGTATATTCACAGATACATGGAACCATCATCACAATTTTTTAGCATTTTCATCATGTCAAAGAAACTGAATACCTTAGCTATCACCCTTACCCACCCGTCTCACCTAACCCTAAGCAACCGGGAATCTACCTTCTGTCTCTATGGGTTTCCTTACTCTGGACTTTGAAGTCAATAGAATAATGTAGTATGTGGTCTTCTGGGATAAACTTCTTTCACAGCGTAATGTTTTCAAAGAACATAGTCTTAGAAAGCATCTTTCAATATCATCTGAGCTATTAACATGGATACCGACTCAAGCAGATTTTCTTTAATTGATGCAACTGCTCTGACCTCTTGTGTTTTGTTCAAGGTCACCAATTAACTGATTACAGTTTCACCATGTCATCCAGAGAATTTTTTTTCCCACAGTCAGCATCTTCCTCACAATTATCCACCTGCTTCACTATATTTTAAGCTATTTCGGTAATATTCCCATTGCAGAATTTTCCCTTGAAGGAATATACAACAGGCACATCATCGTTAATGTTCAGCATTTCTTCAATGTGAGGCTTTTTCTAGCTTAATTGCACTACTACTGGTGCATATTTGGTGAACTAATAAGGTTTAATGTAGTCTTTTCATTAGTATGAGGAAATCCTTTAAAGTCTCCAACTGCATGCTTGTTTTGAAGCCTCTGTAATATCTTCACTTTGTGCCCTCTAGATATTGGCAGATGCCTCTTTTTCTATTTCTCTGTTACCTACAGGGGCATCTTTAGCTCTTTCAAACTGTTCATGGTGTAGTTAATTACAAAACTATAAAATAAACAATGAAACAGCAGTGAATTGCAGCATCGCTTATGGTTGCAAGGAAGCTGAGATACAACCCATGCTCCATGTCAGGTCAGATTCTGCTTCCAAAGAAGCTTTGATGACTCCAAGCTGGCCAAAAATTTGGTTTTCAGAGCTTTTTGGGTAATTATGGAAAAGAGAATGTGGACCTGAATATTATGTGTACTAAGTAATCTTTCTAAAAATGCAAATAATTCTGGATTCCAAAGTGCATCTATCCCCAAGAGATTAAAATAATCGACTGGTTTGGTGTCCTGTTCTATAAATGTCAGTTGGTCAAGTTGGTTGATAGGTTGTATCTGTCTCTCATAGCCTTAATGGATGTTCTGTTACCAAAAGAAGGGTATTAAGAATTTTTTTACTGTATTTGCATATTTCTCTGTTACTAGGTGTAGATACATTTAGAATTCTAATATCTTCCTGAATGATTTTTTAAATTGAGAGCTCATTTACGTTTAACAGTGTGTAAACCTAAAGTGTACAACATGTTGCTGGGAAGATGGCAGCGTAGGAGGACGCTGGGCTCACTGCGTCCTGCAGATCACTTAGATTCCACCTACACCTGCCTAAATAACCCAGAAAATCACCAGAAGACTAGCAGAACGGATTCTCAGGAGCCAAGCGCAGATGAGAGGCCCACGGAAGAGGGTAGGAAGGGCGGAGAGGCGGTGTCCACTCCACGGACTGGCAGGAGGGATCCTGGGCGGAGGGGCGGCCCGCAGGCCAAGCAGAGCCCCTTAGTCTGGCTGGCAAAAGCGGAGGGGCCAGAGGGAGTGTGTTCCGACAGCAAGGGGGACTTAACATCTGAAAGGTTATAAGTTAACAGTTCTGCTTGGAAAGCGGGAAGGCTGGAGGACAATGGGAGGGAGAGTTGCTGAGCCCCCAGATGACAGAGCTCAGTTTGGCAGGGAACAAAGGTGCTCGCCAGCGCCATCTCCCTCGCCCATCCCCCAGCCAACATCCCAAAGGGAACCTGTCCCTGCCAGGGAACTTGCTTGCTCCACGCAAACACCCAACGCTGTGCTTCTGCGGATCCATCCCTCCGGCAGCGGGTCTGACTCCTTCCCGCTGCCACAGGGCCCCTCCTGAAGTGGATCACCTAAGGAAAAGCGAGCTAAGCCTGCCCCTCCTGCCCCCGTGCACCTTGCCTACCCACCCCAGCAAATACGCCAGATCCCCAGCGCCAACAAGCCTGGCAGTGTGCAAGTAGCCCAGACGGGCCACACCACCCCACAGTGAATCCCGCCCCTAGGAGAGGGGAAGAGAAGGCACGCACCAGTCTGACTGTGGCCCCAGCGGTGGGCTGGGGGCAGACATCAGGTCTGACTGTGGCCCTGCCCACCAACTCCAGTTATACACCACAGCACAGGGGAAGTGCCCTGCAGGTCCACACCACTCCAGGGACTATCCAAAATGACCAAACGGAAGAATTCCCCTCAAAAGAATCTCCAGGAAATAACAACAGCTAATGAACTGATCAAAAAGGATTTAAATGATATAACAGAAAATGAATTTAGAATAATAGTCATAAAATTAATCGCTGGGCTTGAAAACAGTATAAAGGACAGCAGAGAATCTCTTGCTACAGAGATCAAGGGACTAAGGAACAGCCAGGAGGAGCTAAAAAATGCTATCAATGAGCTGCAAAATAAAATGGAGAGGACCACAGCTTGGATTGAAGAGGCAGAGGAGAGAATAGGTGAACTAGAAGATAAAAATATGGAAAAAGAAGAAGCTGAGAAAAAGATAAAAAAATCCAGGAGTATGAGGGGAAAATTAGAGAACTAAGTGATGCACTTAAGAGAAATAATATACGCATAATTGGTATTCCAGAGGAGTAAGAGAGAGGGAAAGGTGCTGAAGGTGTACTTGAAGAAAAAATAGCTGAGAACTTCCCGGATCTGGGGAAGGAAAAAGGCATTGAAATCCAAGAGGCACAGAGAACTCCTTTCAGACGTAACTTGAATCGATCTTCTTCACAACATATCATAGTGAAACTGGCAAAATACAGGGATAAAGAGAAAATTCTGAAAGCAGCTAGGGATAAATGTGCTCTAACATATAAAGGGAGACAGATAAGACTAGTGATGGATCTCTACTGAAACTTGGCAGGCCAGAAAGGAATGGCAGGAAATCTTCAATGTGATGAACAGAAAAAATATGCAGCTGAGAATCCTCTATCCAGCAAATCTGTCATTTAGAATAGAAATAGAGATAAGTTCTTCCCAAACAAACAAAAACTGAAGGAATTCGTCACCACTAAACCAGCCCTACAAGAGATCCTACAGGGATCCTGTGAGACAAAGTACCAGAGACATCGCTACAAGCATGAAACCTACAGACATCACAATGACTCTAAACCCATATCTTTCTATAATAACACTGAATGTAAATGGACTAAATGCACCAACCAAAAGACATAGGGTATCAGAATGGATAAAAAAACAAGACCCATCTATTTGCTGTCTACAAGAGACTCATTTTAGACCTGAGGACACTTTCAGATTGAAAGTGAGGGGATAGAGAACTATTTATCATGCTACTGGAAGTCAAAAGAGAGCTGGAGTAGCCATACTTATATCAGACAAACTAGATTTTAAATTAAAGGCTGTAACAAGAGATGAAGAGGGCATTATATAATAATTACAGGGTCTATCCATCAAAAAACCTAACAATTATAAATGTCTATGCGCCGAATATGGGAGCCCCCAAATATATAAAATAATTACTCACAAACATAAGCAACCTTATTGACAAGAATGTGGTAATTGCAGGGGACTTTAATACCCACTTACAACAATGGATAGATCATCTAGACACATGGTCAATAAAGTGTACAACATGTTGACTTGATACATGGATATATTGCAACATGATTACCGCTGTAATTTTAGCTAACACATTGATCATGCCACAAAATTATTTCTTTTTATGTGGCAAGAATATTTAAGATTTAGTCTCCGCAGTTTTGAAGTATATAATACAGCATTGTTGCCTATAATTACTATGCTGTGCTGTTTTTATCATTTTGAAATGTCTCTGTTTATTTATGGTAAGGTTTCTTGTTTAAAACCTGCTGTGTCTAGGGGAGCCTGGGTGGCTCAGTTGGTTAAGCATCTGACTTTGGTTCAAGTCATGATCTCATGGTCCTTGATTTCAAGGTCTGTGTTGGTTCTGTGCTGACAGCCCAAAGCCGGGACCCTGCATCAGATTCTGTGTCTCCGTCTCTCTCTGCCCCTCCACCACTCACATACCGTCTATCTCTCAAAAATGAATAAACATTAAAAAAATTTAAAGCCTGTATCCAATATTAACATAGCTTATACAAGCTTTATTATGTTTGGTGTTTGGCTGGTATATCTTCTGCATGGGATATCAAGAACCTGTTTGTGTCTTAATGTATAAAGCATCCCTTGTAAACAGCATAGACTTGTATCTTTTTATTTTTTGTTTTTATTTACTTATTAATTTTTTATTTGTTAAAATTTTAATTCCAGTATAATTAACATACAGCATTCTATTACTTTCAGTTGTATAATGACTCAACAATTCTACACATTATTCAGTGCTCATCATGATAAGTATACTTTAAATCCCCTTCACCTGTTTTATCCATACACCCATCCCCCTCCTCTCTTGTACTCATCAGTTCTCTATAGTTCAGAGTTTGTTTTTGATTTGTCTCCTTTTTTCTTCATTTATCTGTTTCTTAGATTGCACATATGAATGAATCACTTGGTATTTGTCTTTCTCTGACTGGCTTATTTCACTTAGCATAGTAGTCTTTAGATCCATCCATGTTGTTGCAAATGGCAAGATTTCATTCTTTGAAATGAATGTTACTTGTGTCCAACATGCCAGTCTCTGCCTTTTGATTAGACATTTTCTTCTGTTTACCTTCTTGCTACTTGTTTTCTACCTGTGCCCTCTGTTCTTGTTTGTTTCTCCTTTCCTGTCTTCTAATGGAATGATTTAATATTTTAGTATTCTATGCCCTGAATTGTTTAAAATCTTATTTTATTACTTTTAAGTAAATTTCTCTAGGGATTCCAGTGTTCTTATTTAACATAATATATTCTAGTTAAAATTAATTTTATACTACTTCATGTATAACATAATGCACTTACAAAAATATAATTCTATTTAAATCTGTCCCCATCCGTTGTGCTATTGTTATTTATTTTTCTTCCACTTATGTTATAAACCTCATAAACATTGTCATGTTTTTTCTTTAAGTAATCAATTGACTTTCGGGGAATTTAAGAAAAGAAAGATGACCTTTCATATTTAATCATTTATTTACCGTTTCCAGGGCTTTTTCTGACTCCCTATATATCTGAGTTTCTATCTGGTATAATTTCCCTTCAGCCTAAATAACTTCCTTTACTGGTAACAAAATCTCCCAATTTTGCTTATCTGGAAATATCTTTACTTCAACCTTCATTTTTTCAAGATATTTTCATGACATACAGAATTTTACATTGGCAGGGTTTTCCTTTTCACCAAGCATTTTAAAGGTGTCATTATTATCTTGATCTCCGCTTTTTCTGATGAGAAGTCAGTTGCCATTCTTTTATTGTTGTTCCCATGTATGCAATGTGGGTTTTTCTTTGGTTGAGAAGAAGTGGTGCAATATGAGAATATGGATAGTTTCTTTTAAATATCTTCTTTATCTGTGGATTTCAGCCATTTGACTGATGGGCCTAGTTCTGATTTTCTTTGTATTTTTCCCTTCTATAGTTGGCCAAACTTCTGCTTTCATAGCTTGTTATCTATAAACAAATTTGGAAAAATTTTAACCATACCTTTCAGATAGTCTTTTCTGTCTCATTCTCTCTCCTCTCCTGGGACTCTGATTACATATTTGTTAGATTGCTTGACATGTCCTCTCAAGTCATTGAGGTTCTTTATAATTTTTCAAAATTTTCCTCTCAATGCTTCAATATAGGAAATAGATTTACATGTGTTCAAGACAGCTGATCTTTTTAATTGTGTCCAATGTGCTATAAAAATTATCCAATAAATTTACTTTATATTTTTCCATTCTATTATTTCCATTTAGTCCCTTTGTTATAATTTCCAAAGATTCTAAAATTACCCATCTTGTCACCCATTATATCCATTTTGTCTTTTAAGATCTTAAAATATTTATTGCAGTTAACTTTTGGTGCTTATGGATTTGGGGGTAACTATCAGATCCAGTGGTGCAGGGGGTATAATTGATTGATGGCCCTCCCTACTATATACTGAAAAGTCATTGCCTTATTCACACTGAAGGCACGGATCCTATGGGAAACATTGTATAATAAAAGTTAAACAGGAGGAAAACAGACCAAACCTGATTTACAGATGGATTCCTTGGCACATGGCTACAAGGCTAAAACTGACATGTTTCATCATAGCCACATTTAAGAGCTGCTGTGAAAAGACAGTGGAGAGGGAAAATCTTCCTGATGAACAGAAATACAAGTGTGTACCTCGTCATCCACTTTGGTCGAAGAAATGACCCAATATGAGAAAATAGATACTTCCTGGTTAGGGGGTTTAAAGGAAAATGATTAGAATATTGGCGATGAGAAGATATAGAGTATATACAGTCATTTGAATGGACGCATGGGGTTGTCGCAAAAAGAGGAGATTTTTGTTATCATGTGTGAATATCTCCTGGAAAGCACCTATTGCTGAAGAAACACTGATCAAGGATATAAATCAGTTGATGGTAGCCAGCCTTCATCATTAGTTCAAACCAGCGTAATGGGCACACGAATGTGGAGTCATAGTAGTAGACACAGAAACTGTTTTGAACCCGATGCTATGGGTTCTCACTAAGATCTTCTAGCTGCCTCTGCCTGTGAATGTTTATATCAGCAACAGAGACCCATATGGCACCCCACATAGGACACAATTCCTCAAGGATGCCAGCTGGCCACTGGTGGCAACTCAAATACACAAGCCCCTTGTATTTGGGAAGTACCAGCAGTTCATTGTCAACAGAATAGATTCTTTCAGACATGAATTTTCCTCTCCTGTCTGTAGAACTTCAGTCTATGCAGGGGCTTATCAATATTCACACAGCATAACACATGACCCAGGTAACACACTTCAAAGTGAATGAGATATAGAAATGGATATAGGACCATGGGATTCACTGATTATAATATTTATAGCACCACCCAGAGGCATCGATCCTTATAGTATGTTGGAGCAGTCTTCTTAAGGTACAATTATAGCACCAGCTGAATGACTGCAATATGGAGAGGCAGCTTGCTATGACACTGTGTTCCTAATAAAATAATATGTGGTTTCAGATATATTATAACAGATGAAAGCAAGAGGAGTCTTTCTTACCAACACTCTCCGTGCTTCACTGGGGAATCTATGCTTCCTATCCCGATTATTCTGGGTTTTGTAGGATTAGAGGTTTTGTTTCCAAAGGAATTATACTCTTGGCAGAGGATGTAGCACAGATTTTATTGAACGAGTTAGACTGCCAATAGGACACCTTGCATTTCTTGTACCCAGGCACCACCAGGTAAGTCACCATAATACTAGAGGACATTGACTTTGATTGGCAGAAGGTGGGACTGCTTTTATACAAGGACAGAAAAGAATAAGTGTGCAACATACGTGATTAATTTGTGTGCGTTTTGGCATTTCTTTGTCCAACTGATGCTGTGAATCAATACATATAGTAACCTCAGATTGATAAAAGTTATTTTAGATGGTTCAAACACCTTAGGATTGAAGGTTTGGATCACATGATCAGTTAAGCCAGCTAGACTTGTCAAAGTGATAGCTGAGCATCAGAGGAATTTCAAATGTTAGTGTAAAAGGCAGAAGATGAATACTAGTTACAGGAATAAATCACCTGCACCGATAGAGACTGTAGTTTGTCCTGCTAACTTTCTCCTCAAAAAAAAAAAAAAAAAAAAAAAATTAAAAAAAAAAAAAAAAGGTATGTTAGGGGGCACCAGGGTGGATCAGTCAATTAAGCGTCTGAATTGGGCTCAGATCATGATCTCCTGGTTCACGAGCTCAAGCCCCGCGTTGGATTCTGAGATAACCGCTCAGAGCCTGGAGCCTGCCTTAGATTCTGTGTCTCTTTCTTTCTCATCCCCTCCCCCATGATTCATGTCATTCATATTCATATTCATATTCTCTCTCTCCCTCTCTCAAAAATAAATAAAATATTTAAAAATTTTTAAAAAGTGGTATGTTAGAACCACAAAGGAGCTGCTCTTCACACCTATGTGGAGAAGTAAATCTCTGTGGTGGAAGAGTGGACTGTGGCAGCCATGAGGATTTGCTACCCAGATCTCTGTGTAGAGAGTGTAATTGATTTCCTACAAGTGGCTCCCACCCAAAGACCAAGCATGACCGAGATGCTCAGGGATAACTTCCGGCGCATGCAAGGCTCCTCTAAAGGGCAAATATGGCCTGAGGACAGTCTTCCTTAGAACTTCACTTCAATGTAAAATACTGTCACCCAATCTTTCCTTCTCTCTCCCTGACTCAGAGTCAGACCTGCATCATACTCTGATGACTCTCCTATTTTTTCCTCATATGCCTTTCCCTGAACAAATTCCTTGCTCATCGAAGTTCTTCCTGGTGTTTGCTTCATAGAGGACCCAGACAATCATTTTATAGTGCTTGTATGCTTGTTCTAATATCTGGATTATTTGTGGATTTTGAAAAATTGATTCTTCCCTTAATGATGTGTCATATTTTCTTCTTAGTCACATAACTAGTAATTTTTATTATATTTGTACATTGCTGACAGACTGTAAATACTCCGGATTCTTATATTTTCTCTGGAGCATGTTTAATTTTATTCAGTAGGCTAGGTAAGCCAATTTGGTTTTTCTCTTAGTCTTAAGTTGAATCCTTTAGTCCTGAGAAATCATTCTGGAATATCAGTGGAAACCTTGAGGTGTTTACAGGGTTTCTCTAATTTGGCAGGACTTGAACTCAATACTTTTGTCACCCTTGTGGTGGGGAGTAGCTAAATTCTCTCCTCATCTCCATCAGTCTCTCCTCTTACTGTTTTTTCAAGATTGATTGATTGTGAGAAAGCAAGCCTGAGTGGGGTAGGGACAGAGAGAGATGGAGAGAGAATTCCAAGCAGGCTCCACACTGACCCAGCACAGAACCTGATGCATGGCTCAAAATCAAGACCTGCGAAATCATGACCTGAGCCAAAATCAAGAGTTGGATGCTTAACCGACTTTGAGCCACCTAGGCTACCCTCATCTCCATCAGTCTTAAAGCTGTTGGTTTCTACTGGACTCCTTGGAGTCTTATCTGCATACACAGAACAGCTCTGGAGTTAGCAAAGAATTTGAGGAGATTTATATGCAGAATTTGGGACTCCTTCCATATAGTTCTCTTTTGTTCTAGGATTTTGCCCTTCAATTTTTGTCATTCTAGCCCTCCTGAACTCATACTCTGTATAATCCGTTCAATAAAAGTATGACTTTCTACTTAAACTTGATTGGCTATTGCTGGTAAGAGTACTTAGGTGAAAATCTCCCCCATTGTGTTTCCCTTATTTCCAAGGTTGGATCCTCTCCAGTTTCTGGCAGATTTTGGTTACTCTCCAGGTCTTTCAGTTTATATTATTTATAGAGTTGAATATTGCTATTTGTTAGAGAGTTAGTCCAATAACAGAAATTCCACAATTACTAGCAGCCAGAACTCCCAATCAGCTTGTTAATACCTAAATCCTAGGGGAATGCTTTTTTGGGGCAATGCTCTATCTTGTAGAACAAAGTTGTTTGGTATGTAGTAGGTGCTCCATAAATATTTGTTGAATTAATATGTATGACTGGATATTCACGGATCATTAAGCAATTCTTTTAAACACCTAAAACACGAAAGAAAGATCAATGCAAAAACAAGAAAAGAGCCAGGGGAACAATACGGGTTGCCAAAAGATAAAGAGAGATATTGTATCTGTAAAACAAGAAAAGCTATATATGGAACCAGTAAATAACAAGATAATAAGAAAGAAATTTTGGAAATTTAAAATAGATAAGGGGTGACTGGATGGCTCAGTCAGCTGAGGGTCTGAGTTTGTATTACTATATACTTCTCTGTTATGACTGCTTTTGTTGCATCCCAAGGGTTTTGGATTATCATGTTTTCATTTTCATACATTTCCATGTATCTTTTAATTTCTTCATTGATTTTCTGGTTGACACCTTCCTTCTGTAGTAGCAGGTTTTTAACTTCCATGTATTTGTGGTCTTTCCAAATTTTTTGTTGTGGTTGACTTCATGTTTCATAGTTGTAATAAGAAGATATGCATGGCATGATCTCAATCTTTTTGTACCTGTTGAGGTCTGATTTGTGACCTAGTATGTGATCTACTCTGAAGAATGTTTCATGTGCAATTGAAAAGAAAGTGCTTTCTGCTGTTTTAAGAGAGAATGTTCTGAATATATCTGTTAAGTTCATCTGGCCCAGTGTGTCATTCAAAGCCATTGTTTCTTTGTTGATTTTCTGTTTAGATGATCTGTCCATTGATGTAAGGAGGGCATTAAAGTCCCATACCATTCTTGTATTATTATCAGTTCCTTTTGTGTTTGTTATTTTATATATTTGGATTCTTTCGTGTTGGAGGCATAAATATTTACGACTGCTAGATCTTCTTGTTAGAGTGTTCCCTTTACTATTGTATAGTGCCCTTCTTCGTCTCTTCTGTTTATTTTAGGGTCTAGTTGGCCCAATATAAGTGTTGCTACTCTGGCTTTCTTTTGGCATCCAGTTGCATCATAAATGTCTCTCCATGCCCACTTTCAATCTGAAGGTGTCTTTAGATCTGAAATGAGTTTCGTTGTGTTTAGATCAAAAATAAGTTTCTTGTAGGTAGCATATAGATAGGTCTTGAACTAAGACTTAGTTCTAAGAATTAAGAACTTGTTTTGCCCTGTTGCTTTTACGATTTTTTTTCATTATCACATATTTTACAAATCTAATTACAATATATCTTCGTGTTGGCCTGCTTTTGTTGATTTTGATGGGAGTTCTCTGTGCCTCCTGGATCTGATGTCTGTTTCCTTCCCCAGATTAGGGAAGTTTCTATTATTTCCTTGAATACATTTTCTTCCCCTTTTTCTCTTTCTTCTCCTTGTGTTCATTGCATCAAGCCTGTTTCTAATCTCAGTTGTTGGTTTTTTTTTTTTTTTTTTTTACTTCAGACTGATTCTTTTTCTTAACTCCTTTATCTCTGTGTTAAGTTCTGAGACTTGAAGTCTTCCATTCTTTCCTCAGGCCCAGCAAGTATTCTTACGATGGTAGCTTTAAATTCTCCATCAGATGTATTACTTAATATCTGTTTTGCTTATATCTGACAGCGTCCTTATCTTGTTGTGTCCCTTGGAGATGAATTCCTCCATCTTGGCATTTTATCTAAGCCTCTGCCTCATTCTCTGTGTTAGAAAAGTCCACTATATTTCTTGCTCTCTGAGAATAATGACTTTATGAAGAAGATGTCATATAGCGTCCAGGGCCTGGAGCTTCAGGGAATATCTCAGATGTGTGCCGCGTTCACTCTCCTGTTGTTTTGGCTGCTCTGTCCTTCAGGACAATCAACTGCAGAGGCTGTCCTTGCTTGCAGTGGGCAGTGTTTGGTACTTGGCCAGTATGTGGCAGATTTTAACTAGGTATGCTCTGGTCTGCTTATGAAATTAGACTAGCACTGAAGCCCTGCAGAACTCTGGTTGGGAGATATGGTGTCGGCAGGGGTTTCTCTGGTCTTCTGGGGAAGGGGCTCACTGCACGGGGACTGAGACAAGCTTAACTAAGAAAGGTAGTCCTCCTAGAGTGCAGGGGTGTGGGGCTTGGTGTAAGCAAATTAGGCAGCCAGTGTGGGTAGTGTGCTGCTTCCTATAGGTGGCTCTGTTTTTATACTGAGAGGCAAGGTAGGCAAATGGCACCAGCCAGCTTCTTTGTCCCTGGAGAAGCATCTCCATGAATTCTGCCTCTCAGAGACATGTCTCAAGAAGAGCAAGTAATCTCTCCTGGTGTGTCCCAGGGGTTCTTTAAAACACTATTT
>NW_024412403.1:40599370-40631108 GCF_014898765.1 Herpailurus yagouaroundi | reverse complement strand
TCTATCTCTCTCTCTCTCTCTCTCTCTCTCCCACCATCCCTCCCTCTCTCCCACCATCCCTCCCTTTCCCTCTCTCTCTTTCCCTCCCCCTCTCTCTCCCTGTTTCTCTCCCTCTCTCCCCACTTCTCTCTCTCTCCCTCCCTCCCTCCTTCCCTTCCTCTACTTTCTCTGTGATTCTAGCTCCCTTCTTTCTGCAACACCTATGATCTGTTTCTCCCTTGAACCACATGTTCACACTTCCTACCTTCTTTGGTATGGCTTCTTCTCTTACTTCAGTTGTGGAGTCTGTTCTGTCAGTCTTCAGGTTGGTTTCTGGGGTATTTAGAATGATTTTGATAGCTCCCTAGTTGTATCTGTGGGAGAAGATGACCATAGGGTCCTCCTACTCCACGGGCAACTTCCTCTTGGAATCAAGGTTCCTGCTTTAATAATCTCAGTGAAGTTATCTTCAACCTAGAATTCTATACTTGTCAATCAAGTATGAAGAGTAAATCATCCAGATGTGATGACTCAAAAATGTTCATTTTTTAAAAGTCTCTTTATTGGGAACCTATTGGACAGTGTGAATCATAAAAATGAGGGTATAAAATTTAGGATGGCAAGAAAAGGAATCTT
Organism: Herpailurus yagouaroundi; assembly: GCF_014898765.1. NCBI lineage: Eukaryota > Metazoa > Chordata > Mammalia > Carnivora > Felidae > Herpailurus > Herpailurus yagouaroundi. The sequence continues at coordinate 40,630,493 of NW_024412403.1, read as the reverse complement.
TCACAGGGGCAAAGATAGTATTCAGATGATTGATGGCAATTGAACAAGACTAAAAAGTAACCAGTTTAGATTGGAACTGAAGAAAAGAAGACCATGGGAATGATGGCTCCAAGACAAGAAACTACAATTGGAAGATGGCATATGGAAAATACCATAGTTTGATATTTCCACATTTTATGTTCTTTAGCAATATTTTAACTGCATTACTTTGATAAAAAAATTGTACTAAAAATTTTTTTTAATTAAAAGAATTGGAGGAAAGGAATAACTGCCAAGTATTTAGATAGGGAAAGAACATTTAAAAAGGCAATGAAGATACAAGTCTGATAGGAGTAGTAGATTTTTATTGTGAAATAGAACATTGTGTTGGAAAAGATATCGAGGTTTCTCTTGCCAAGATGAACTTCATCCTGTAGCTTATGGGCAGCTAGTGACCATTGCTGATCAGAGCAGTTGTTGGGTGAATTTAAATTGGCAGCACTGTGAAATAAGAATAGACTGTAGGCAAATAGGTGTAAGGTCATTGAATGTAAAGCCTAGATTTGGATTCGGAAAGGAAGAAGTGGGTGTCAGAAAGTCTGAATGAATAACCATTAGACAGGGTTTCAAAGACAGGTTGACTATTCAATCTAAAGAAAGCATGAGCAAAGAAGATTCAGAAATCTAAGTTTGAAGCAAAAATACAAATACACCTGCATATATCATATATACATACAAAAACAGCTGGTCTTGGATATAGCAGATTTTGTTTGGGTTTTCAGAGTTTGAGGTGGGGTAACAGTACTATTCAAAGAAGCATTTGCTTTAACAGCTATATGCATACTAAAAACAATGAGGTGACTTAATATAACAACTTCATTGAATATTTTTAAAAAGCAAAAAAAAAAAAAAAACTAATGGATTCAGTTATTTCTCTTTCTAACCTTCCCTGTCTTTATATTTACTGATGTAAAATATTTTTTATTCTCTCATTGAAAATAGGGAGAAGAGTTCTACACAAATATAAAAGGTTCTTTCAAGAGAAAAGAGCATCCTAAGAAGTATTTTTATTGCTAAGAGAAACAGTCTACCTTTAAACCAATACAAAATGAGATAAGTTTAGTCACTAAGTGAATTTGTAAACATGAGCTATTCTTAAATGGAGTAGCTAACACTCCATAACTATCACAGGTCCATCAGATGCTACAGTCTCAGATAAACCTGGAGTTATCAGAGCACAGAAAAGATCCATTTCTTTCCTTTTTTATTTTTCTTCCAAAGTGAGATAAGAGTGTATCTGATTGTTCACAAGGAGGTCAGGAGCCAGTGAAATCTGATATGCCTTTTTTTTTTATTTAGACAGATTAGTCTACTTAAATTCCAAGAGGGTGCTCTGAACCAAAATGGCAAAGCATGGAGTCAGGTAACACTAGCTGTTTATCCTCTTAAAGTGAAGGCACTCCTGAAAAGTGAATGATGCATGACAGAAATGAAAGTATTAAAAAAAAAACATAAAGGAAATTGAAAATGGATTTTTCAATAATTGCCTGAGAGAATACTGAGAATAGAAATAACATGTAATGGCGAAGTCAGACTTGATGAAGGGCCAGGAAAAAAATTGTCCTGCATCCCTGGGTTACTTGAATATCTACAATGAATTTCAGAAGGAAAACAAAAACAATAGCTGTGCAGGGCCCTCAGTACTGTTAGAAGACTATATATGAACAAATAAAAGACAATTTTTGAAAGAAAAAGAAAAGACTATAAGCAAAATATAAAGGAGTACCTTCCACTGGTTGCTCAAGCTTTTCACAGAGCAGTCATTCCATAATTTTCATTGTCTGCCAAGTCCTACATCATTTTTAAGGACATTATAATTGCTAAGATCATATTATTTTCTGTTCAAATGGCACTCCTGGTCATGTTACTATCTGTGAGCACATGGATCTTGAATAAAGGAGTCTTATGTTGGAGAATTAAATGAATTTGTTTCTCCCTTTAAATTACTTAGAATTTTATTCTACCTACCCATATATCTGGAACTCCATAAAATATTGTTTTGGCATTTTTCAAATTGCAAATGAGATAATATAAAAAAACAGAGAAGAATAGTAAAGTACTAACCATAAATTTCTACAAAGGAAGAAGCACACATGTATTTCTTTTATGTTGACTTTATTGTCTAAAACAGAGCTATTTAACTGATAGTAATATCCAAGACAATAAACAATGCTATGAAAAAAAATCATTTCTATAAAACATTCAGATAGAAAGTGTTAATAATCTACCAACCTATAAATAACTTGATTTGGAAAACGAGCTTATGATTTTCTGTATTAAATAATAAATAATCAGTTTTAAACGCTGTAAGAAAAGAGCTATTGGGCTTATTTTGAAGGAACCTTCTACAAATTATTACACGGAAGAGTGACCGGCATTTAGGAGGTGTATCAAAAAGAAACAAATCTTTTTGGTTTTTTTTTTTAATTTTTTTAATGTTTATTTTTGAGAGAGAGAGAGAATGGGGAGAACGGGGAGGGGAAGGGCAGAGAGGGAGGGAGACACAGAATCTGAAGCAGGCTCCAGTCTCTGAGCTGTCAGCACAGAACCTGACGCGGGGCTCGGGCTCACTAACTGCGAGATCATGACCTGGGCGGAAGTCCGACGCTTAACCTACTGAGCCACCCAGGCGCCCCAAAAAAAGAAACAAATTTTTCACTCAGAGATCCAGTTCTTTTTCTATTGAGCTACCCTCAAAGATACTATCTGTTACACCCTGGTATACAGAATATGAAGATCTAAACCTTAAAAGCATCATGCAATACGCAGGACAAGGAAGCAGAAAGTCCAGATTTAGCAGATCGTTCGATGTCAGGAGCATGGAAGATCAGAATCAGGAGGGCCAAAGGGAGCTATACTGGCCAAAGTTTACCAATTCTCAATACTGCAGAATCATTTGGCAATGCAAGACCTTGGCTTGTAAGTGCAAAACTAAGCCACCGAAGGAATTAAAGTAAGGAAGTGTTATAGGGTGATTTGCAAAGAAACTCACTCTTGCTGCTTTGGAAAATATGGATTGAAAGTGTGAGTATGGAAGGGGTAGAAACATTTCATTGTGGTCATCCAGATGAAATGGACAGTGGTTCTTTCACTCTAGTGTCTGTATGTTTTCATTCTCCCTTTCTGGTGCTCCCTCTTTACTCTGCCTTTTGGAGGACTCTATGACTTAGTCATTACGTTTTTAATTTACACTCAGTCTTTTGATGATGTCATCAAGCTCCAACATTTTAACTATTAAATATTTTCTAATAATTCCCACATGAATACCTTCAATGCAGACCTTTCACCTAAACTTCAAGCTCATCCATCCAAGTGCCTACTTGATATTTTTGCTTGGAGGTCTAACTGATGCCTCAAATCTAAATGCAACTCAGGGGAAAGGACAGTCTCTTCGAGGAATGTTGCTGGGAAAACTAGACAGCCATATGCAAAAGAATGAATCTGGATCACTGTCTTACACCATACACAAAAAATAACTCAAAATGAGTTGACTCGAATGTAAGACCTAAAGCCATAAACTCCTAGAAAAAAATATAGGTGGTAAGCACCTTGACATAGGTCTTGGAGACTATTTTTTTGGATTTGACACCAACATCAAAGACAACAAAAGCAAAACTAAACAAGTGAGACTACATCAAACTAAACAGCTTCTGTGCAGCAAAGGAAACTATCAACAAAATGAAAATGGGAGAAAATATTTGCAAACTGTATATCTGATATAGGTTCATATCCAAAATATTTAAAGAACTTGTACAACTTAATAGCAACAAAACAATCTGATTAAAAACTGTGAAGAGGCTCTGAATAGACATTTTTTAAGAAGATGTACAGATGTCCAGCAGACACATGAAAATATGCTCAATATCACTAATAATCAGGGAAATGCAAAACAAAACCACAAGGAGATGTCACCTCACACTTTTCAGAATGGCTTGTATCAAAAAGACAAGATATAACAAGTGTTGCTGAGAAAGTAGAGAAAAAGGAATACTTGCACAATGTTTCTATGAATGTAAACTGGTGCTGCCTCTATAGAAAACAGTATAGAGTTTCCTCAAAAAATTAAAAGTAGTGCTACCATATCTAGCGATGCCAATTTTGAGTGTTTATCCAAAGAAAACAAAAACACTAACTCAAAAAGCTACATGTACCATCATGTTCATTGCAGCATTATTTGTAATAGCCATGATACAGAAACAACCAAAGTGTCCACCAGTAGATGAATGTACAAAGAGAATGCTGCATATGCATACAATGGAATATTATTCAGCCATAAAAAAGAATGAAATCTTGCTCTTTGTGACAACATAGATCCAGAGGGTACTATGCTAAATGGAATAAGACAAAGAAAAATGCCATATAATGTCACTTATATGTGGAATCTAAAAAAAAATACAAAAACAAAAGACAACCCCAAGCTCATAAATATAGAGAATAGTTTGCTGCCAGAGGCAGGGGATGGGTTATGGGCAAAATGGGTAAAGGGAGTCAAAAGGATACAAACCTTCAGTTATGAAATAAATAAGTCATGGTAACGTAATGTACAGCATGGCGGTTATTGTAAGTAATACTCTATTGCATATGTGGAAGTTGTTCAAAGAGTAAATCTTGGAAGTTCTCATCATAAGAAAAAACATTCCAGGGGTACCTGGCTGGCTCAGTCAGAACAGTATGTGACTCTTGATCTCTGGGTCATGAGTTTGAGTCCCATGTTGGGGGTAGAGATTACTTAAATAAACATTTTTTTTTTAAATCCATAAATGCTCATGGTGACAGATGTTAACTAGACTTATTGTAGTGATCATTTCACAATATATACAAACACTGAATGTTGTGTACCTGGAACTGATATAATATTGTATACAACATATACCTCAACTGCAAAAAAAGATTACTTGCATCCCAGTAGATGCATCTCAGTAGATGATAACTCCATGTGTTCAGTTGCTCAGGTGAAAATGTGGAGCATTTTTAATTCCTCTTTTTTTCTCAACCCATGCTGAATCTATTTCAAAATCCTGTTGATTCTACTTCCAAATATATCCCAGATCCAACTATTCCTCCTACTTGTATTTATTTATTTTTCTTTTTTTTCAAGGATTTTATTTTTAAATAATCTCTGTACCCAATGTGGGCTCAAACTTACAACCCTGAGATCAAGAGTCGCATGCTTTACCAACTGAGCCAGCCATGCATTTCTTGCATTACTTACATGAGTTTTTCTCATTCACTGTTAACACCCTAGTCAGAAACACCAACATCTTCACCTGATTATTACAAAAGTTTTATAACTTGTCTCTGATTTACTGTCCCATAGCCTATTCTCAGCTCAGCAACCAGAGTAGTGCTTCTAAACATAAATTAGATCATGTCACTATTCTGCAGAAAACTGTATATAATAGCTCCCTGTTTCACTCCAAGTAAAAGCAGTATTTTCAGTGATCCATAAGATCCTCCTATGCAATATGATCTTTTCTTGTGCTGTACACAGTTGAAGATAAAATGCCACAAGTCTTCAATCCCTGATGAATTTTGATACTGGTTAGTTAGTAATCTGTGGCTACATAATTAAATAACCAAATCTTAATAGATTTAAACAACAGCCATTTATTATCTCATAGGTTTTGTCTCTCAGGGATCTGGAGACTGCTTAGCTGGGATATTCTGGCTGAAAATCTTTCCTGGGGTGGTGGTGAAGCTGTCAACTCTGGCTGCAGACTCCTCTGAAGAGCCAACTGAAGAAGGATCCATTTCCAAGATCCCAACCATGGCTTGGTTGGGAGGCCTCAGTTCCTTGCTGATTGTTTTCCAGAGTTTTCATTTCCTTACCATATGAATCTCTTAATAGGCTTCCGTAAGTGCCCTAGTAAGATGGCATATGGCTTCCCAAAGGCAAATGTTCAAAGAGACAGGGAAGGTGCAAGAATTCCCAAGACGGAAGCTTTAGTCTCTTTATAACCTACTCTTGGAAGTGACATAACATTAATTCTGTTGTATTCCATACTAGAAGCAGGTCACTATAGCCAGCTCACATTGAAGGAGAGGGGAATTAAGCACCATTTCCTGAAGGGAGGAGTACCACATTGGCTAGGTGGCAGTCTCAACTTTAATGGAAGCATTGTTTTGTTCCATTGGTGAAAGTAGTCTGCCTTTTAGAATTATTTCTCTGTATCTCAGCTAAGTCTGAAGTAGCAGGGGCAGGAAAAAAGTTGTTATTAGTGGATCAGCAAAGTTAACAGAGGAATCAGCTCCATTACCACATTTTATTTTTTTATTTTCATTTTTTTAACGTTTATTTATTTTTTAGACAGAGACAGAGCATGAACGGGGGAGGGGCAGAGAGCGAGGGAGACACAGAATCAGAAGCAGGCTCCAGGCTCTGAGCCATCAGCCCAGAGCCCAACACGGGGCTCGAACTCACAGACCGTGAGATCGTGACCTGAGCTGAAGTCGGATGCTTAACCAGGCGCCCCATCCATTACCACATTTTAACTAGGAACCTATGAATGCTGGTTATGGAAATAGATCTTAGTAGACATTGAATTCTTGACCAAGGGGAACAAAATTGTCATAAGAGCTTCCCATCATGAACTTGGTGTTTATCTGTCTCATTGGACCATAAAGTGGCATGAAGAAGTGTCTCAAATATCTTTGGCCCCTTATTGAGGTACACACATTACCTTACCTTTTCAATGCTCTCTGATTACCTTATGAGGAATTCTTGATAACCAGTGACTGAGGAAGCAATTACTCAGGCTTGGTTTACAGATGGTTCTCTACAGTGTGCCAAAACCGTCTAATAATGGATAGGTGCTTCATTACAGTCCTAATTTGAATTGGCCCCGAATGACAGGAATGAAGGGGAATATTCACTGGGAAGAACTTTGAGCAGAGCATCTGGTTGTTTATTTTGCTGGGAGGGAGACATGGCCAGACATAGGAATCTACATTAAATTATGAACAATCGCTAACCTTTGGCTGGAAAGTCAGGGACTTAGAAGGAACATGTTTGGACAACTAGCAACAAGTAGATTTAAGAAGGAGATACATGGATAAATGTCTCAAAATGGTACATGATGTGAAGATTGTGTGTCCCTTGTGAATGTTCAGCAGAGGAGGATTATAATAAGGTGGGCAGGATGGCTCATTCTGTGGATGTCAATCAGGCATTTTCCCCACCTACTCCTGTCATTGAGCAATAGTCTCATGAATAAAATGGCCATAATGACAGGATAGATGTTATGCATGAGCCCAGTAACCTAAACTTCCACTCACCAGGACTAGTCTGACTACAGCCACTGCTGAATATCGAATTTGCTAACAGCAGAGGCTAACACTGAATTCCTAGTATGGCACCATTACCCATATGGATCAGCCAGCTACCCGATGTCAGGTTGATTAAAATTGATTGCTTCCATCATGGAAGGAGAAGCACTTTTTTTCCCTTAGATTAGTAGATTTATTCTGGAAACGGTTTACTTTTCTTGACCACCAACTACTTTACCAAAACTTAAGTATGTTTACCAAAACTTTACTATCCATGAGTTACAGAATACCTTATCCACCATCAGAGTATTCAATTCAACATCATTTCTGGTCAAAGAGCCAATTCCAGTATAAATGAAATGCAGTATTAGGCTATACTAATAGGATTCACTGGTATTACCTTGTCCTGTCTTTCTGAAATAGCTAGATTGACAGAATGGTGGATGGCCTTTTGAAAACTCCGTTACACTGATAGCTAGGTGGCAAGACCTTACAGTGCCAGAACAATGTCCTCTAGGATGTGGTCAGCATATGCTTTAAATTAGCATGGCATATATGATTGTCCCTTGGCCAACATTCATGAGCCGGGGAATAAAGGAGTAGAAATGAGAGGGACTCACCTCAGTTACAACTGGTGAGCCACTGGCAACAGTTTTGCTTTGAGTCCCCCCTATATCTATATATAGCTACACACCTATATGCACAAAGATTCCTAAATACTGAATACATCTTATACAGAAGCCAGTGCGCCAATAGAATTTGGAGTCTCTTGATTCTTAGGAAGTGATGGGTGATTTCTAGCAGCTATGAGTATTCTGGGTCTAGGATATTTCGTGTGTACCTCACCCCGTGTATTCACAGGGATTAGTTTAGTTTGAGTCTTACATTTTCTTGAGATTCATTTCCCAGACAAAACTATGGTAGTGTATCACTACTATACCTAGAGTCTACTGTACTTCTTTTTATTAAGTATGATTTTGGTATAATGATATCCTGTGGCTGGTCAGAGTCCTGTGTCTTCCTTCAAGACTTAAAACAGACGTCGTGGCAGTTGACAAGTAATGACTTATTACACATTCAAGGTTGTAACACAAATGTGTACTCAATCTCCTCTTGGTTAATTCATTTTGTTTCTGGTTCATTCCATTCATATTCTCCTGGATGAGGGAGGAAGCATTGATTCACTCAATTTCAGTCCTCCTGCTATCAGTGATATCTAGGATTGTGACCTCAGCAAGGACAACTTTGGTTAATTCCTTGTTTGCTATGTTTCCATGTTCAGGCAATCTGCCCACAGCCCCAAGTTCCCTGCACATCCACCATAATAAAATGTATTAATGCCCTTTCTCTTTGATCATATGTTTGCAAAACTTAGGTTTCCAAGCACAGCTTCTCAGCTTCTCCCATTGGCCATCTGTTTCCTCATATTTGCTTGTTCAATACTCTTATCATGATATTCTCCCTGGGGATAGTTACCTCTCTACCTGTTTTCCTTTCTTCTGGCTTCAGACAACCCAACTGCTGAGATTACCTGAAAGGGCCTTATGTTTGTTGCTATCAATGGATGGCTGATATTAGGCCACTGTGAAATTCAAGATCTCATATATACTCCCCTTTTTATTTTGTGAGCTTTTGCATCAATTTTCAAAACTAGTATCTGCCAGGCTCTTGTTTCAGACACAAATGAATGAGACTCACTGATGATGGTAAGGAGACTGGACATAATGAACATTTACCTCACAAAACTTATTTAAATTACATCTCTATATGAACAGTAAGTTCAAAGGAATCTTATTTCAGTAAAAGATTTAAAAAATGATATGGGCTAATAGATGTTTAGTTGGTTGCAAATATTGCTTTGTTGAGCCACGTTACCCAACTCTAACTTCTTGGTTGTTGACATTTTTGTTACCTAATTATCCAGTGCCATATTGCTACTTATCTGCAGGTTAGACGGTAATTTCCAGACATCACAAATAGCTGCTAGTTTTGGAACTGTAAAATCATCATCTGTCTGTACAGTCATCTGTCTTCAGAGCCTAGGACAGGACACAGCTGACCTAGTATTGACCAACCACAGCATGTGTACATTCAGAATTGATTTTCTGCTGTAGACATGTACATATCACCAAAATGTTAATAGAGGTCACTTTTGAAATATTAAATCACTTTTATTCCTTGAAAAAAGATATTTGTGACACATTTTCATTTAACAAATACATAGCGAGTGACTTCTAAGTAACCAGCACTGTGTTAGAGGTAGGAGTAGAGGAGTTGAGGGGGCAGTTAAATGATAGCTACTCTCAGCTTCCATGAACTTTACTTTAGCTGGAACGAATAGAAGCAAATAGGCAAGCTACAGTGATGAATGGTGATTTCAAGATCTTGGCTTCCTGCTACCAGGAGCACATCTGTAGCCACAACTTCCTGTTCCCCTTGAAAATAAAGATCTCATAAAAATACCTCATGTTTTCAAGATACGTAAAGATAAAAAAAAAATATGTGATATAATACTGAAGGAAAATCAGGGTGGCATAATAGATTAGACATCAGGAGAACTGTGTCCCAAAACCGTTTTCTCCTTTAATCTCATTGAGCATCCCTCCTTTCTTTTTATCATTTTTAACGGATAAAATAGAATCTTAACTTTTTGAAATTTTCCTTCTGATGAAATTTTGTGGCTAGGGAAGCATGAAAAAATGAATTAGTAATGAGTTAATTCAGATATCGATGCCATTTACAAGTAACCACAAATTTAGTGACCTTAAATAGCACAAATATACCATTTTGCATTTCGGTAAATCTGAATTCCACCATGGGTCTCACAGGAATAAAATCAAAGTGTTACCAGAGTTGCATCTCTTTCTATAAGGTCTAGAGGAGAATCTGTTACCCTGCCTCTTTCAGCCCTTAGGGGCCTGTGTTTTTATATATAAATCCCTCCTTTTCAGAACCAGCAATGAGCTATCAAATCCTTCTCATGCTAACAGCTCACAGCTAGAAATGTTCTTTTAGGGGCTTTTGTGATTAGATTGGGTCCACCCAGATAATCCAGGACAGCCTCCTTATCTCAAGGTCCTTAACCTTAATCGTATTGACAAAATCTCTTCGGCCATGCAAAGTAAACTGTTGATAGGTTACAAGGATTAGAGTCTGTGTATCTTTGGAGTTATTATCCACCCCCCCATAGACATTTTAAAAACAAACATCCATTCGTCAGTTGATGGACATTTAGGCTCTTCCCATAATTTGGCTATTGTTGAGAGCGCTGCTATAAACATTGGGGTACAGGTGCCCCTAGGCATCAGCACTCCTGTATCCCTTGGGCAAATTCCTAGCAGTGCTATTGCTGGGTCATAGGGTAGATCTATTTTTAATTTTTTGAGGAACCTCCACACTGTTTTCCAGAGCAGCTGCACCAGTTTGCATTGTATGGAAACCAATTTGACAATACATTTCATATTTAAAAAAAAATAAAAATAAAACAAACATTGAAATTTGGGGATAAATTAATCAATAGATACAGAAATACAGGGATATTTTAAAATAACTCTTCCCAGAACATATAGTCCCTGTGATAGGCTAGTAATCGCTCTGCGAATATGTCCGCATCCTCATGTCAACTCCAATTTGGCCATGTACTCTATGTGTCCCTGGCAATGGATTAGTACCACATGCCCAGACATCCATTCCTAACAGTCTTCTGATATGAGAGTGTCTAAATAGATGCAAATAAAGGTAATATTAATATTTACCAATTTTTAAGTATGAGAAGTATTAATTGTTGAGATTGTCTGTAATACTCTATCCCAGAGAGTTGCCAAATATACCAGCTCATTCTAACTTTTGACAGGAATGGTGACATAAATAAATAAATCAGTCGCTTTCTCTTAATTCTCTAAATCACAAAGTATATGGTACTCTTTTTTTTATATATAAAATATTGAAAACTGAATCTGAAATTTAACTTTTACCTGGTAATGGAATTTAAATAAGTCAAATTAGCAAATGTCTATTGAAGCTCTACTACAAGGCACTTGCTTGGTAATTAAGAGCAAACAACCATATTATGTGTCACATTTAGAACCTGTAATTAAACATGTGCATATAGTACATGTTTTATTAATAAACTGCCTTTTCAAACTCTTGAGTCCTCTTCATTCCACAAGATGAATGTAGAAAACATGATGATAGTTGACACTAAGAAATTTGCTAGTATTTGATGCATAGCTGTCTATAATTCTGAGGACGAATGGATGCCATATGCAAGGTTAATTGAAGTAAGCAAACCACGGATGAATGACCTGGATTTTCTTTGTTTCTGAATCCTAATGACTCACAGACGGAGGTAATCTTTAGGCCCTGCTTTTTATATAGAATGTGAAGAAAGCAGAAGAGCAAATTCCTTTCATCCTCTTTTACCCACCTAGACTCACTTCTTGGTAGAGTTCCATATCTTGTATATTTTGGTCAGAAACAAAATGTCTGTGTGAAATAAAAGCTAGCTTTGCATAAGCAATATGGCCACCAAATGATCCTCCATATGCTTGCTAGTTTTGTGGTAAGTCTGCTTGTCCTAGGGAAGGTAAAATTCATGCAAGGCTACCAAGGGAGCTGATCAAGCTGTGATCACTACAACTTTCGGCATTTTAAGGTCCCTGCATTGGAAATAATCCCTCTAAAGTTTTCCCATCAATGCTTCTAAGGTTGCCAATGAAGAAAAGGAAATTGGACAGTAGATGTGAAAACTGGAGGTATGATTATTCCTAATATTCTGACTGCTCTAATCTGTTGTCCCAGGAGATGAAAATAAATGAACATACTAGATCATAAAGCCTTATTGTTTGTTGGCTTTAATTTTCCATGTGGCCAGTAAATCAGTTGCCTAAAATCAGAGTTTTAATTCTAAAAACAGTAGTTTGTTGATTGGGGAACTGTCCTGACAATACGTTATGAATTGCAAAAGCTAAGAAAACCTTAGCAATAAATGGGGCATGAGAAAGAATAGTTAAGTGATGTAATTAGGAAATGCACTTTAGAAACATATTAACGACATCACCCAACTTGATATTTTGAAACTCAAACTTCTAATATTTCAGTAAAAGTGCAATTTGGAATCTAAAGATCTATTTTTTTGTAATGAATGTGTTCAGTTGTCCTTCTGATTTTGAGAGCAACTTATACTTGTTGAACTTTTTTTTTTTAGCGTTTATTTTTTCTGGAGTGAGAGCATGCATGTGCAAGTGGGGGAGGGGCAGAGAGAGACAGAGAGGAGATCCCAAGAGGGCTCTGCACTGACAGCAACGAAGCCTGATGTGGGGCTCAAACTCATGAACTGTGAGATCATGACCTGAACAGAAGTTGGACCCTCAACCAACTGAGCCACCTAGGTGCTCATACTTGTTGAACTTTGAATTAAATGGACTTAAGTTACTAACTCTGGACTCCCCATTACATATATAAATACTTTTCCTCTTGTTCTCTCTTGATATTCTAGGACAGTAGTTTAGCATGAGACACAGATCGTGTCACTCTACGTACTAAAATATGCCAATGATTCTGCAATGCTTAGTGTGTAAGTTTTCTACATCATTTGTATCCAAACTGAAGAGAGGTGGGATGCATGTGGCTCAGTTCTACACTGGTGTTGGGCCTATTTGTCCCCGGAAACTTTCGTCATGTTTTTCCTGCTGTGGTGGCTTCCACATTCCACTGCACTGTCACATCACAGGAAGCATTTCCTAGACTCCAAAATCAGCTGCCTCCTGGTGACTTTTGGTCTGTTGGAAGCACTGCCTGCATCTTCTGGCAAAGGCAGTCCATTGCAAAGACTACATTTTTTTTTTTTTTTTTTTTTTTTTTTTTTTTTTAGTTTCAGGTCCAACAGAACAGATTCTTCTGGCTTCACATTCTCCTTGTAGTGCTGTCTCCTTCGTGCCAAGTAACCCCTTCTCCTGTTTTCCTCCAGGTCTTGGTCCTAGATGCGATCATGGTTTCCAGATAATTTCCAGGTGCCTCTCCATCCCCTCTTTGATTCTCAGATTTTCATCACCTGTGTTTCAAATCCCTGAACCGTATCTACTCTGTCACAAATATTTGTAGTGATTTCCCTTCCCTGGGTAGCCTTTGGCTGATAGAGGACCCTCACCTGTTTTGTAACCAGATCTGCTCCTTGTTGATACATTGTGATGCTGCATTTCTAAGAAATCCATCCTTTGGGTGAAGAGAGGATTCTGAATCCACATAAAAGGTTTGAAATCCAGTCTGGTTTCAAAATCCATATTCCCCAGGAATTCAACCCTTATAGGCTCTATCCCCATCCTGATTTGTCCTTCTTATTCCTAGTTTCTGCCTGAAATGTACTCCAGGCACCCTAGCCATATACTTGCCCATGATCATACTTTTGGTGATAGCATTGTCTCTTACCACATACTTTTCCTTCTCAACTCTCCAAGTTAAAATCCTACCCAAAATTCAAGGGCATGAACAAACATTATAGTTTCTCATTATTTGCAGAGTTCATATTTGCAAATTTTCCTCCTGACTATAATTTATTTATAATCCCCAAGTCAATACTCCTAGCATTCTCATGGTCATTTGCAAATGTAGGTGGAATGGGGAAAATTTTCCTATTATCTCCTAAAGGCAGTGTTCCTAGCAGAAGTAGAACAAACATGGTGTTCTGCCTTCTTATTTCATCTCTCCTACTATAAACAAAGTCCTTTTCATAGTCTACTTTGAACCAAGCTTTTCAGATTTGTGCTTTTTCTTGGTGATTTTAAAATGGCCCCCAGGTATAGTGCTGAAGCACTGTCTGGTGTTCCTAAGTGCAAGAAAGCTGGGGTGTGACTTAGAAAATGTGAGTTCTGTAAGCTTCCTTCAGGCATGAGTTATGTGCTGTTGACCATGAATTCCATGTTGATGAATCAACAGTATATATTAAATAAGGTGTCTTTAAAAAGAAAAAAAAAAAAAACACATGGGGGCACCTGGGTGGCTCAGTCAGTTAAGCCTCTGACTTCAGCTCAGGTCATGGTCTCACAGCTTGTGAGTTCGAGCCCCGCGTCGGGCTCTGTGCCGACAGCTCAGAGCCTGGAGCCTACTTTGGATTCTGTGTGTGTGTGTCTCTCTCTCTCTGCCACTCCCCTGCTTGCTGTCTTTCTCTCAAACAAATGAATAAATGTTAAAAAAATTAAAAACACACATAAAACATGATTATGTATTGATTGGTTGACAAAAATGTCATGAATAGATGCTCCTAGTAAACTGACCCTGTGTTCTCCTATAAGCAGTGGTTTAATATTTGGAAATCCATTGCTTATGGTGACTTCATAGGACATAACAGGAAAAATGTGGATCTACTGTACTCTCCTGTCTAGGGAGCTTCCTCCGATCTCACTTCCTTCCAGTTTTCTCAGCTTTAATTTCCTATAACCCATTTTCTGAAATCCCTTCCCCTCCTCTAAGTCATGCTTAAATATTCAGGGTGAGCCGTAGAAATGTCTTTTAACAGAACAAATTCAAAGATGAAAGCAAGCCAAGAATAAGTGAGTAGCCAAAGTCAGTAAGCCCGAAAAGCTTAAGCACTGTGTCAAACCATGGAGGCACAATGGAAGTTTGAAAAACTATCTGCAGCCGGAATTAAGGAAAGCTCAGAGCCAATAGCAAACAAGGATTCTAGAAAAAAGCCTCCAGTTGGTGTTGTTACGTACGACCAGCTTTTATGTACTCACCATAAAATGGTTTTGAGGAAGAGTAGCTGCTGCATCGAAAGTGCCAGAAATTAGGCAGACAGCTGTCATCATTTTGTGCCTTCTATTACAGCCCTTTATCGTCATGTCCTTTCTAACGACTATAAGCCTAGGATCTCAGTATGGATTCATTTGTGTTAATGTCTAACGATCTCCCACGTACTCACTATAAACATTTCTCAAATAGGTACATGCAAGAATATGTACCTTTTGTACTGTTTTATACTCCAGGAGTGTAAAAACTGCAACTTTTGCTAGTTAATAATCTGATTCTCGGGGTGAACTTTCTATTGTTTAAGTGTCAGTCACAGGGCTCATAATTAGTTTTCTTCTGGCTTTTGAAAAGCTAGACAAACTCCTTCTGTACCTTAATATAAATCAAGTGGAATACCACCAGGATGAGTATTAACTAACTTGCAGCAGTTGTGTTATCAGTTGTATGTGATTTTTGCAACAAGTTTAGTAAATATAAAACTTACTTTTAGTAGATAAAACTTTATCAAAATTATCAGTTTAAAGGTGAAATGGACTTCAAATAACTAACATATTTGTAAGGACATGGACACTTTTCTGTTGGCCAGCACCATTATTTCATATCTATCACATTTTCTCAAAAGTATTTTTGGCTTTAGAGAATATAAAATACTAGGTATAGATTGAATTTTAGCCCACAGGTGACCGATAACTAAGAAGGTTATTGCTTTGGTTTTAATCATTGTACACGTCTCATGTAATATAATGGTAACAGCATTAATCTAAGTCTGTGCTTTGTAAAATTTTTTTTCTAAAATTATAAAGAATCTTAAATGTTTGGGCTAATACATTATTATTTCTCAGACATTTCCTGGGGAAAAGGATGCCACATTGGTTTGAAAACAATAATTCTCATAGAAGTTTATGGAATTGACATAGTCAAATATTATTTTCTCGTTCATTTTTACTTTGAATAATTCAGTTAAAAGCTGTTGTGTAGTAACTCCATCTGCTTATTTTAGTTCTAATTGTATTAGTAGAAGCTAAAAGTTGGGAATTAACCATTTCAATATTTTTATATCTAACCATCATTTTCTTGGTCTAAACAATAAGGCTTTCCACAGTAGAAAAGCTATAAGCCATGCTCAAAAAGCTCTTATCTAGCTTTCTTCTGGTTTCAAAAGTTATGATTGGATCTTTTTTTTTCAATTCCAACTTCAATGGGCCCTGTCCATGAAATTGCTGTGTTCAATAGCATAGAAAGAAATAGCTTCATCAAGGAGATCTTTTGATGTTCATTCACTGAAAAGCTACATTGTGTCTTATTGCTACTTAGATTTGCTGAGCAACTAAATGGATTGTAAGGT
This sequence comes from Herpailurus yagouaroundi, assembly GCF_014898765.1. Classification (NCBI taxonomy): domain Eukaryota; kingdom Metazoa; phylum Chordata; class Mammalia; order Carnivora; family Felidae; genus Herpailurus; species Herpailurus yagouaroundi. The sequence goes on along the minus strand of NW_024412403.1, from coordinate 40,614,097 downwards.
GACGATCTGGAGAGATTAAAAAACTTAAAAATAGTTCTTTCCCATTATAGAATAGCAGAACATGAATTTATTTGGCATTTCTACCAAGACAAATTATGTGTAGTTTTACTTCTAGCAGCCATACGTATTTTCGCAATTGTAACCATATTTGCCTCCACTGGGCAGTATTGGCAAATATTTCACTGAATCATTCTTAATTCTGGGAATGAGTCAAAATGTTCAATGAAAAAGACTGTTCACTGCAAAGCACAGATATTATTAAATAAACTTCATCAAATCATCTGATATTAGAGATCCAAAACTTATAACAGATTCAACTATTATTGGTTCTCAATCTCTTTCACACATAGCTACATGCACACACGCGTGCACACACACACACACAGGTTCATTGTTCTTAACGTCTCTTTAATGATTCCAGCAAATAATAAGATTTAATGGAACGTGGAGATAGGCCTGCCTTTCTTCCCCTTTCCCACCCAAGGACCTAGAAATAAGAGGAACGTAGCCGACTTTTGAGGAATGAACAGCAAAGTTTGAATTCCTAATAACAGAAGACTCAAACCTTGGAACTATTACATCCATCTTTAATCCTAGATCAGTCAGTGATGTGTCTAAAGAGAAGGAACCAGAAAGAAACAGTAGGGGCGGTAAGATAAAATGTGATGGTGTAGATCAAGCACTGGCCACAGTGGCATGAGGACACAATCAACTACCTCACAAGAAGGACTTCCATGTGGTGAAACAAGAATATTTTATCAGGTTTCATCCTGGCCTTGATAAGTAGCCCACAATTCAATCCATTTACCTTTGCTTTAATTCTATGCTTATTATTAAACTTCTCACCTATAAGGCAGATTGTCAGGCATGTAATAGAAGAAAAAGGAGAAATGTTGTACTATAGAAAATGGATGCAAGCAATGCAGTGACTAGAAAGCTTTAGTCCCCATTATAAATTAAGAAAGACATCAGTGGGTATTCTACACTGGCATCAGGTGAATATAATTATTACTGGCTTCTCTCCATAATAACCAAAACTATTTCTAGCCATATTGGTAAAAGTTCTATTTCCCACCTACAAGGATGAAGACCACACATTAAACCTTGGTATTTAGCATTATAATGCTATTCTCTGAGGTCTACTGACTTAGATAAATCATAGCATAGCTATATGACTCTCTGCCAGACATTAATGACAAAAATGGTACTAATAGTAAATTATACAAGTTATTTCTTAATGTATGCAATAATTATATATATATAATACATATATATATATATTGTTTACATTAATGTGAAAAAACTGCTCTTAGCTTTAACTCTACGATTCTTCCAATAGTAGATATTTTTAACCTACAAATAGCAATTTCAGATGATTTAACTTAAAACTTAGCCTCATTTTATTCATTAATCTCACTCTATGTGTTTTCTAATGACCATTTTATATATTCTCTTTTCTCCTTAAACTTCTCCCTTCTACTCACTTGTCCTTCTCCTCAGTTTATACCAGTGGGATAATTTTACACTGTGGGTGCCTGGGCCTTGTTTGTTCTAAGTTCTATTTTCTCCCTAACTGCATTCTGGTGGCAAAGAAATGATTCCTGAACCCCGATTTCCCCAGGCTCCCTTCTCGCCTGGTTGCTTGCTGGGTTTGCGAGTGGGAGGCACTAGTGGAAGGGTGAAAGAGCAGGAAAGAAGAAGCCAGAGCTGTTCTGCTCCCCTGTGTCCGTGTTTTTGGGTGTCTCTGGCAGCAACTGCTTCTCCTCCTGCCCCCATTGGACAGGCTTGCTCTATTTCTAGCTTCCATGGGATGACCTCAGCCTGGAATCAGTAACACCTCTTCTTCCCCATGACCTTCCAATTTAGGGTATAAAAACAGCAAAGGAAACCTCACTAAAATGAAAACGGGAAGCCCTGAAGGGGGGTCCTTTCACACCCCGTGACTTGCTGCTGTTCACAATGTCCAGCATGAAGAAGTACACATCCCACTCCCCAATAGGAAGAAGCTTACTTTACCTACTCCAACAGAAGAAAGGAAGCTTTTCTCCTGGCCCAGTAATAGCTCAGCTAATGATAGACCACCACAGTCAGCAAGAGAGAAGCCAACACCACTGGAAACTCTCATTCTCCTCCAGGGGGCTTTCGTTCTAAATGGTTCCTCTCAACTTCCCCACTTTCTCTATAAAAGAATGCTCCTCTCCTTGTCTTTCAGACTTGCCTATGGCTCATCAGAATTTGCTTGTCCTGAATTGCAATTCCTCTCCTATTCCCACTCTCTGAGAATCCCTAGGTGGGTGCTCTGCTGCTCAGACCCACAAACTGTGAGATCATGACCTGGGCCGAAGTTAGAGGCTTAAGTGACCGAGACACCCAGGAGCCCTAATTATTTATTTCTTGAGTTTAAATTATTTAATTATGCATACAGTTCATAAATATAATCAGATTCTAGTAGAATCATTTCTCAAAAAGCCTTTCCTTGGCTCCAAATTCCTACCCAGCAACTGCCTCAATTTCTTTCTTGCTGAGCAAATTTAACCAAAAAGTTGTCTAAACTGATTTTTGTCGGGGCGCCTGGGTGGCGCAGTCGGTTGAGCGTCCGACTTCAGCCAGGTCACGATCTCGCGGTCCGTGAGTTCGAGCCCCGCGTCGGGCTCTGGGCTGATGGCTCAGAGCCTGGAGCCTGTTTCCGATTCTGTGTCTCCCTCTCTCTCTGCCCCTCCCCCGTTCATGCTCTGTCTCTCTCTGTCCCAAAAATAAATAAACATTGAAAAAAAATAAATAAACTGATTTTGTCTACTTCTTCACTTTCCAGTCTGTTTCAAACTGATGTCCATCCTTATCACTCTACCCGAAACCTGTTGTCAAGTTGGATCAACCTTTATATGAGGAAAAGTGAACACTTCTGTTGTCCTCATTTCAATTGCCTACACAGTAGCTTTTAACAAATAGCCGGTCTCTTTTTCCCGAAAGCTTTGATCTCTCACACACTTGAAGATTCCACGCTCTACTGAGTCTCTTATTTGTTTGCTTTGCTCTTTTCATTATCTTTGTTTCATTTGCTAGCTCTAGCTCCTCAAGTTAACCTCAAAGTTCAGGATTTCTTAAAGGCTTACAACAGGTTCCCTAAATGTCTCTCACCTCATTTTCTTGCGGGGTGATTTAATCTCTTTTTAAGGTTTTAAGAATCATCTCTATAGTGATGTCTCTGAAAATTTTAACTCAGTCAAGTCCACTTTTCTGAGACTCTTCTCCAAGTCCTAATTGAAATCTCTACTTCTATAACTCATGGACATCTTATATTTAACCTGTAACAATTTAAATTTAAATTTTCCCAGTCTTACCCTGTCTTACTTATTTCATGAAATAAGATCAATATAAACCTCGTAGCCCTACCCAGAATTTTAAGAGACATATTTGAGAACCTTCTAATTTCAAGCCATTAGCCATAAAAGTGAAATGTATATAATGTGCTAGGCATCATAATAGATTCATGATAAACATTAATTATTTAATTCTCGTAATCTACAAACGAGGCATACACTATTATTTACTCCCTTTTTTATGGATGAAGAAATTACAGCATAGTAAGCATCAGTGATGTACTGAAAGATTTGTAGCTCCTAAGTGATACAGCCAGGATTTCAGGACAGACTGTTCTGTTTTAGAGCTACGTTTATAAATATCACTGTATATCTCAAATTATGATAAAACCATAGTTAGCATATTCATAGCACTTCTTATGGACCAAGCATAGTTGTAAGTGCGTTAGGTATATTAAATCATTTATGAGGAGCATACTCTTACTATGCCTATTTTTTTATGTTTCATTTTTTTTCTAGTTTTATTTTATTTTATTAAATATAAGTTATTGTTAAATTGGTTTTCGTACAACACCCAGTGCTCATCCTAACAGGTGCCCCCCTGAATGCCCATCACCACTTTCCCCTCTCCTCCACCCCCATTAACCCTCAGTTTGTTCTCAGTATTTAAGAGTCTTTTATGGTTTGCCTCCCTCCCTCTCTAACTTTTTTCCCCCTTCCCCTCCCCCATGGTCTTCTGTTACCTTTCTCAGGATCCACATATGAGTGAAAACATATGGTGTCTGTCTTCCTCTGCCTGACTTATGTCACTTAGCATAATACCCTCCAGTTCCATCCATGTTACTACAAATGGCCAGATTTCATTCTTTCTCATTGCCAAGTAGTATTCCATTGTATATATAAGCCACATCTTCTTTATCCATTCGTCAGTTGATGGACATTTAGGCTTTTTCCATAATTTGTCTATTGTTGAAAGTGCTGCTATAAAGATTGGGGTACATGTGCACCTATGCATCAGGATTCCTGTATCCCTTGGGTAAATTCCTAGCAGTGCTATCACTGGGTCATAGGGTAGATCTATTTTTATTTTTTTTTAATATGAAATTTATTGTCAAATTGGTTTCCATACAACACCCAGTGCTCATCCCAAAAGGTGCCCTCCTCAATACCCATCACCCACCCCCCCTCCCACCCCCCATCAACCCTCAGTTTGTTCTCAGTTTTTAAGAGTCTCTTATGCTTTGGCTCTCTTCTACTCTAACCCCCCTTTTTTTTTTCCTTCCCCTCCCCCATGGGTTTCTGTTAAGTTTCTCAGGATCCACATAAGAGTGAACACATATGGTATCTGTCTTTCTCTCTATGGCTTATTTCACTTAGCGTAACACTCTCCAGTTCCATCCACGTTGCTACAAAGGGCCATATTTCATTCTTTCTCATTGCCACGTAGTACTCCATTGTGTATATAAACCACAATTTCTTTATCCATTCATCAGTTGATGGACATTTAGGCTTTTCCACAATTTGGCTATTGTTGAGAGTGCTGCTATAAACATTGGGGTACAAGTGCCCCTATGCATCAGCACTCCTGTATCCCTTGGGTAAATTCCTAGCAGTGCTACTGCTGGGTCATAGGGTAGGTCTATTTTTAATTTTCTGAGGAACCTCCACACTGTTTTCCAGAGTGGCTGCACCAATTTGCATTCCCACCAACAGTGCAAGAGGGTTCCCGTTTCTCCACATCCTCGCCAGCATCTATAGTCTCCTGATTTGTTCATTTTGGCCACTCTGACTGGCGTGAGGTGATATCTGAGTGTGGTTTTGATTTGTTTTTCCCTGATGAGGAGCGACGTTGAGCATCTTTTCATGTGCCTGTTGGCCATCCGGATGTTTTCTTTAGAGAAGTGTCTATTCATGTGTTCTGCCCATTTCTTCACTGGGTTATTTGTTTTTTGGGTGTGGAGTTTGGTGAGCTCTTTATAGATTTTGGATACTACCCCTTGTCCGATATGTCATTTGCAAATATCTTTTCCCATTCCGCTGGTTGCCTTTTAGTTTTGTTGGTTGTTTCCTTTGCTGTGCAGTTTTTATATTCATGAGGTCCCAGTAATTCATTTTTGCTTTTAATTCCCTTGCCTTTGGGGATGTGTGAAGTAAGAAATTGCCGTGGCTGAGGTCAGAGAGGTCTTTTCCTGCTTTCTCCTCTAGGGTATTGATGGTTTCCTGTCTCACATTCAGGTCCTTTATCCATTTTGAGTTTATTTTTGTGAATGGTGTGAGAAAGTGGTCTAGTTTCAACCTTCTGCATGTTGCTGTCCAGTTCTCCCAGCACCATTTGTTAAAGAGACTGTCTTTTTTCCATTGGATATTCTTTCCTGCTTTGTCAAAGATTAGGTAGCCATACTTTTGTGGGTCTAATTCTGGGGTTTACTATGCCTATTTTGTAGATCAGGAAAAACGCCTAGAGGTTAAAAATTTTCCCAAAGCCAGTAAAGTATAGAAAAAGTATTTAGAAGTGGCTAATCTGGCTCCAGAATCTGTTCTCTTAATTACTGTGATATACTTCCTCTTAATCATCCTGTGTCTTCTACCTGCAAAATACATTTTTGTGTTTCTTCATGGCCAAGGAACAAAACCATGCTAAGATTCTTAGGAAGGAAGCCAAAACGAAGCACTTGTTAGGGAACTGGAATGACAAGTAGAATATTCCAAATTGGACAGGCTCAGGTTACAGAGTGCAGGGAAACGTTTAGGACTGTGTTAAGGTGTTTGGATCCAGCCATTGACAAACATAGGCCTTCTCTTAGGAAAACCCATCACTAATTCTCCCAGCAAGCAAGCTAAACATTACAGTTAAGCAGGAAACAAGCAGAATGTCTCTTTTAACCACTAGGAGAATGTGCTATGGATACGGCAGACAAAAACACCCATAATTTTAGACTTACTAGAACCAAAGAAGCTAAAGGAGGCATCTATATTGTTAAATTAATTTGCAAGTGATCTGAGACTAACACTGAGGTCTTCTGATTCATACTCAAATGATCTTAATATGCCTTGTGGACTTTCCTGTGGTTCCTTATTGGGATTTCTATAGTAAGCCAAGAAATAGACAGTAGGTTCGAGAGCAAGAAAAATACACGAGAGAGCAATTCCAGGTGTCAAGAAACAAAGAAATTAGTATCTGGTGAGCATCCTACCAGGGAGGAAATTTTAAGGGTGAATGTCAGTACCCATAGATTTGTGAGATACTCTTTCAAAATAAGTTCATATAATTTGAGAGAAAGGAAGAAAGAAGTAGTGACAGAATTAACTTAAAAAATTGTATCTTTATGTCCTATTTAGCTAAAATATTTTAAACCAGGATACTGATAAGAGCTACCAAAGATATTTCTACAATTATAAAAATACATAATACGTGGGACCAGCTCATTTACATATGGTTTAAATATGTTTCATGAGAGAGATGAACAACAGAAGACTTTAAATAGAAGGATCAGTCATAGTAGTACCTAATTACAACTTGGAGATTTAGACAGAAAAACTTAAGTATCTTTGTACATAGACCACAGTTTGTAACCAGTTAAAGTTTAGCACAAGGTACATATGTTCTCAAAGTTTAATTTTTACATTGCCACATATTGTGAATGTTATAAGAGTAAAGTTCTTGGCACCAGAATTACATGCAGCTGCTTTGTGCAAAGATGAATGGTTTTGGAGCTATCATGAATGTGCAGAGCATGATTTAACGAATGTTTTATTATCATTATCATCGTCATATTTCATAAAAATAATGAAGGGAGTGCTGTTTCAGGACAAGAATCATCTATCCATAACTATTGGGTCAAGACAGGGAAAGACAAATACTGTATGGTTTCCCTTATATGTGGAATCTAAAAAAGAAGGCTGATTTCATAGCAACAGAGAATTGAATAGTGGTTTCCAGGGGCTGGGGGGAGGGGAAAATAAGGAGATGTAGGTCAGAGGGTACAAACGTTCAGTTATAAGATGAATAAGTTCTGAGGATCCAGTGTGCAGCACAGCATGATGACGATAGTTAATAGTACAGTATTATGTACTTGAAACTTAAATCATAAGTGTTCTCACCATACACACAAAGAGGTAACTATGTGAGATGGCGAATGTGCTAATTATCTTGATCTTGGTAGTCATGCCACAGTGTACATGTGTATCAAATCATCATGTACATTTTAAATACATACGATTCATATTTGCCAATTATTTCTCAAAGCAGAGAAAAAAATAAGATGGTCTTAAAAAATTATTGGGTCAGATGTTTTCCAAAAATCATAGCTTTGAAAAATGTAATTTGAAGCATATTTAAAATATTGCAAATGTTTACATAACCCACCGAAAGGGGTTTGGGTTATACCCTGTAATCAATCGCTGATACTTACACTAAGGGGAAAAAAGCAGACTATAAATAGTCTATTGTCAAATCAAGTCTAATTTTGTCACAAAATAAGTTCGGGCCAAGTCAGGTTTTGCCTTTCCGGAATATATTTAAGGTAAGTCTTGGTTTTCTGAGGTTTTGGATTTCAAAATTGTACATAAGGCTTTGTGGACTTATCCGAGTATCATGGTGATTAAGAGCGACATCTAGTGGCCAATACATTGATCTGCATGAAAATATTTTTTGATTATAAGGCTGGTAAATCTTAAATTCAATCAAGCGTACAATCAAGTATTATGGGTCTAGGCATATGAAAATAGATAAAAAATTTTAGTCACATGGAAGAATTCTTAGTCTACTATTGTATGGAGTAAAGTACACATCATGTCAATACAACATGATCAGTGTAAGGAAGCAGATCACAGAAGACAGGCCTTAGGCATAGTGGTCAAAGAAGCCTTTCTGGAAGAGTAGACACCTGAGTAAGGTCTTAAGAAAAGGGATAAGTCTGTTTCTACAAAGAAAATGCACAGAGGAAATCAAAAGAAAGAAGTGGAAGTTGGTATAGGTACCGATACAAAATGAAGTTAAATAGGCCAAGAGGAATGATTCATTATTCATTTATAGTAACATCTTGAATACTAAATGGTAAACATGTTTGTTTATTTCTATTTTTGAGTATTTAGCCTAATTTCATTGCTCTTTGTTATCCACCCTTCATATAAAATAAAATTAAAACCACATATTATGTTCTATAAGACAACCTCAAAGGTTTTGGAAACAGCTATTATTTAGAAATAATACAAATAATGTAAAGTAATATTTTAAATACTTATTTTCCACAAATAATAATACACACTTTAAAATAGAGTCAATAGTCCAAGCATGAGGGCTAAATGGCACTCACTAAAAGTAGCCAGATTATTGTATCATGACAAATTACCATTAAGCTAATTCCACTACTGAAAAAGTACTATATATACACCTATTTCATAACTTAAAAGTACACCTCTTTTTCCATTTCCTACCACTCTTACTGAAACTCATTTTACCCTCATTTTGAGATGTTATAATATTTAGACATTCTGGCCTGGAGTTCCCAAATTATAGCTTTATTTTCCATTTTCAGTGTAATAGGAATATTTCTTTTTCTACTTGATTGAAAAGATCATTGCTCATGAAATTTTGGTTTTCTTAGATACCTGTGTGGATCAAACCAGAATGACCCTGAGTCATGGCAACTCAATGGACCCTTAAGACAGAAAAGTAATTACTCACCAACCTGTATGCAGACATTCACACAACTGCCCAACCCACACGCACACTCACAAAAGCAACCTTAGTGTGACCAACCAACATTCACACTTACTAGATGGATCACAGTTTGATGTATTATAATCTCTTTTTCCTTTTTGACTTTTTTCCTTTTACTTGTACTTGGTTACTTAATGTGAGTCACAATTCTCTCTGTTGATTTCATGATCCACTTAAAGATCTTGACTGGGAAACTAGTGCTTCAGAAGAAATGTTAACTTGCTTGAAAAGATTATATATACACATGAAACAATTGAGTAATAGGACAAAACTATGTATGATATGTATAAAATTATGGTTTGGGGTTCACAAGAGAGAGGTCAGAAAAGGTTTTCATTGGAGAAAATAAATCTTGACATTAGCCTTGAAGGAGGGCTGAGAACTGGATGCAAAGAGAGCAGGGTAACATTGAAGGAAGGACCAACCTCTTCTGAGTGAAGACTCCGTTGGGTTGAATTGGTATGCACAGGGGGCCAAAAGCAGATCAGTCTAGATAAGTGTCAAGATATCTAGCAGGACTGGGTATCAGGAATCATGACAACTATTCTTTTTGATTGTTTTTCTAGTGATTGGGATTTTGAAAAATACATTAATTTATCTTTGCATCCACCTCGTGGGGTAGGTGTTCTTGGCCTCAGTTTACATACAGGAGGAATAAGACATTTAGAAGTTAAGTTACTTGAACTCAGATCTAGTAAGTGATAGACTGCTGTTTAAGGTCATTCTGTGATCCTAAAGTCTGTAATCCTAATGACTGAAATACAGGTATATTAATTAGGAAAAGTGAGCTGCTCTGTAGAATATCTCAAATTCTGACATGAGTAGTTTATAGTTTTATTTTATGGTCAATTGGGGATTAATAGCATTTAATCACAGAATGATGTGTGAATATTTTTAAAATATGCATTCATCAAAACAATGAACTAGGGTATGAGCCTAATTTTAATAAGGCAGTATTAGATATTCTGTAATCATGGACAGGCAAAGCATTATCAAGAAAAACACCAAACCAGAACTGGCTACAGGAAGAAAGGAAAAGTATTAGAGCTTTTTAAGTCTTACAAAGGGCTAAAAACAGATGCCAGGGGCTGGGATTTGAAGACTTAAGTTTCTGGTTTCTACTTTTTTAAGTATAATATGTCCATACTATTAGAGCCAAAACAAGAAAAAGAAGATTCAGATTTTCAGTTTTTGCATGAAATTATAAATGGCAGAAAATTTAAAAGACAAAGGGTTACTTATTAATATTAAACATAATATTATTTAGCATATAGATTTTTTTATTTATATATGAAATTTATTGTCAAATTGGTTTCCATACAACACCCAGTGCTCATTCCAAAAGGTGCCCTCCTCAATACCCATCACCCACCCTCTCCTCCCTCCCACCCCCCATCAACCCTTAGTTTGTTCTCAGTTCTCAACAGTCTCTTTAGCATATAGATTTTTAACAAATACTTGAATGAATAAACAAGTGGATATTCACATTTTTAGTGTTAATTTTTAAGAATTTAAGTGATAGAGGGGTGCCTGGGTGGCTCAGTCGGTTAAGCGTCCGACTTCGGCTCAGGTCATGATCTCACAGTCTGTGAGTTCGAGCCCCATATCGGGCTCTGTGCTAACAGCTCAGAGCCTGGAGCCTGCTTCAGATTCTGTGCCTCCCTCTCTCTCTGACCCTCCCCTGTTCATGCTCTGTCTCTGTCTCAAAAATAAATAAACATTAAAAAAAAATTAAAAAAAAAGGAATTTAAGTGATAGAGAAAAGTCACATATGTGTATGTACTCCCACAAAATTCCAATGTAAATAATTGAGTTCCTTCTCTGGCCTACCTACAATTTGTATGTGTATGTTTCACAAAATGTGCGATCATTGGAAAGAAACATAAACCTTAAAACAAATTTTCAAAGAGGAAGACAGATTTTGCTTGACTTAATTCTTGATTAGGGAGAATGAAGATACTCCAAAAGAGAGGAAAAAATTGCATTTCACTCTACTTATTAACAGACCATCAGAATCTTTTTCTTCTTTCCATTTATTTTTGGGAGACGTCAGTCAGGGGAAACACAGTGAGAGGGGGACAGGCGATCTGAGGCTGGCTTGCATTGACAGGCTGACAACAGTGAGCCCAATGTGGGACTCAATCTCATGAACCTAATGGCGAGATCATGACCTGAGCCACAAGTCGGATGTTCAACCAACTGAGCCACTCAGGTGCCCCCAGACCATCAAAGTCTTAGTGAGATGAACGCTTCCTTGAGGAAAGCATTCTTCTGAAATATGAGCATTTTTATCTCTTGGCATGAGAATTTTGTAGATTCCTAGAATTTTAACTAAAAGACTGCTTTTATTATTAGTTTTCATTGCTTTCAGTAATAATGAATCCAAGATGACACTGAGATTTGGAATTTGAGTAAACTTCCACTATGGATTCTTGGCAAACTTTTTTTTCTGGTAATATCAGGACATCAAATTTTAAATGACCAACAATTTCAATTTCAATTTTTCAATTTGAAAATTCAGGTCTAGATCTCAAATACGTTTTGCACCTATTTCTGCCATAGTCAAGTTAAACAGTGACTCTATTAATTGAAATGTTACATCCATTTTATTAGCACGGTTCTGCCATTTTCTACCTGTTGAAATTCTAATTAAGCTTGAAGAGCTGCCTTAATGACATTCATGAAGCCCTTGCATACCATATCTAGACTTTTACAACAGTTTACTCTGCTTCCACTCAATCCATCCTCCCCCAAACCACTATAATATGATAGTGTGATATCTAGACAGTAAAAGTTTGGGAATGAGATTGGAGGAATATCCAGTTAAAAGGCAAAAGAAGGGAGGAGCGGCCAGAGGAGTGGGATCTAAAAGGAAACCAAGGATTGCTAAATAACCCAGGGAGGAAGACATTTCTTAAAGCACGTGATACAAAGAATGTCATGCACTTTGAATGAACAGAGAATGTTTAGTACACAAGTAGGAATGAAAGGCAGTTCAATGACAGTTACCTATTCACAGGTTTTTCTTTTCATGAGACTATGAGGCTTTATGGAAAGCCCACCTTTGTTTACTTTTGTATCCCTAGTGTATGGCATAGTACAAATGTATTTCATTTCTTTGGATTTATGTTAACTTCAGATCATCTCTTTATTATTTTTCGCATTCACTCATTTCACCCCATTAATGACTCTCACACCCAAGAAGCTTCAATAATGCTGCTGTGCATGGTAGAGGAAGCCCAGCCCAGAGGCTGTAGCAATTCTATCACAGCTCTCTGATTCCTTTTTTCCATCACTAAGTCCCTCATATAAGATAGAATACAACAACAAAGAATTTTTTTACTACATCTGCCACTACTCAGTAGCTTTTATTCATGATTTATTTCACTTGCATCCAAGTTAGCATATAGTGCGATAATTTCAGTAGAATCCAGAGATTCATCCCCTGTGTATAACACCCAGTGCTCATCCCAACAAGAATCTTCCTTAATGCCCCTTGCCCATTGAGTCCATCCCCCCACTACAACCCCTCCGGGAACCCTCAGTTTGTTCTCTATATGTAAGTGTCTCTCATGTTTTGTCCCCCTCCCTGTTTTTATATTATTTTTGCTTCCCTTCCCTTATGTTCTTCTGTTTTGTTTCTTAAATTCCACATATGAGTGAAGTTGTATGATATTTATCTTTCTCTGACTAATTTCCTTTAGCATATACTCATTGGTTTTTATTAAAAATTATTTCATTAGTGGAATCGTCAAAACTACAAATTTATCCAATATATTAAAGCCTTATCAACTTTTCTTTTTTTTTTGATCCTTTGTTTTTATTTTTTTTTCAATATATGAAGTTTACTGTCATATTGGTTTCCATACAACACCCAGTGCTCATCCCAAAAGGTGCCCTCCTCAATACCCATCACCCACCCTCCCCTCCCTCCCACCCCCCATCAACCCTCAGTTTGTTCTCAGTTTTTAAGAGTCTCTTATGCTTTGACTCTCTTCTACTCTAACCCCCCTTTTTTTTCCTTCCCCTCCCCCATGGGTTTCTGTTAAGTTTCTCAGGATCCACATAAGAGTGAAACCATATGGTATCTGTCTTTCTCTGTATGGCTTATTTCACTTAGCGTAACACTCTCCAGTTCCATCCATGTTTCTACAAAGGGCTATATTTCATTCTTTCTCATTGCCATGTAGTACTCCATTGTGCATATATGGTTTCCTGTCTCATATTCAGGTCCTTTATCCATTTTGAGTTTGTTTTTGTGAATGATGTAATAAAGTGGTCTAGTTTCATCCTTCTGCATGTTGCTGTCCAGTTCTCCCAGCACCATTTGTTAAAGAGGCTGTCTTTTCTCCATTGGATGTTCTTTCCTGCTTTGTCAAAGATGAGTTGGCCATATGTTTGTGGGTCTAGTTCTGGGGTTTCTATTCTATTCCATTGGTCTATGTGTCTGTTTTTGTGCCAATACCATGCTGTCTTGATGATTACAGATTTGTAGTAGAGGCTAAAGTCTGGGATTGTGATGCCTCCTGCTTTGGTCTTCTTCAAAATTACTTTGGCTATTCGAGGCCTTTTGTGGTTCCATATGAATTTTAGGATTGCTTGTTCTAGCTTTGAGAAGAATGCTGGTGCAATGTTGATTGGGATTGCAATGAATGTGTAGATAGCTTTGGGTAGTATTGACATTTTGACAATATTTATTCTTACAATCCATGAGCACGGAATGTTTTTCCATTTCTTTATATCTTCTTCAATTTCCTTCATAAGCTTTCTATAGTTTTCAGCATACAGATCTTTTACATCTTTGGTTAGATTTATTCTGAGGTATTTTATGCTTCTTGGTGCAATTGTGAATGCGATCAGTCTCTTTATTTGTCTTTCTGTTGCTTCATTATTAGTGTATAAGAATGCAACTGATTTCTGTACATTGATTTTGTATCCTGCAACTTTGCTAAATTCATGTATCAGTTCTAGCAGACTTCTGGTGGAATCTATCAGATTTTCCATGTATAATATCATGTCATTTGCAAAAAGTGAAAGCTTAACTTCATCTTTGCCAATTTTGATGCCTTTGATTTCCTTTTGTTGTCTGATTGCTGATGCTAGAACTTCCAGCACTATGTTAAACAACAGCGGTGAGAGTGGGCATCCCTGTCGTGTTCCTGATCTCAGGGAGAAAGCTCTCAGTTTTTCCCCATTGAGGATGATGTTAGCTGTGGACTTTTCATAAATGGCTTTTATGATGTTTAAGTATGTTCCTTCTATCCCAACTTTCTCGAGGGTTTTTATTAAGAAAGTTGCTGAATTTTGTCAAATGCCTTTTCTGCATTGATTGACAGGATCATATGGTTCTTATCTTTTGTTAATGTGATGTATCACATTGATTGATTTGCAAATGTTGAACCAGCCCTGCATCCCAGGAATGAATCCCACTTGATCATGGTGAATAATTCTTTTTATATGCTGTTGAATTCGATTTGCTAGTATCTTACTGAGAATTTTTGCATCCATATTCATCAGGGATATTGGCCTGTAGTTCTGTTTTTTTACTGGGTCTCTGTCTGGTTTAGGAATCAAAGTAATACTGGCTTCATAGAATGAGTCTGGAAGTTTTCCTTTCCTTTCTATTTTTTGGAACAGCTTGAGAAGGATAGGTATTATCTCTGCTTTAAACGTCTGGTAGAACTC
>NW_024412403.1:40468179-40598970 GCF_014898765.1 Herpailurus yagouaroundi | reverse complement strand
TTTGTTTGGGAAGACCTTTATCTCTCCTTCTATTCTAAATGACAGACTTGCTGGATAAAGGATTCTCGGCTGCATATTTTTTTTCTGTTCATCACATTGAAGATCTCCTGCCATTCCTTTCTGGCCTGCCAAGTTTCAGTAAAGAGATCGGTCACGAGTCTTATAGGTCTCCCTTTGTATGTTAGAACACGTTTATCTCTAGCTGCTTTTGGAATTTTTTTCTTTATCCTTGTATTTTGCCAGTTTCACTATGATATGTCGTGCAGAAGATGGATTCAAGTTACGTCTGAAGGGAGTTCTCTGTGCCTCTTGGATTTCAATGCCTTTTTCCTTCCCCAGATCTGGGAAATTCTCAGCTATTATTTCTTCAAGTACACCTTCAGCACCTTTCCCTCTCTCTTCCTACTCTGGAATACCAATTATGTGTATATTATTTCTCTTTAGTGCATCACTTAGTTCTCTAATTTTCCCCCTCATACTCCTGGATTTTTTTATCTCTCTTTTTCTCAGCTTCTTTTTCCACAATTTTATCTTCTAGTTCACCTATTCTCTCCTCTGCCTCTTCAATCCGAGCCGTAGTTGTCTCCATTTTATTTTGGAACTCGTTGATAGCATTATTTTAGCTCCTCCTGGCTGTTCCTTAGTCCCTTGATCTCTGTAGCAATAGATTCTCTGCTGTCCTTTATACTGTTTTCAAGCCCAGCAATTAATTTTATGACTATTATTCTAAATTCACTTTCTGTTCTATTGTTTAAATCATTTTTGATCAGTTCGTTAGCTGTTGTTATTTCCTGGACATTTTTCTGAGGGGAATTCTTCCGTTTCGTCATTTTGGATAGTCCCTGGAGTGGTGAGGGATTGCGGGGCACTTCCCCTGTGCTGTCTTGAATAACTTGCGATGGTGGGCGGGGCCGCTTGAGACCTGATGTCTACCCCCAGCCCACCGCTGGGGCCAGTGTCTGACTGGTGTGTGCCTTCTCTTTCCCTCTCCTAGGGGCGGGATATGCTGTGGGGTGGCGAGGCCCGACTGGGCTACTTGCATACTGCCAGGCTTGTGGTGCTGGGGATCTGGCATATTAGCTGGGGTGGATCAGCAAGGTGCACGGGGGCGGGAGGGGCAGGCTCAGCTCACTTTTCCCTTGGAGATCCACTTCGGGATGGGCCCTTTGGCACGGGAGGGACTCAGACCTGCCGGAGGGATGGATCCGCAGAAGCACAGCATTGGGTGTTTGCACTGTGCAAGCAAGTTCCCTGGCAGGAACTGGTTCCCCTTGGGATTTTGGCTGGGGGATGGGCGAGGGAGATGGCGCTGGTGAGCGCCTTTGTTCCCCTCCAAGCTGAGCTCTGTCGTCTGGGGCTCAACAACTCTCCCTCCTGTTGTCCTCCAGCCCTCCCGTTCTCTGAGCAGAGCTGTTAGCTTATACCCTTCCAGGTGTCAAGTCCCGCTTGCTGTCAGAACACACTCCCTCCAGCCCCTCCGCTTTTGCCAGCCAGACTCAGGGGCTCTGCTTGGCAGGCGGGCCGCCCCTCCACCCTGGCTCCCTCCTGCCAGTCCATGGAGGCGCACCGCCTCTCCGCCCTTCCTACCCTCTCCTGTGGGCCTCTCGTCTGCGCTTGGCTCCAGAGACTCGTTCTGCGAGTCTTCTGGAGGTTTTCTGGGTTATTTAGGCAGGTGTAGGTGGAATCTAAGTGATCAGCAGGACGCGCGGTGAGCCCAGCATCCTCCTAAGCCGCCATCTTCCCAGGATCCTCTCAACTTTCTTTTTAATTTCCACCTTGCAGTGACAGGATGCGATGCTATTCAACTCATCTATAACTGAGATAATCCTTCATAATAATTTTAATTGAAAAACATAAGTTGGCTATCAGCATAATGAAGACAGCAGTGAAATATTTTACAAAATATTTATTATGGATTTGAAGAAATAAAGCATGGTTATCCAAAGCTGTGAGTTAAATAGAAGGGAAAAAAAGGAAACAAACAAAAAAAAAATTGGGCGAAACTAGGAGTGAAATAATTTCAATTGTTTTTTAACGTTTATTTATTTTTGAGAGAGAGAGCATGAGCACAGGAGGGGTAGAGAGAGAGGGAGACACAGAATCTGAAGCAGGCTCTAGGCTCTGAGCTGTCAGCACAAAGCCTGACGTGGGTCTCGAACTAACAAGCCCTGAGATAATGACCTGAGCTAAAGTCAGACGTTCAACTGTTGGAGCCAGCCAGGTGCCCCAAGAGAGAAATAATTTTAGATGAAAGAGTCTTGCATGTTCTGTGGGTATATAATTTGTATAAAGTATGAGGCAGGCTCTATAGGAAAATCCATAGAATCTCAAATGTTTTACAATTTAGAGAAGTTCTTAAAACATTTTTCCTCTGGGTGCCAAGATTTTCTTAAACTTTCTTCACAAGTGAGCTTCTTTGAAAATGCTGATTAATAAGGCAGAGATGCGATTTTATTAGTCTTTCGATTTCTCCAGTTTGTTTCTCATTTGATGAAAAGAGGAATATGATTCACACCCTAATCAGCTTCTCTTACATTGATTAACGTGCAGCATCATGTCGTTCCCTTGACTCGGGTCATGGTTGTCCTGATGCTTGTGATTTCTCTGATTTTTCCTTTAGGCAAAGCTTCTATGTAGCGATAGCTTGCCACTTATCTTTTTATATTCTCTGCCAAGTGTAAATCACACAGCTTACATCCACCTTTTTCATTTTCTTTGCCTTGGCACCTTTTCATCCACCCTTTCATCGTACTTTATATTGATTTTATAGCATCTTTTATCTTTGTTTTCCTTACAGCTTTTATTTTTGTTTTTATACATGCAAGCATATAATGAGGCTCACTTTCCATCAATCTTGTGACAGTCCATTCAATAATTCAACAAATCCTCTGAGGACCTCTTGAGTATGGCTTATATGAATCACCAGATCTCATATCTTCTGAATGTGCCTTTTCTGTCATTTCCTTTTAGTTCCTATGAATTTGCTTCCCATTGATTTGTCACTTTTTAATATTTTGAAGAAATAGTCATTGTTTTACTGGTATTAAAGTCTGTGTGTATTCAATTAATCTTTCCTAAGTCCTTGTCCTTTTTTGCCATGTTCTTATTAAGTGATAAAACACAAAAATTATATATTCATGTAAAAATCATGATCTTCCTTCAGTGAAAGATGTATTAGATATATTTGTCCTATCATAAAAAATCTCTATAATTACACAATCTAAGTAAATCGAATAACTAATATATAGGTGGACACATAATCCAAAATCATTATATATTAAAAATCTAGAAATTCAGAAAAAGTAAACATTTACCCATACCGTTAGCTCTTTTAAAAAGTACATAAGGAAATGAAATCTCTTGCTTTTGCCCCTTCACTGCCATCTTTGAAGTTAACAACTGGTAAGAGTTGTACATCCTTCCCCATTTGCTCCTCCACTTACACAGATACAGCAATATGCATATCAATGTGCATATCTATTTTTACAAATCTTTATGTGCAGGGGCGCCTGGGTGGCGCAGTCGGTTAGGGTCCGACTTCAGCCAGGTCACGATCTCGCGGTCCTTGAGTTCGAGCCCCGCGTCAGGCTCTGGGCTGATGGCTCAGAGCCTGGAGCCTGTTTCCGATTCTGTGTCTCCCTCTCTCTCTGCCCCTCCCCCGTTCATGCTCTGTCTCTCTCTGTCCCCAAAATAAAATAAACGTGGAAAAAAAAATTCAAATCTTTATGTGCATAAAAATGTATATACGTTTTTATTTCATGTCAGCATGCAATCTGCTTTTTTTTTTTTTTACTTAAATTAGTTTATTACATCTGATACATTTCCTTTAAAAAGATGTATGACATTGATACTTCAGATTATTTCAAGTTTTGGCTAATACAAATAATACTGCAATGAAATCCAGATATATAAGTACATCAGTATATATTTTGTGTATATAGATATATACCTATATATAAAGCATGTATATACACTGATATATACATACATTCATACCTATTTGTATAGAAAATTATAAGAATTGTTGTACCGTGGGATATGTATATTTTTATATTTCTATTTTTATATCCAATATTTGCTGATTTTATAAATGATCGTAATTTTGCTTTTCTTACATTATTGTTTCCCAACTCATTTCTTACTCTCTAAACTCTTAATGTACACAAAGAATTCCCACCAGCTTTGTCCCCGTATTGATTTGTGCTAACGCCCCTCTTTTTACAAGAATTTTAATATCATGCCATGCTTTATTGACTCTTGTGGAAATTGCCTTGGCATAGTCCCTGCATATTAAAATTTAACCCTTGTCTTTTCTCACTTTCTATTACTGTCAGTGTGATATTGTCAGTGAAGGCCATATGTAACCTCAGTCTCTGTATTCTCCCCCTTTCATATTTATCCTTCATTTTTACTCTCGCATATTTGTTCAAGAATGATTCTCATACAGCTAAGAATTACACAAACAGGCTTGTTTCTTTAATTTCCTTCATCTGTCTGCACACATACCCAGCAGCTTGTGTTCATGTTTGATCAGCCATTTAGCGAAGAAAGCATTTGGAAAATGAGGATTATAATTAAACGTTTCACTTTACCTGACATAGCCATGATTACACTGGGCCTTTGTCCAAATCACCTTCATGATCTTGGCTTTTGGCCGTAATAGGAAGGTGATGTCTGTGGAACAGAAATGAAACTATAGCTTTTCCTTAGTGCCCTTGAAAGTTCAGCCCTGTAAACCACCCAAATGGAGCTTAATGTCCTGTTAAAGAAAAACAAAAACAAAAACAAACAAAAAAACAACGGTGTGTGAAGCTGGCTAAGATTCAGGTCAATATATACTATTTTTTTGTTGTTGTTGTTCACTGCACATATGTATGTCATTTCCCAGAAATTTCCCACCACGTTGGATTTTATATCTTCTCAACAAACCAAAAATGTTTCTCACAGGTTCATCTTGAAGAATTTTAGTTCTAATGCTTGGGCAGCATGTATTTACTTTCCAAGTCTACATTTTGTACTCTCTGGGTTATTATGTTTTTCTCTTATTAACACATGCACCATGTTGCCCAAAGTTGATAGGTGGAAGTACTTAGGGAAGGATACAAATAAGTTCCTATCTTTTTGTGTTTTTTTTAATCATGTGGTTGTTACCTTACCACTTGCACACCTGCCATTTAAAGTGCATGACTCTCACTTTAATCAAGAACACAAAATGTTTGAACTCTAGACGCTCATAAAGAGATTAACTGTCTTATTGGATAATGGTAGGGACCATCCATTCAAGACCAAATTAGGAGCCAAGTTTATTTTTGAGAAAGGTGAAACAAAATGCATGTCAAGCAACCATCCCTTAGATTTTTCCAAGTTTTATGTTTATATAACGGCAAAGCTGCATATAAGATTGCTGATTTGTGTTACCCGAGAAATGATGTCTATAAATGGCAATTTAAATATTATAAAATAAAGAAGTAGTCATGCAAGAATATATTTCTGCATCATTCACCAATCTTATTTCTATCTGATCCAAGGCATATTGCTTTACCTTGCGA
Source organism: Herpailurus yagouaroundi (assembly GCF_014898765.1). Lineage (NCBI taxonomy): Eukaryota > Metazoa > Chordata > Mammalia > Carnivora > Felidae > Herpailurus > Herpailurus yagouaroundi. The sequence goes on along the minus strand of NW_024412403.1, from coordinate 40,593,421 downwards.
AGACACAGATTTCTAGGGGTCAAATTATAATCTTAGATGACATTTTTTTGAGTTTTCTAATGTTCACTTTTGATAATTCTATAAGGGAATATATGAAAGAACTTCCATTCAGACTTAAAAATCAGGAGGGATATTGCCTCTTTTAAAGAATGGGGTGCTTTTTTAAATCAGAAGATGTGTAGAAAATCATTCTTGTGCTTCCTCTCCCCCTTGACTGCTAGGAAACTGAAATTTTATGTTCAGTTGCCATGGTTTTCTTATTCAAGGTTCCTGGCATGATATCTACTAACTCCATAATTGGCGTAATTTTTATTTTTTGAAATGAATTTTGGCTACAATGTATATATTTTACTCTAAGCCACCTCAAATCTTTTGGGACTTAGCTACATTATAAATATGTATAATGCATTTTCACTTTGACCACCTAGGTATATTGCTTGATTTTTAAATTTTTTCCTTGCATATTTCTTAAACTTTTAAGTGAAAGTCATTTTGCTTGATTATAAAAGTTCTATATCTTTAATATAAAATTTGGGGGTGCTTCAAAAAATACACGGAAGAAAATTAAAATTATTCACTGTCTTTTTGTAAATTGGTTGTAAGAAACCTAAGCCTACTGAAACAGCCTAATGCCAGAAGGGGCACTGATTGAACAGATGCATGTACTTTTAGGAAACGCACAGCCAGCAAAGACAGAAGATGCTTAAAAGAGAACAATCGAGAGCTATAGAGCTATCATTTCTCCTTTTCTGTTGCCAGTTTTATTTCCTTTCTCTGTAAATTTGTTGTTGCTGCTTTAATGCTAAAGTAAATATACGTAGTAGAAAATGACTGGCCCACTTACTTTTATCATGAATTCCAGTTTCAAATTCCCAAGGACTGACAATTTGATTGGCTTAGCTTGTACTGGGTGCATACAGACAGAAACACCTAAAAGCCCACCTCTTCAATAGCAGCTGTGAGTAATAAATAGTTCAAAGAAGAGGCTATGGGAGGTTCATCTTACTCTGCCAAAGAGGAGTACAACCTCTATCTCTTTATTACATAAATCCCTGTTTATATTTTTTTGTAAATGTACTTTTGTATTTTTCTAGGGTGATGAATATAAATTATATGTGAGGTCTGGATTCCATAATTTCCACTTAACGATAGCATAAACATTTTCTTATTAAAAACTTTTCAAAAACACATTTTAGGCCACAAAGTTTTCTATTACTACATAACAAATCACTGCAAACATGGCAGCTTAAAGCAACAACAGTTTACTAGCTGATAGTTCTGTAGGTCAGATGTGCAGGTAGATTCAAGTGGATTCTTTCTTTTAGGGTGTCCGGAGGCTGAAAGCAAGACATTGGCTGGGTTGGGCTCTTATCTGGAGGCTTAGGGGAGAGTCCTTCCAAGTTCATTTGGGCTGTTGGTAGAATTGAGTTCCATGCAGCTGTGGGGCTGTTGTTGCCGTTTACTTCCTGGCTCTCAGCCAGGGGACCTCTTGCAGAGACTTAAGACCACCCTCACTTTTTCTTAATGTCCTGCTCAGCTGTCAAAGCCAGGAAGTTGAGCCCCGTGTTCTTGAGATCTTTCTGACTCTCTCTTCTACTGTAGTAAAAAGCTCTACTTTTCAAAGAGCTCATGTGATTAGATTAGGTTCACCTGAACAATTGCCCTATTTTAAAGTCAAGTGGGCCCCATAACACAGCATAATCATGGGAATGATGTTTCATTATAATCAGTTTCCAGGGGCCAGGTATGAAATCTTGAGGGCTCACCACAAAGAGCATATAGATAGGTTTGTTTAAAAAAAAATCTAGTCAGCTGATTCAAAACCATTTATTGACTATTTCCTTGGTTCCTGATGATTTATAATTACATATTTACAAACTCAACTTATATAAATATTGACAGAGCAGGTTCTATTTCAAGCTAACTATTCCATTGTAGTAGTCTCATGCTTGTTGACATGTTTCCTTAGTAAATATATCATCATAATATAATACCTAGATAGGTAAATTTTCCTCAAATTTTATTTGCCAAATTCATTTTGGCAGATTTATTTTTCAAATTATTTTACCTATATATGCTTAGGTACCATGCTAGAAGATTTTATGTATATTTTTATATTTTACAAAATAATCCTGACATTTGGTTGGCATTGTATTAAATTATTATATGGGGGCAAACTTGAAATTCAATCTAGGAACATAGTCAAAGTTCATACTTCTCTTTCCGGGTAATTATAGAAAGCCTCCTAATTTTGTGCATGTTCTCAAAAACATATGCAAAGTCTTATATCTGTAAGTGGGCACTATACCCATAAGTTAAAAGAGAATTCTGAAAACCCCAAAAGAGAATCTCCAAACCTAAAATCTTATTATACAAAATTTTACATAAAACCCTGTTTGGGGTTAAAAAAATACCAAATTTCCTTGGGATTAATAAATAATCACAGGATTATTTTACAGATGGGAAATTTTGAAAATGATCCTACATTTATTAAGGAAAAAAATGCAAGAATTTTCAAAACAATGCTTATAGCTTAATTATAAACTCATAGTTTTAACTCTGAGATCATATTTTATAATGAAGCTGTAAAAATTAACACAGATTTGGCATATTGTCAAATGCAACAGTACAATATAAAACAGCGAAATAGATACAATGATGTATCAGGATCAATAAAACAAAAAATCACTTCTGATCTCTGGGTAAAATCTATGCTTTTCAATTAACAGTTTTCTGATGACTGACGAGTCATTTGAAATATTTAATGAATGAAGCTCTGTCCTTACCTCAGTGATTGCATCCAAATAAATCATAAATCAATTTATTTATTCAACACATGTTGTTGAGCACTTTTAGCCCAGGCTCTATTCTAGGCACTTTCAATACAGCAACTAAGATTTAGAGATAAAAGCATTAAAAGTAATTGAATAAAACATTGTTAGATCTTCTTATACTTTAGGAGACAAAACAAAAACAAAAAAAACTTTCTATGGCTTACATGAACTCAAAATCTGGGAGGAAAAGGAGAAAACAACGATAACAACAACAACAAAAAAACCCAGTACATTTAACTATACATACAGTTTAAATTTCTGTTGGAAAAAAAGTTTAGGTATATCAGGAATATAATTATAAGACATGAAAAAACAGAAAGACAAAAGTGTTTCCAGCATTTATTGCAAAGGAAGAATTTCCTAAATACAAAAGCAAAAACAACAAAATCTTTAACTGAATATGAAAAGACTAACTTTAAATAAAAATGCACACCACCACATTAAGGAAACTCAGGTTCATTCTTGTTTAAATTAATGCAAATTTTTAAACCCACATGCTGCTTTTGCCTGTTTATATTGGCAAAGATTAAAAACTCTTTTTTTTTCTTTTTTTTTTTTTTAATTTTTTTTTTCAACGTTTATTTATTTTTGGGACAGAGAGAGACAGAGCATGAACGGGGGAGGGGCAGAGAGAGAGGGAGACACAGAATCGGAAACAGGCTCCAGGCTCTGAGCCATCAGCCCAGAGCCCGACGCGGGGCTCGAACTCCCGGACCGCGAGATCCTGACCTGGCTGAGGTCGGACGCTTAACCGACTGCGCCACCCAGGCGCCCCAAAGATTAAAAACTCTTATTGTATTAGTTTTCTGTTGCTGCTGTAACAGATTGTCACAAAGTAAGTGGATTAAAACAACACACATTTATGATGTTACTGTTATGGAAGTTAGAAGTCTGAAATGAGTTTCAGGAGGCTAAGGTCTTAGCAGAATTGTGTTCCTTTTAGAGCCTCTAAGGAAGAATTTGTTTCCTAGTTGCTAGAGGCTGCCATATTGATCCGTGGTCCTCAACCAGCATGAATATCAGTCCAACCTCTTCTCCCTTCATCCCATCCCCTTCTCTGCCTCTTTTACTTATAAGAGGCCCCTTGTGATTACATTGGACCCATCTCAGTATTCTAAAATAATCCTTCCTGTCAAGATCCTTACCTTAATCACACCTACGAAGTCTCTTTTGCAATGTAAGGTAATGTATACACAGGTTCTGAGGATTAGAATGTGGGCATCTTTGGAGAGCCATTATTCTGTCACACTAATGCCCAGAATTGTGAGAAAAAGTTTCTAATGGATCCTTTTCATAGCCTTCAAATTAAAATCTTACATACTCTTTGACCCAATAGTAAATCATACATCCTCCTGGTTGTGAATCATACATCTATACTCTAGGAAGTATTCAAAACGTAAGTACAAGGAAGTTTAGGACAGCACTGTTTGCACGAGCAAAAAGTTGTAAGAATTGAATATTTACTTACCAGAATTAATTTGATACATTTTGGTGTTAGAAATAAGCTCATTGACCCAATTAAAGGGGGGACGCAGAGACTCAGAGCACAGTGAAGCAAGGCTTTAATCAATGTGTTTTTGTTTTTGTTTTATTAATGTTTATTTTTTTGATAGAGTGTGGGCAGAGTGGGGCAGGTACAGAGGGAGACAGAGAATCTGAAGCAGGCTCCATCTGTGCTGACAGCTCAGAGCCAGATGCGGGGCTCAAACTCACTAACTGTGAGATCATGACCTCAGCCAAAGTCCGATGCTTAACCGACTGAGCCACCCAGGCACCCCTCCAGGTTCTTGGAAGAGCGGGTGTCTGACGGACAGGCATACTGGTAACAGTTACAGCACGCGATTTCTCTCTTAATGTGCAAGTCCCTCCCCTGGTTCCTCATTGGCTGAGTACTGCAGAGGTTACAGCCTTACCTGGATGTCAGGTACCTATGACCATGTTAGGCAAAAAGTAGTCTGACTGAAGTAAATGTACATTCCCTGAGATGATACAGAGACTTTCAGTCCCTCCTTCCTTCTTTTCTTTGGTGCCTGCTCATTACAAAGCCCCTGAAAATAAACTGCAGAACTGAGAGGGAAAGAAGAATGAGGAAGTAAGTATCTAAGGGTTTGGGACTCCACTGTGGGCTGGGAGGTGTTCATCTATATTTCCAATAGGTTGTAAACCTATTATTAATTAGCACAGCTTTTATTGGGTATTTGTGAAAATGAATCATCTCCCTTCTCATGATGATATATCCATATAATGGTTTTCTGCATTTGTATACAAATATTCAGGTATATCTATATGTCTTAATATAGAAAAATGCTTACACTAAGAATTAATTGCAAAGGACAAGTTAAAGAATTCTATGATCTCAATAGTGTGAAAGGATCTTGTTTATTTTATATATTTTTCTTAAGGTGCTAATTTTTTTTGCCATGAGCCTGAATTCTATTACAAAAACCGATTATAATGCAGGGTTATGAGTCTCTCACATTTATTCATATCTAAACAGAGGCACTGACAACTTTTTGTGCCAGAGTATCAAGGATGTTTATATAGTGAACAGCCTTGAAGACAAAGTCTCCCTCTAGAGCACAGGGCAGATTTTTTTTTTTTTTTTTTTTTTTTTTTTTTTTTTTTACCAACAGTATAATAAAGATAATGTCTCCCTCTGGTGAGGAGATTGGGCCAATGTGCTTGCAGTTTTCTTAGAAAAGATTGAGCTTTCCTAACCCTGGATTCTCTAGTTGTGACACAAACTCACTGCATGTTCAGCGTCTATCTGTGCTCACCTGCACCTCACCCGCATGAGACTTCTTTGGTAGTTTAAAGGGGGGTAAGCAATAGTTGGAACATAAAGCTCTTATACCTTGTTGTCTCTCAAGCAAAAAACGTCTTGTGTCTCCAACCCAAGAGTATTTTGCCTTCTGCCAGGGTCCATTAAAGTGTCTCTTTAAAAAGGGTAAATTACTAGCTTCCAAATACGATAAAATCTCTCCATGTTTCCTGACCTATGAATTACACAAAAATGTATTTAAAATAAGATACTTAAGATAAAATATTGTGTATAATTTTAATTACAATTAAAATTACACAAAAATTTATCATTAAACAAAATATAATATTTTGACATACACTATTCTGGATGATCACATTTTCCATTAGAAGAAAGAAAGAGAGGGGCACATGGGTGGCTTCAGTTAGTTGAGTGTCAGCCTCTTGATTTTGGCTCCTGTCCTGATTCCGGGGTTGTGGAATCCAGCCCTGCAATGGGCTCCTCGCTGAACATGGAACCTGCTTAAGATTCTTCCTCTCTCCCTCTGCCCCTCCCTCTCCCTCTCCCTCTCTCCCTCTCTCTCTCTGAAATGAAAAAACTAAAAGAAGAAAAGCATTTATCATCCAAGTTATTGTTAATATTCCAAAATAAGTTCAGTTGAAATAGTGCGTACCACAGTGCAGCACATTTTTTGTTTAAATAGTTAGAAATTGACATTCCTCTCTCTTAGTGTTATACTGAGGAAGTCGTTCCGTTGTAGTAGGATGCAACATTTATCAGTACAGAATTTGAAGATAATAAAATAAGCATCAAGATTTCACCTGTTTCTCCAAGAAAAAGCAATGCATGGTATTTGGAGGTGCTAGCAGCAGATTCTTAAACACTAAGCCTTGGGTACCAGTCTATTCTTTAGAAATGATTCCCAGGACTATCAAATAAAAAGCAAGCTTTTTGGTATTAGCATAATTTTGGTGAATGGATTACATTCTATGTGTACTGAAAATGCTTTCTGCTTTTATGAATAGTAGTTATACACAAGGGTTGAGAGAATTAAAATTAAGTGATCTCATTTACAATCAGCTTAATTCCTCATCCACTCTACAAACCCTCGAGAGTCTACTTAGAATTCTTTCCACTTGGCTCAGAATGTAAGGTTTATGCCAATCTGAGGGAAAAGGCACAATTTTCTTATTTTCCACCAGCAAAAGAGACTGTCAGAATAACTGCTGTGAATCCATTTACAAACCTGTGAGATTGTTGAGACGAAATTATTGAGTTGGTGCTTTTGCATGTGCAGATGCTCTGGGTCACCTAGAGGTCTTTTCTTTTTCAGTGAATTAATTACTTTTTTGAGAGTGTGAGCAGGCGAGAGGAGCAGAGGGAGAGAGAGAATCTTAAGCAGGCTCCACGCTCAGCACCACAAGCCTGGGATCACAACCTGAGCTTGAAATCAAGAGTTGGATGCTTAACCAACTGAGCCACCCAGGGGCCCCTAGAGTTCTTCTATCTGATTAAGTGAATCCCCTTTCTCTTTTTTCTCTATGTCTATTTTTTTGGAGTCAGATCATCTCACTCTTTGGTCCCAAAACCTGCATTTAAAGCCAAAGTCTTACCAGGTCTTAAATAACCTATATGATCTTACTTGACCTGGTCACTCTGCTCTCTCTTTGCTTCCACTTCCCTAAAAAGTAGAGCCTGAGACAAGTGCTTACAAGCAACAAGTTTATTTCAGAAAGTAATTCTGGAGAACCAGTGTAGAAACTAGAGACAACAAAGTGAGGAGGAGAAATGACCAAGGATGAGCTATTGAGCTGGTTAACTCTGTGGACAGCTATAGCTCAATCCTCAGGAGCCCTCTGAGGTCATGGTCCTCTGTAACTAGACATGATGGGGGAAGCAGTCATCCCCCATTGATCATGAGCTGCTCTAAGGCATGGTATCCAGGCACTTTCAGGTTTCCTCAGGAGTGAGGAGAGCAGAGCAGAACCCATGGGCATCTTCACAGTGCTATTCAAACAGCCCTGGGAACGCAGTGACGGCAGATCCTGCCTGCCTGCTGAGGCAGCAATGTCTGGAGTGAAGGAGAGGTGAGAAAGAAAGGATGTTAGTTGGCACCTCAACAGATACACACATGATGCCTCTCTGAGCTCCTCTTTTACTACTTCCCTTCTCTTTGATGTCCCTTGATCAGACCAGGAACCCTCTGCTGTAAGGCATTTGCTTCAGCTGTTCTTTCTGTGTGAAATGCTAGTTCCCTAGCATCTCCAAGTCTTTGTTCAGACTGTATCTTCTTAAGGATTCAGATATTGATCCCTGTCCTTAATATCATACTGCCCCCCCTTCCCCACAACCCATACTTTCAACCCCACACACATTCAATCCCCCACAAACTCAGTCCTCAAATGCTTCTCTATTCTGTTCTTTCCTTAGCAATTATCACCTTCAAACCAACGTTACCAGTTATTATTTATGTTTATTACTTATAACCTTACTCCTATCCCCAATCTATAGAATGGAAGCTTTAGTGTCTTAATTTGATTTATTCACTGATAAATGTATTTCAAACAGTCTTTGGACCCATCTCAGTTCTTTCCTTTAAAATTTTTTTTTATGTGTATGATGTCATGCTTTACATTATTTTATTTTGTGAATCCCTTGACTGATTTTTGTAGATATAATTGGTTTTACTGCTTCTGTGCTTTAAACTCCATACTGGTTTTATAAGTGATTTCATAATATGTTTTGAATCAAATAAAAAGTGGCACCAATTACATAGGTTCAAAAAATGGAAATCAAGGGACCAAAGGGCTTACCTTCTTTGCAATGACTATTAGATGTCAATGCTCTTAGAGGAGAGTAACTGAAGTATTCAAGGTTAGAAAATGCTAATGTTTGAATTTAAAGCAATTTTCACTTTTATGAACCTTCTAAAGGCATCCGGTGCAAATCTCTTGTACTTTAAATAGTTTTCTCCTTATTATAAACCTTAGGTCAATATGTCCACTTGATGAATATTTAAAAGTAAAAAAGATTACCACGTAGGCCATTATTAACTATCAGGAGTAGGGAAACAGTATTTTAAATTTATATTGGAAAGATCTATCACCTGTTTATTTATCTTTTCAAATGCCTTTTGAACTTATGCCACCTCTGACACATGGTTATTGCATATTTTTTTATGATTTTACCATTTTAAATGTTATACTTTAGTTAATATGAATTCCCTTTTTTCTTCAGCTCATTTGAATTAAGTTTCTTTAAATTTCAATTAAAAATCACACAACACATAGAAGGCTAATCATTTCTCTTAATTTTGGATTTGTACATACGAGCTGGGATCTGATATGCAAGTTGTTGAATGAACTAAAATATGTACCAGAGAACCATCTTATACAGAATAAAGAGACCCCAAATTGAATTTTTCATATGTGAAGAGTAATTCACATGAATACAATTTCACTTTTAATTTGTATAAGTACACATAATGGTGGGTATATATAAGACATCAATGGCAAAATGAGTATTTGAAGGAATATTCCTATATCATATTATTATTAAAACTGGCCAAAGTATTTTCAAGATTTTAAAGTAGAGGAAAATGTACATCTCAAAAAGGATGAAATATAGCATGTTACTTGTCAGAGATATGCATCATAGGAATGATATAACACAAGCTTCTTGAGAGCTCAATGTGGGAGAGAGAATTTTTGTTGGGATGATCGGGAAGGTATTTCTGGAGGAAATGTTAGCTAAGATGAGCTTTGATATATTGGGATTTGATAATCTGAACTTGTCTATAAATGTGAGATATAGATAGGGAAAATAGCAAGACCAAAGCAAAGAATGCATGGGCATGTTTGGGAGATAGCAAGTACAGAGAGGAAAAACAAAGAATTGCAGTTATTGTTAGGGACTGAATTGTTTTCCCTCAAAATTAACACATTGAAGCTTTAACCACCAATATGACTAGATTTGGTGATAGGGCGTTTAAGGAGGTATTTAAATGGGGTCATATGGTGGGGCTTAATCTGAGAGGACTGATATTGTTATAAGAAAAGGAAGAGACACAAAGTTCTCTCTCTCCACATGCACAGAGGAAAAGATATGTGAGGACACAGTGAGAAGACCATCACCCACAACTCAGGAAGAGAGGTCTCACTAGAAACTAACCCCAATGGCATGATATGGACTTCTAACCTCCAGAACTGGGAGAAAATAAATGTCTGTTGCTTAAGCCACCCAGTCTGGGGTATTGTGTGATGGCAGCCGTAAGGCAGGGATGTGACAACTATAATAATAGATAATATTCCATGAGTGTTTATTATTTGCTAACATGCACATTACTTTGCACATAGGACCTCTATTTCTCAAAAATCCCTCAGGGTAAATGTTATTTTATAGTTAGAAAATGAAGAAATGAGAAGATTTGACCCAAGTCACATAATTTGTGAACAGAACTAAATTTCAGACAGATTTCAGTACAATGGGTGTGTTGGAGCTGGCTTGCTCCAGATCTTGAGAACGGATTATGGACATCTCTTCTCAAAAGATCATGCTTGCAATCAGCCGTAGTTGGAGTACTTACACCACAGAAATTGGCAAATCAGGCCTCCCTCCTCCCCAGGAAGCTATTTTTGAAACATTTATCATCATACCACTAATGGCAACATATTCCCTTCTGCCAAAAGAAAAGGAAAACAACCCTGCACAGACAGGTTGGAGTCACTGTAGAGGGTTTAAAAGTTGATTATACTTATATATGGTTGCAATTTTTCAAGTTTAGTTCATCTCCAAAATGTTATTAATTGCATTGAAGATTACAGTTCATAAATATTTTTTCCCATTGCCTGTCAACAAAGAACATGGAGTAATAGCTTATGTTCTTAGCCAAGAAGAGAACCACCATGGCGGATTTTTCCCAATTTAGTGGCTTTTTATAAGTGCTTTCTTGCTCTAATTTAGTCTCCACCTTTACGTTGCATTCTGGAGAAATGCATGAACTGAAATGGCCAGCAAAGCAGTTCCAACAGATAGTACTAGAGGGATATCAAAAAGTCTAGAAAAATTGTCATACTGGGGGTTAAAATGAAAATTTTTTTTTAAATTTTTTTTTCAACGTTTTTTATTTATTTTTGGGACAGAGAGAGACAGAGCATGAATGGGGGAGGGGCAGAGAGAGAGGGAGACACAGAATCAGAAACAGGCTCCAGGCTCCGAGCCATCAGCCCAGAGCCTGACACGGGGCTCAAACTCACAGACTGTGAGATCGTGACCTGGCTGAAGTCGGACGCTTTAACCGACTGCACCACCCAGGCGCCCCTAAAATGAAAATTTTATGTATGATCAGGGCAGGTGAATATTCCAGGAATTGGTGGAGGAAACAGATGGCAACAATAGCTCATTAGAGAGTACTACTCATTGTCTTAAATTATAAAGGGAGTCATAAAAAGTACTACACTCCGAGCAGAACCCAATAACAATGCATAAGTGGAAGCTGAAGGAAACTATGGCTGAGGGCCAAATTCCAAACTGAGGAGTTGATAAGAAGGAAACACCAACTGTCTTGAGCACATCTTCAAAAGGTCTGTAAAGAAATGGACTACTGTCTAGTCCATATTGATCGCACCCACCTTTGATGAGCATTATCTGTCTACAATTTTGATGTGGGTGAAGAGATGCTGGTAGGGTTTGTATAAAAAAATTAAGTTGCTTTGAGTGTTGAGAGAAACAAGTTAAATTTTACTTAATGTTATGAGTAGCTATTTTGTTTTGCCAACATTGTAGGTCTGCGTTGAACTTCACTGAAACAGTCATCTATACAAATTGATAAACATAGCCATAGGATTGCATTTTATGTTAATAAGTTCAACTTCAAATATAGATGAAGCAAGCTGAATATGTCTGCTTTACAAGGAACCCAACGGATACAAAAGAATAACTAATTATAGCATCAGGCAACTATTTAGATTACTACAGCTTTCTAATGTGCCTTGAAATCCAGAATTGTAGTACCTCTAGCTTTGTTATCGTTTCTCAAGATTCTTTCAGGGGCATCTGGGTGGCTGAGTCAATTAGGCATCCGACTCTTGATTTTGGCCCTGGTCATAAACTCACGGTTTGGTTTGTGGGATTGAGCCCCACACCGGGCTCTGAGCTGATAGCACAGAGCCTGGTTGGGTTCTCTCTCTCCTTTTTGATCTCCCCCTCTCCCAGTCATACTCTTTTTCAAAATAAATAAATAAACTTAAAAAAAAGATTGCTTTAGTTATTTGGGGTCTTTTGTGGTTCCCTACAAATTTTAGTATTATTCGTTCTAATTCTGTGAAAAATATTGTTGGTATTTTGATAGGGATTGCATTAAATTTGTAGATTGCTTTGGGTAATGGACATTTTAACTATTAATTTAATAATCCATGAACGTGGAGTATCTTTCCATTTGTGTTGTCTTCAATTTTTTTCATCGGTGGTTTACAGTTTCAAATTACAAGTTTTTCTTTTTCCTTGGTTAAGTTTATTTCTAAGTGTTTTATTCTTTTGGATACAATAGTGAATGGAGTTTTTTTGAAATTTCTCTGGATGTTAATTTTGTGTCCTGCCGCTTTACTGAATTCATTTTTTTCTAGTAGTTTTTTGCTTGCAGTCTTCAGGGTTTCCTATGTAGAGTATGATGTCATCTTCTTTTTTATTTTTTATTTAAAAAATGTTTTATTAACCTTTTTTCCTTACCAGTATGAGTGCCTCTTCTTTCTCTTATCTGATTGCTGTGGGTAGGACTTCCAGTACTATGTTGAATAAAAGTGGCAAGAGTGGACATCCTTATCTTGTTCAGACCAATAAATACAGAGAGCAAACTGGTGGTTGCTAGAGGGAAGGGGGTGCGGGGTTGGGCAAAATGGGTGAAAAGGAGTGGGAAAGAAACAGTAGAGGAAATACAGTCAGATATTGTTTTTCAAGTTTTTACTTAAATTCCAGTTAATATACAGTGTGATATTGGTTTCAGGTGTACAATATAGGGATTGAATACTTCCATAAAACACCCAGTGCTCATCACAACTAATCAATGATATTATAATAGGATTGAGTGGTTTCAAATGGTAGCTATACTTGTGGAGAGCATAGCGTAACATGTAGAGCTGTTGAAGCACTATGTTTTACACCTGAAACAAATGTGTGTGTCAACTATACTCAAATAAAAATAATTAAAAAAAATATTATCAGGCAATTGAATAACAGCTTCTTAAAGGAAGTTTAAGATATTGTATATTGTCTTAGAATTTATTTAACATATTTTAGTTACAATGAAGACATTTTGGTGGAGAAAAAGCCACTGTGCAAAGAAATAATGGAAATAATGCCATTAATACAAATATAAAAATATTTCAATCACATTGTTTATGGTATTAGTTGAAAGTATTTTCTATTATCTCCTGTCCATGTTTCTAAGCAACATGGACATTATAATCCATGTTTATAATGTAGAGATTGTAACATAGAGAGGAAACACATGTAGAAATAACTGTCCTGTAATGTTTCATCAATTAAGATATTTTTAACTGGAATACTAATATGGTTATTTTTTAAAGAATATATGTATGATTTTCAAATGCTAAATAGTTAAATTTTAGAATGTGATGAAAACACATGTGAATACAGTTGACCCTTGAACGGCACAGATTTGAACTGTACTGATCTACTTACATATGGATTTTTTTATAAATATGGTACGATGCTCTAAATGTATTTTTCATCCTTACAATTCTCTTAACATTTTCTTTTCTCTAGCTTACCCCATTGTAAGAATACAGTCTATAATACATATAACATACAAAACATGTGTTAATGACTGCTTATGTTATTGGTAAGGCTTCTGATAAACAGTAGACTCTTAGCAGTTGAGTTTTGGAGGAGTCAAAAGTTATGCTCAGTGTTGACTACATGCGGTGTTGGCACCTCTAACTTCCACATGGCTCAAGGACCAACTTTTATATGATTGACTTACAACCAACTCCAGTAATTTGATTCAATGATTTGAACAACAATTTAAAAAAATGTAAATAGGATATGTACAATGGAACAAAAATCAGGTTGCCTTCAAAATGTATCTGTGCAATATCAAATAGGAGAAAATGAAACAATATCTACAGTACTTAGAAATTAAAAAATTAGTGCCCGGTCACACATTATTTAGGGGTAACAGTTAAATATGCAACCATAGAGATCATCTTAATGGTTAATTACAAAAAGACTTGCTAAAAAAGTGAGAAATGCCTAAAAATTAGGAACTCATTATCTGGGTATTATAACTGAACAGGATTTAACTTTGAGCATTAAATAAAAAATATACAGAGATAACCTAATTTATTGTAAATTTGCATGCCATGTCAAATTAAAAAAATGAAAAAAGGGAAAATAGGATAATAATTAAATCCTGAGTTAAGTTAATGAAATTATGTAAAAAGACAGTGAGAATACTGTTTTTTCCAAAAGGTAGAACAAAAATGGTATATTTCTGATGTTTCTTACAAGAGTTTCAAAATGATTGTTATACACTTTTACATTTATGAGAAAAATGAGAACATTAATTTTTAAAGATTTTTATAAGAAATATTGAAATATTTTGACAGTAGAAAAGGGATCTGTGAATTTATCATTAAGAAATAATCCCGTCTGTAGAATAAAATGCATGAATATTTCAGTAGTATATTATTTTTAACAGCAGAGGCTTGAAAATAAACTTTTTAATACTAGGAAAATGGTTACATGAGTATAGTTATCCATAATATAGTTCAGAAGTAGACATTAAAAGTAATGGTGAGAAATAATTCATAATACCATGTGAAAATGCTTAAAATTTTGGATGAAAAATTCAAGTGTATATAATCTATATGTGCGTGTTTACACATGCATAGTACAAATTGCTTATATGGTCATGAAACTTTAGGTAATGTTTCTTCTTTAGATAATGTTTAACACACACATGCACAATAGTAGTTCAGTTCTATATAGTCATCACAAACATTGAATTAGTGATATTAGGCTATTACTCCCCAGGAAAATACAAAGTTAGGTCCTTTACACTTGGGGTCGCAATATTTTCATCAATTAATGTATACATACACTTGTTTTTTATGTGTTTCTATTAAAGACATTATTTAATATATATTTCTTACAAGTAATTATGTTCAGTATTTCTTTATAATAAAGAACTAGTCATGAAAGTTTTAACATTTTCCTGATTCTGGGTACATGACTGTAAATTATTTTGGCTTTCGGCCTCACAATAGTGATGTCCACAACACTGTTTTTAATATCATCATCTCATAAATTCACAAATTTAGCCATTTCCTATTTTTCCCATAACTTCATCAAGCATGACAGGTGTGACTTCACTTTCTAGAGCAGCCTCATGCCCAAATCAATGAATTTTTTCTTCTTTATCATGGATGTGTCATGTTGATTCATTAACATTGGACTCAAGGACAACAACATGAGAGTTCATGCTTGAATGAAAGTTTACCCAGCACTTGTATTCTGTCCTCCTTAAGACACATCACAGCCTTCTTAGGAACACCAGGCAGCACGTCAGTCCTATACTTGGGACCCATTTTTTTTTTCAACGTTTTTATTTATTTTTGGGACAGAGAGAGACAGAGCATGAACGGGGGAGGGGCAGAGAGAGAGGGAGACACAGAATCAGAAACAGGCTCCAGGCTCTGAGCCATCAGCCCAGAGCCCAACGCGGGGCTCAAACTCACGGACCGCGAGATCGTGACCTGGCTGAAGTCAGACGCTTAACCGACTGCGCCACCCAGGCGCCCCAAGGACCCATTTTAAACAACAAATCACCAACAAAAAGCACACGAATGCAGAACACATGGTACTAAACTGACTAGGAAAAGGACACTTGTTCACAATATAAGAGCTGAAACAAGGAAGAGTGTGACCTTCTTTGACCTCAGCTGGTCATGTGTGTCGTAGGGTGAATCAAATTTTCACTGCTTTGTGCATGTCCATAAATGATCCGAAATGATCATGAAAGCATTGGCAGTATTGATTTGAGGATTACAAATAAATTTCAGTAAGTGAATTTGCGAATGCACAATCTGTGACTAATGAGGGTCAAGTGTGTGTGTGTGTGTGTACGTGTGTGTACATATATATGACATAGTTTATTGTAGTCACATGATTTTATACCTAGAAAACTTAATTGGCTGAGAAAAAGTTATTTGTCTATAAAACTTATCAATTATGCTGCATATAAAGAAAAAAATTCATGCATAATGCCAACAATATAATACTTGCATCAATATTCTACAAATAGAAATTCTTAATTTTTAAGTTAATAATTTTCTTTAGTTATAAATTTAATTGGCTGTAAAATTTAATTGGTTAATTATAAATTTAATTGTCAATAATTTTGTTAAGGAAATTTTAAAAATATAAGTAAATCTGGAAAAATATGTAAAAAATAGCCAAGCTGTATTTTTAAAAGAGGAGTACAGGATTTCAACGTTTATTTATTTTTGGGACAGAGAGAGAGCATGAACGGGGGAGGAGCAGAGAGAGAGGGAGACACAGAACCGGAAACAGGCTCCAGGCTCTGAGCCATCAGCCCAGAGCCTGACGCGGGGCTCGAACTCACGGACCGCGAGATCGTGACCCGGCTGAAGTCGGACGCTTAACCGACTGCGCCACCCAGGCGCCCCGAGGAGTACAGGATTTCATAGCAAATATTAAAACAAAATTTAGTCACAGAAGGCTAGACAGGAAAAAAAAATGGATCATAATAGATAAACCAGAAACACCTCTTATTACTATGTAAAAGCATTTAATGAGTAATGAAGAGACTTCACACTTTAGAAGAAAAATCAGCAGTAAATACAAGCACACCTCATTTTATTGCACTTCACAGATGCTGCATTTTTTACAAAAGCCACAAAAGTTTGTGGCAATCCTCCGTGAAACAAGTATTTTGGTGCCATTTTTCTAACAGCATTTGCTCACTTTGGGTCTTTGTGTCACAATTTGGTAATTCTTGCAACATTTCAAAACAGTTTTTAAAAGTATTACAGGAGTGCCTGGGTGGCTCATCCCCGCCTTGGGTTTGGGTGGGGTCATCACCTCATGGTTCATGGGATGGAGCTCCACATCAGACTCTGTGCTGACAGCGCAGAGCCTGCTTGGGAGTCTCTTTCTCCCTCTCTCTCCGCCCTCCCCCCACTCGTACTCTCTCGCTCTCTCAAAATAAACATTAAAAAAAAAAAATTTTTTTTTTTAATGTTTGTTTATTTTTGAGACAGAGACAGTGTAAGCAGGGGAGGGGCAGAGAGAGAGGGAGACACAGAATCCAAAGCAGGCTCCAGGCTCCGAGCTGTCAGCCCAGACCCCAACGTGGGGCTCAAACTCCTGGACGGTGAGATCATGACCTGAGCTGAAGTCAGACACTCAACCGACTGAGCCACCCAGGCACCCCTAAATAAAACATTTTTATTTATTTTTTATTTTTTTTAATGTTTATTTATTTTTGAGACAGAGAGAGACCGAGCATGAGCAGGGAAGGAGCAGAGAGAGAGAGAGAGAGAGAGAGACAGAATCTGAAACAGGCTCCAGGCTCCGATCTGTCAGCACAGAGCCCAACGCGGGGCTCGAACTCACAGACTGTGAGATCATGACCTGAGCCGAAGTCGGACGCCCAACCGACTGAGCCACCCAGACGCCCCAATAAAAACATTTTTAAAACATATTTTATTAATTAGAGTGATCTGTGATCAATGATTACAACATGCTAAAAACTCAGATGATGGTTACCATTTTTTAGCAATAAAGTATTATTTTGTTTAATTTTTTTATCTAAAAAAATTTTTTTTAAGTTTTTATTTATTTGTGATAGAGAATGAGTGTGAGCTGGGGAGGCACAGAGAGATAGGGAGACACAGAATCTGAAGCAGGCTCCAGGCTCCGAGCTGTCAACACAGAGCCGACGCAGGGCTGGAGCTCACAAGCCTGAGATCATGACCTGGGCCGAAGTCAGATGCCCAACCGACCAAGCCATCATGGTGCCCCAGCAAAAAGTACTTTTAAATTAAGGTATATACATTGTTCTTTAAACATAATGGTATTGTACAGTTAATAGACTATAGTGTAAAACTGAAAAACCAAAAAATTTATTTGGCTTGCTTTACTGAGATAGTTGCTTTATTGTTGTGATCTGGAACTGAACCTACAATAATATCTCTGCAGTATGCCTGTAGTGTTAGGTTAACTGAGACCCTTGTTTTTGTTTTTGTTTTTGTTTTAATTTTTAACGTTTTTATTTTATTTTTGAGAGAGAGTTTGAGCAGGGAAGGGGCAGAGACAGAGGGAGACACAGAATCGGAAGCAGGCTCCAGGCTCTGAACTGTCAACACAGAGCCCCACGTGGGGCTCAAACTCACCGGCGGTGAGGTCATGACCTGGTTCAACCGACTGAGTCACCAAGGCACCTGGAGACCTCATTTATTAATGTGTGTATGTATGTGTGTGTTTACACATGTTTTCATATAAATTAAAACTGTTGTTTTACTAAGCTATTTTTTTATCTAAAACCAGTCACTCAAATCCTCTGCATCTCGAATTCTTCATTTATACAATGAGGTAATAGATCTATAATTCTGTAATGAATGTTTGATAGCCTTAATATTCAGTGGGTCCTGGAGCAGGCCATCAGGTGCATGAAAGCTGCTTGAACACATCTTTTCCCAATTCAACTTTTAGTGACAGCAAGTTGGTAGCTTGTAATTGACCATGGTGGGAATACTTACAATATAAAACATTTATTATTCCAAAATAATTTCTAATGAGTAAGAAATTCAATAGCATGAAGGATGAAAACCTGAATGCTGTGAAACTGTATTTGTGATAATAATTTTGGTATAAACATAAAATAGACATTGAGAATAATATGGAGATATTTGGGATATAAAATCTAGGTGTTGCCATTTCAGGCATGCGAATGATTTAGAGTACTAATGCGCGGTTCTGACTATATAGTTGAATCACATGAGGCACTTGCTGGGGACTCTGTCCCCAATATTTTATGATTAATTGATTTGGAATGGGGCCCAGGCATTACTGCTTATTTAAAAGTTCCTCAAGTGAATCTACTGTGTGGTCAGATTGTCCTAAAGTAATTATATAGTGATAAGGTAATGATAAGGTAATTATATAGTGTTCTCTAACTACATAATTAGAGAGTTTCACCTTCCAAGTTCCCATTTATGCCAAGATGTGCTTGAGTATAAAGTTTTGTGTAATTTTAAAAGTTGCAATTAAAAATTTCACTTGTACCTCTGCCTTTACAGACTGACAAGCGAGAATATGGTAAATGAGCTCAGAGCTAGTTTCTTTGGCTTAAAAAAATTTTGTTGCTTAGACTAGCAAATTAAGCTATGAATAGAATGTCTGGAAGTCTAAGGCTGACATATAATTTTTAAATCAGCAGGGAATGGGGCGCCTGGGTGGCGCAGTCGGTTAAGCGTCTGACTTCAGCCAGGTCACGATCTCGCGGTCCGGGAGTTCGAGCCCCGCGTCGGGCTCTGGGCTGATGGCTCAGAGCCTGGAGCCTGCTTCCCATTCTGTGTCTCCCTCTCTCTCTGCCCCTCCCCCATTCATGCTCTGTCTCTCTCTGTCCCAAAAATAAATAAACGTTGAAAAAAAAATTAAAAAAAAAGTAAATAAAAAAAATAAATCAGCAGGGAAGTAAACTGGAAATAAGGAAAATTCAGCAATCTAACAGAAAACAAAGGAGTAAAGCATATGATGTAGAAAAATAGCATTTCCAAAACTATTAAGATGGTAGAAATAACATCAATTACCATAAATATAAAGGAACTAAACATGGCAATGAAAAGATGAGAAAGCCTTTATTAAAGAATATCCCGATTATATGTTATATTTGCATATGAGAGATACATCAGAACATGAGGAAAAGCAAAAGCTATAGTCACTTTCTCATTTTTTCATTTAGCCCCCAATTTTTTTTTTTTTTTTTTTTTGAGTACCTGCTCTGTTGGATGATCTTCCGTGTTCTAACAGTGTAGCCATAAAACAAATCCCTGCCCTCTTGGAGAATAAGGGTGAGGTCAAGCGATAACAGACTCGAACCAAAGTAACTGCTCTATACTATGTTAGTAGGGGTGAGTACTTTATGAGGAAAAATCAGAAAAAGATGATAGAAAATGTGAAGAGAGTGCAATTTAAAATAGAACGACCAGGGGGGCAGGGCAGGAAATAAAATTTGAGTAAATTCAAAAAGGGCTGCTAAGTTTCAGCAGCATGGGGTTGGGGAGCTCGAGCCCTGGAAGGAAATGGCCACTTGGGGGCCTGCCTGGATGTTCAAGAACTAGCAAGGAAGCCTGAATCAGCAAAGGAAGAGTGGAGGAAATGAGGGCAGGAAGGTCATGTCCAGATTGCACAGAACTTCTTGAATCATATAAGCATTTTGCCTTTAATGCTGAGTGGAATTTTTACCGAAGCTTTACCAAGAGTGGATGAAACTGGCTTTTAATTAAAAGAAACCTAACTGGTTGGTCCATAATGAGGAAGGGACCAACCTGTTAGGAGGATGTTGTATTAATCTGCACAAGAGAAGATGGTGATTTACCCCCGGATGGTAGCAATGGAGGTGCTAGGAGGTAGAGCCTGTGGGATTCTCTCAAGATTGCATAAGAGCAAAGAGAAATCAGAGTTGACTCCAGTAGTTCTGGCCTGAGTAACTGGATATATGAAATTTACATGATCCCAGGTAGGGTTTTTCAGGGTTGCAGATAGGAGAGGGAGAAGGTAGGAGTTTGAATTCAACTGGCTGACAAAAGCAGTGACACTGGAGATTAAGGCTGAATGTAGTGAATTTGAAAAGAATGGGAGAGGAGGAAATAGAGTGAGTTCAAATAGTTTTACAGTTAAAAAAAAATGGGGCCAAGTAGTGCCAAGAATTTTTAATCATGGGATATATAAGAACACGTTTGTTTGATGGGTTAAATCTCAGGTAGGGAAATATTTTTAAAATATTTTATATGTATTGACAATAATCCCCAAAGTTACATGACATTACCAGTATTCAAGTTGAAATAAACTTTTCTAAACTATCAATAATATAAAATACATCATTTCCCCCCAAATTTCTTATACTTGAAATCTATGGTGATTTATTTTGTTTTAAATAAATTCTATTTTTTACCTAATTTTATATTTATTATTTTGTACTCTTTTCCTAAAGAGGGCCCTTAAAATTGGTAAGCTCTGGCCCCATAAAACCTGGACCTGTCCTGTTGGCAAGATGTCCTTGGGAGGTTAAAACTAATAGGATTTAGAATGCAAAAGGAGGTACCACTCATCGAAATTGAAGATGAGGTAGAAGACATGGATGAATATGCAGGTAAGTGGGAGAGAAGGTAGTGGGAGCTTCTAGAAGCTTTCTGATTATGCTTTCTCAGTGAAATAGGAAGCCAGGTAGTTATCAGAGAATAAAGATGAGAGAGGACAAGTTAGAAATTTAAGGAATGAGGAAATGGCATGAAATCAATGTGAAACAGAAGGAGAGAATGAGTGGATTGGGGAAATACATGATTCTTGAGCAGCATTCAGAGCCCACTTGAGGCTGGTGATCATGGGTGTCAGGTATCACTTAGCCTGGCCTTTCAAGAGGCCTTTCCCTCTCTGTAGGAAGATGCACAAAACAGGCAAAATGGCTTTACTTGTATGATTTCATCATACTAAGAGAGAAGGACAAGAGCTTTGAAGAAGTATGCCAGAGAGTATCAGAATACATGATAAGAAAGTGCATTCACATGAGGAGAATGAGAACACAAGAGAGCAACAATAAGAAGTAGAGATATCGGGGCGCCTGGGTGGCTCAGTCGGTTAAGCGTCCGACTTCAGCTCAGATCACAATCTCGTGGTCCGTGAGTTCGAGCCCCGCATCAGGCTCTGGGCTGATGGCTCAGAGCCTGGAGCCTGCTTCCGATTCTGTGTTTCCCTCTCTCTCTGCCCCTCCCCTGTTCATGCTCTGTCTCTCTCTGTCCCAAAAATAAATAAACGCTAAAAAAAAAAAGAAAAAAGAAAAAAAAAGTAGAGATATCAATGGGTTATAAGTCCTTGTGGGGCTTAAATAATGTCAGAGTTATCAAATATATATATAGTTGATGATGTATGGAAAGCTGGATATTTCCATAGACATAATTGAAAATGTCACCATTATGGGTAATAACATAGTCTAACATATGCCCACTAGTGGTGGAGGTAGGATGGAGGAGAAATCAAGGAACTAAGTGACCAGTATCCTAGAATTATTAATCAAATAGACATTGAAATCAACAAGAATTAGGTCACGAATAATGCTGTGGAGAGTGGCAATGAATTCAGATTCCATTGGTGAGAGCAATCAAAAGGGAGTGTAGATGATGTAGTTAGATGATATGACATTTAAAGCTGAGGAGGTTTTGAGAGGAGTGGGTGGTGAATAACCTTAAAGGCAGAATGCGGAACAAACAAGGTGAAAATCTTCCTTTCCCTCTAGTCCAATGGCACTTGAGAATGGAAAACAGAACTTCTTTTTTTTCTCTTGTTTATTTATTTTGATAGAGCATGGGAGGGGCAGAAATAAAGGTGGAGAGAGAGAACCCCAAGCAGAATCCTCACTGTCAGTGCAGAGCCCAATGTGAGGCTTGAACCCACAAACCATGAGATCATGACCTGAGCTGAAACCAAGAGTCAGCTGCTTAAATGACTGAGCCAGCCAGCCACCCCAAGGATGGAAAAGAGGACTTCTAAACTGCAGAGGAAAAACTGTTCCCATGGGATATCAGTAGAGAGTGAGAGGCACATTAAAAGAAGTAAAATTATGTAACAAAAAAAATTAAAACAAATTGATGGCACTATATTCAGCCAAAACTGATTACGGCAAATGAACGTTAGAGGTGATCTCTAACCTCGCCAGGTCCATCAGTTCCTGTGGACATTGCCATGATGATTGCTCCGTGCAGGGTTTGAAACTAGTGTCCAAGTCCTTGCAAGAATCTACTTGGCACCCACCAAGTAGAAAAAGTGTGAAGGAGTTAACACTGGTGAATCCATTCTTGACCAAGGAGGATGGGAGTGGTTTTGTTTCCTGGGCAAATAGTTATGAAATGCATTTGTAAGGTAACTAAGAACATCCTCTGGAACTTAGCGTTAGGTGCCGACAGTGATGACCAATTCCATAAGGCAACCTTGACGGGCTTTCCTTCCTTCTTTATTCCACTTGGCTTGTCCCTCCCTCTTGCTCCCCAGCATTGTCTCCAGATAAACCACCTGCCTACAAGCCTTTGTCTCAGGCTCTGCTTTTGAAGGAAGCCAAGCTAAGTATGTAATTATAATATTTACAATATTTTGTGGCCAGTTTACATACATGTGTTTATGATTAGAAATAGATCTTAGGATAGTTCATATTGTGACGATTTCTGTGCAGTTTGTATACCTTTATAGGTTCCAAAAACTTAACCTGATATATTAGTCATGTGGTTTCAACTGAATAGGAGAATTTGATTACGTTTAATGGATTTATAAAATCAAGTTCTTAAACACAAAGTGAGACTCTGACAGTTCCTCTTTGTGCAAAAGATTTCTCAAATACTGAAGATGTTGCAACAACTCTAACCACTTATGAAAGAGGCACAGAGAACTTTCAGCCTTCCTTGGGAATTTTTAAGAACTTTGGAGATAAGTAATCTGGGAAACTGAGGGTAATGGGTTCTGAGCCTCAGAACAGCAGACCTCAAGTCCTTAGGAATCCTGAGGAGGGGGTGTGGTCTTTCTGTGGCTCCCTGTCAGTCTCATTTAAACATAGTCTGCAGCAACCCCCCTTCCAATCCAGGAACATATGCACACTTCATTGATCCCTGGCCTTTTCTTAGTCTTTTGGAAGTCTAATGTCTCCATGTCCCTGGAGCTTGTCAGCGAATCTCCAACTTCAGTAGCATCATGTTGCTTATTTTCTGCCAAAAGCTGGACGTTCCTCTTTATTCAGTTTGCTCTCTCTCGCACAAGGAAGCTCAGAACAGATATTCCAAAACCTGGTTGTGCTTTTTTAGAGAAAGTAGAGACAGGTTTAAACAAACAAACAAAAAAAGCTGATTAGTTCATAACGGCAAAATAACTAAAAAAATATCGGGTAGGGGGGACTCATTAATCGATTAGCCAACGTGTTATTCAATAAATGTTTTCTTCTATTTTGAAGTATTTCTTGAGAAGAGATTCCCAGAAGTTCAATACCTAAGCAAAATCACATATACCATTTACATATATAAGTGCACTCTATTTGATCCCCACTAGCAAACTGAACCCCCTACATTACAGAGACCAGTAAACACACCAGTTTTCCTTCATTATAGCTGACATTGTTTTTAAGAATTTGCTGAGTTAATAGTAAAAATGAAAAAAACTGACCACATACCCATTGGCATTCTCTGTTACAACTGATACTTTTTGGTAATTAAATTCTGTAATTTTTCTAAATTATTTTATCAGCAAGCAAGTGGAAGCAGCCCACTGTTTGTGTACAGTTTTTATTTAAAACAAAAATTATTTAATTATGTCATCATCCATTGAGGATAATCATCTGAGCAATTTACGACCAAGGATCCTCACTATCTGTAAATGCCGAGTGTAATCAATTAAGTTAAATGCTTCAGTGAAGCAGAAAGAATTGCCCCCTAAATATTTATTCTGATTACCTACCATGAGTCTAATGTATCCATAGCTAAGGCATGAGCTTCAGAATGATAGCCCCATGCAGATTGGTCTCTCTAAACCTTAGCATTAACCAGTTAACTATGACCACAACATTTATTTAGTATCAGCCAGTATTGACTCATAATATGAACCACAGACTAAAATGATTGAACATGTTGGGTAATTGGTAGCAGGAAGTCTCCTTCCAAACCACAAGGTGTGTTCAATCCCGGCAAAGTTAAGTCCATGGGAATTATAGCTGACACCACTTAACCTGTTAGTTCAGTATTTAAGTAACAATGTTTTTGTGAGCACCCTAGTTTGTCTTCATCTGGCCAAGATATAATTGGGATACATATAAAGTGTGTCTCTGAATTGTTGTAGCCTATATCTGTAAAAAAAAAAAAAAAAAAAAAAAAAAAAATCTGTTTATCTAATTTTAATCTCTTCTTGAACTTCAGGTTTCTATATTCAATTACCTACTGGCTGTTCCTAACAGACTCAACTTCAAAATATGTAAAATTAAATTTTTGTCTTTCTACCCATACATTTGCCTATGCCTAGTGTTTTCTGTCTCATTGAATGGCTCCACCCCCTGCCCCATTGCCTAAACCGGAAATTCCATTACTACCCTTGGCTTCTCTCTACCTCCATCTATGTGTTCAGCTAAGTACCATCTTCTATCCGAACTTTATGCTGTCATCCAATATTTATTGAAAAGCTAAAAGTGTGATAGGCCAGTGCTTCATAGACTTTAATGTGTATACTAATCACTTGGGTCTTGTCTGGCTACTAATGTAGTAGTTCTAGAATTCTGCATTTTTAATAATCTCCCAGGTGATGCGCATGCTGCTTGGTCCCCAGATCATACTTTGAGCAGCAAAGTGTTATGAAATTCTCTAAGAACCAGGGATAGTACCGTGATACAAAGTTCCTGGCCTCAGACATCTTATATACTAATGATGGGAGACAGAAAATACACAAAATATCAGAGGAAGATTAGCCCTGTGAAAAAGTAAAGCACAGTAAAGGGGTCCAGTATGAAGGTGAAGCTGTTATAGTGTGAGAACATGCATAGATAACACACAAACAAATGAGAATAACTATGTTCCAATAAAATGTATTTACCAAAACTGATGATGAGCCAGATTTGGCTGCCCACATCTAGAAGGCTTTTCTACTGTGTTGTCCTAGAGTATTGACGAGGATATATTAAACAGAAAAAAGCATGCATTTTATTTCATTTATAATGAGGGATACAGAGTAAATCATTATTCACTCAGTAGATTTTATTTTCTTCACATACTTTGTGATATTTGGCAAGTTTTATGCTAGCAGACGAGTTTAATGTGGGCTTTGATACTGCAAATTTAGAAGATAGTTTGTATCAGAGCATGACTTTAGTTTTTTAAAAAATGTTATTTCATTCCCTCATGTATCTATGGTTTCAGTGGTAAGATTATTTAAATAGAATAAAATGGGGGCGCCTGGGTGGCGCAGTCGGTTAAGCGTCCGACTTCAGCCAGGTCACGATCTCGCGGTCCGTGAGTTCGAGCCCCGCGTCGGGCTCTGGGCTGATGGCTCAGAGCCTGGAGCCTGTTTCCGATTCTGTGTCTCCCTCTCTCTCTGCCCCTCCCCCGTTCGTGCTCTGTCTCTCTCTGTCCCAAAAATAAATAAACGTTGAAAAAAAAAATTTAAAAAAAAATAAAAAATAAATAAATAGAATAAAATGTTACATTTTTCTTCTTGAGAACTGAAACAAAATAATTGTCACTTACCTATGATTCAGAATTCATTCCAGTTTCATCATGGAGTATTTTTCTTAGTCAATAAATTCAGTACATTTGGGAACCCCTGAAAATGCCACTTGAAGGGCCTTCCAGGCACCAGGCAAAACTACAAAATGATCTGCTCTCTTTCTATTTGTCCTAGAAACACATTCAGTGTGCATTCTAGGTGCTTCCCTGTCTCTATGTATCTTTGATCATCTCTGTATAATTCATAAACGTGCTAAGAAGTCAAGCTTTGACTTTTCATTATAGGTATTACTTAAAAAATAATAGACTTGTTTTTAAGAAAAGTCTATTTTCCTGACAGTAATCAACACTCTCAGATAACTCTTAATTCCTTTTGTTTTCCTGGCTCTAGGTGTGTGTAGTGCCACCTGCTGGTGTACATGAAGCAAATGTCAGTATCATGAATAAAAGCAATCCACGTTGAACAGAATAAAAGTGGATTGTGAGGAGCTAGAAAATTAAATAACGTTGAGCACTATTCAAGGTGCATAAGGTTGTTTTGCCTAAACTGAATTTCATTTTCTAAAGGTTCATTTTTAAATGCAGTGAAATTATCAATCTCAGACTTTTAATGACCTTTTTTGTGACAATAAAACTTTTGAAACTTTCTAATGAAGATTTATAAGTTTAGGCACCAAAATTTGGTTTCCTTTCAACTTTTTTTTTTGAAATTTTAATAAAATGTCTTTATACGTCTTAGTTTTCTTGAACAGGATATTAAGAAAACAATTTATCTGATGTATTCAAGAAAACAACCTAAACAATTAAAAACTTAAAGCTGCTTTTAAAATAACATTTAAAAATAATCAGAATGGAAAGATTAGTGTCAGTTTGCAAAAAGGCTTGCAATTTATTGCTAGAGTGTGTTTTGCGGAAGGAGGAGAGAAGACCAATCCCTACCTTAGAAAGTTTATTTTTTAGGGGCAGCTTGGTGGCTCAGTTGGTTAAGCGTCTGACTTCGGTTTAGGTCATGATCTTGCAGTTCGTAAGTTCAAGCCCTGCATCAGGCTCTGACTCATCAGGTTCTGTGCTGACAGCTCAGAGACCAGATCCTGTTTTGAATTCTGTGTCTCTCTTTCTCTCTGCCCTGCTTGCACGTGCTGTCTCTCTCTCTCTGTCTCAAAAATAAACGTTAAAAAAATTTTTTTAAGACAGTTTTTTTTTTAACTGTTAGTTATTTAGAGAGAGAGTGAGAGTGCATGGGGCAGAGGCAAGAGAGAGAGCGAGAATCCCAGGCAGGCTCCTTGCTGTAAGCACGAGCTGGATGCAGGACTCTATCTCACAAACCATGAGATCATGATCTGAGCCGAAATCTAGAGTTGGTTGCTTGCTTAACTGACTGAACCACCCAGGAGCCCCTAGAAAGTTTTGTGTTTTGTTTTTTAATAAATGAGTGAACCAAAAGGGTTAGCACCATGTATTAACTCTCAGAAACTGGCTAACTTTGATTTACCCCATTCCTCCAACATCTTTTGAGCAACAGTTAACTACTATTTTCCTAGGGCAGAAAAATAAGGAGAGAAATGGCAAAGCAGAGTCACCCTGAAGGTAAAGTTGTGTAGTAGACAAAATGCATATAAATGTAGTAGTTTCCTCATGTCAACTTTCTGGGCATTTCTAGAATCTTCTCTGGCAACCGTCCCCCATTTAATATCTGTGTCTTCATGCTACACTCCGTTTACACAGTGATTGCCACTATGATACTAATTCTTGGGATATTTACTGTCTCCCTTAGTGCAGGACCTGGACCAAAGTCTACAGTACCACTCTCTGCTTCCCTTTGGATAGATAGCTTTTGAGATTTCTTTTTTTAGTCCATTTTTAATTGTCAAATTATAAGTTCTTTTGCAGTAAGTGACCTCAAATTCCTTTCCAAAACAGTGTGTGCATTCTTTAAATGTATTCAATAAATACCTATCATAGGCTTTTTTTTTTTTTTTTTTTTTTTTACCGCAAACCAGAGAGGCCCCTATGGGAATTTAACAGTGAAGGTGCGTGGACAGCTCTTGCCCTAGTTTCTGTTCGCATTATAGCCCAACTTGACAAAACAAACAGAATTCCTAAAACTTTTGTGGGCTTGCTAGCGTAAAACAAATCTAATGTGATTTCCATACAAAAATATTGAGTGCTTGCATATTCTAACAAAATGCAGCAAAGCCATGTATTATCACCTATCATTGTGGGCACACATTACTTGACCTGAATAAAAAATACTGTGTATTAATTCAAAGTATTAATCTCCTTTTGAGGATAAAATTCATTGCTGTATCACTAAATGATATTCAATACCAGGCATCTGCTTGTATAAGCAAGAAAAGTAACTAATTCCATTTGGTGCTAATTTATTGAGGATTTGAGTTGACATACCTTTGAAGAAACCCTCTTTTGTTCTCTTAAACAACTTCTGTCTTTATGTCAGTTGACTGAAAGTATCCTCTCTGCCTCTATGGAACTTTTTAAGAGTTTCAGTCTGAATAAGAAAACTTCAACTTATCCCATTGCACTTAAAATTCTCAGACTATACTTGGAGACTGCCTGGCCCATCCTTGACACCTCACAATGTACAGTCTCTTGTCAATAAACCACTCTGTAAGCGTAAGTTGGATAACTTTGAATACGCAAAAGCTAATAGAATGAAAAATAAATCCTAATTTTGTGAAAAGTGCCTGCTTTTATGATAGAAGATTATCTGCCATTAGAAGATGATGACAAATTATCTCCCCCTGTGTTATTAACGCTTATCATGATTAACAAGTGGTAACAGACTAATTCTAAGACTGAAAGGTCTGGCTGTGATTTGCTTATGTGCAAGAGTGTCTACAGTATTGGTGAATGTGAATGCCCAGTAAATGTCCTGATGGTCAAATGCCAAAACCTGGGACCTAGAAAAGTACATGAAGTATTTTCCAAGTCATAAGGATCCTGTGCTGGGAAATACAGGGATTCGGGTATTAATTAGTCTATTTGCTTATCTAAACTCAGCGCTGGTATAATTTGCTATTCTGATTACCAGCGTGGTATGTAAAGTTGTGTTTTTTTTTTTTTTTTATATTTTATTCAAATTTTATCATGATAAGTGTACTTTTTAATTCCCAACCCCTATTTCTTCATCTTCCCACCCATCTCCCTTCTGGTAACCATCAGTTTGTTCTCTATAGTTGAGTCTGTTTCTGGATTTGTCTCTCTCTCACTTTTTCTTTATTTCTTAAATTCCACCTCTGAGTGATATCATATGTATTTGTCTTTTTCTGACTTATTTCACTTAGTATTATATGCTCTAGTTCCACCTATGTTGCAAATGGCAAGATTTAATTCTTTTTAAGACTGAATAATATTCCAGTGTGTGTGCGCACGCACACGCGCGCGCGCACACACGCACACACCACCTCTTCTTGATCCATTCTTCTATTGAGGGACACTTAGGCTTCTTCTGTAGTTGACTATTGTAGATAATGCTGCAATAGACATGGGGGGGGTGTGTATCCCTTCAAATTAGTGGGTTTTGTTTTTGTTTTTGTTTTTTTTTTTTGGTAAATACCCAGTAGTGCGATTACTGGGCTTTAAGGTTTTTTTGCAGAAAATCCATACTGTTTTCCAGAGTGGCTGCATCATCTTGCATTCCCACCAACAGTGCAAGAGGGTTCCTTTTTCTCCAATCCTTGCCAACACTCATTGTTTCTTGTGTTTTTCTATTTTAGCCATTCTGACAGGTGTGAGGTGATATATCATTGTGGTTTTGATATGCATGTCCCTGATCAGTGATGTTGAGTATCTTTTCATGTGTCTGTAGCCATTTGGATGTCTTCTTTGAAGAAAATATGTTCATTCCTTCTGCCCATTTCTAATTGGATTATTCATTTTTGGGGTATTGAGCTGCATCAGTTCTTTATATATTTTGGATATTAACTCTATTAGATATGTCATCTGCAAATATCTTCTCCTATTCAGGTTACCTTTTAGTTTTGTTGATTGTTTCCTTTGCTGTGCAGAAAATTTTTATTTTGATGAAGTCCCAATAGTGTATTTTTGCTTTTATTTCCCTTGTCCCAGGAGACAGATCTAGAAAAATGTTTTGACCGATGTCAGAGACATTAACTGCCTGTGCTCTCTTCTGGGATTTTTATGGTTTTGGATTTCACATTTAGGTCTTTAATCCATTTTGAGTTTATCTTTGTGTTGGTGAAAGAAAATGTTCCAGTTTCATTCTTTTGCATGTGACTGTCCCGTTTTCCCAATACCATTTGTTGAAGAGACTATCTTTTTCCCACTGGATATTCATTCCTCCTTTGTCAAAGATTACTTGACCATATAATTGTGGGTATATTTGTGTTTTCTGTCCTGTTCTAGGTATATAAATTTTGAACACCCAGTTATATCACTTGCTATTAAGATTATAGTAAATATAGATAACACAAAATTTAAATGCAGCCTATGTATGACATTGTGGTAAGCAACCCTTGATTTAGAAATAATTTAAGTGTTTTCTCAAGTGTTTAAGCTGTTTGCTTAAATCTGCCAGTATACCTAGGTAGATATGTACATTAAGAATAATAAATATTTTTTTACTATGGGAGGGAATATTTATCAACTTTCTTATTAATAGTTATTTAAAAGTATATTGATACTTTGCAAGATGTAGAAATGTGACAATATTAACTGATTCTTCCCTCAATAGCAATGCATTCTATAAATATATTTATCCTCTTTTTAACATCTTCTGTATCCACAAAATCTGACATTTCTTGAGTTACATTTGACATATGGCAATGCTTTGGCAATATTTGCCATTTGAGAAGAAACTGCAAAAATGTTTCAAGTAAACATGTAGAGGACTTGAGTCATAGCTTATGAAAAAGGTTTAAATACTAGCTCTGGAGAATGCTTCATTCTAGGCACATATTTGTAGGGTCAGGTTGTAGGATATCATGATATCATTGGTGCCCTGATAGTTTTACTTCAAATCCTTTTTCACAGTAATATTTCACAATATTTTATTGTCTTATTCTACTATAAAATTTGCAGTTCTCTAGACTGTGATACTAGATAGGATATTGACAGCACCAGAAATAATCATTTATCTGACCATCTGGAATGTCACTATCCATGCTAGTGTATGAAGTTGGAAACCATTTATAAACAGATCATGGAGATTTTTCTATTGTCAATACAATACAATTTACAATTTATTTAATGTATGCTGCTAGCACATTCAGTTTTACATTTATACCTGACTAATTTTAGTTATAATTTTACCTTAAAACATACTTTAAACTCTTTTAAATTCTGAAATCCCAGCATATTCTGGTACAATCTCATGGATTGTGTTTTTCTGTGCATTTCACGTCTCTTCCAGTTCTGATTAGAATTGCTACTTTAAGCAAGGTATTGTTGTTAACAATAGTAAGGATAATTCAGCTAGCTGATAATCTTGAACACTAATGTGATTAATAGCTGTATCAGGTTTTTCCTGAGAACTAGACACGTAGAATCATAGAATGTGTGTGTGCATGTGTGCGTACATGCATGCATATACTTACAGGAATTGGCTCATATGTTTGTGGAGGCTAGCAAGTTGGAAATCTTTAGGACAGTCAACCTATTGGAAACTCAGAAGTTGATGTTGCACACTTGAGGCAGAATTTCTTCTTGTCTGTGAAATCTCAATTTTTGCTCTTTTATAAAAGCCTTTGACTAACTGGATCAGGTCGATAATATTATTGAGGGTTATCTCCTTTTCTTAAAGTCAACTGCTTATAGATATTAACTACATCTGCAAAATACCTTCATAGCAATACCTATGTTAGTGTTTGATTAAATCACTGGTGACGGGGCGCCTGGGTGGCGCAGTCGGTTAAGCGTCCGACTTCAGCCAGGTCACGATCTCGCGCGGTCCGTGAGTTCGAGCCCCGCGTCAGGCTCTGGGCTGATGGCTCGGAGCCTGGAGCCTGTTTCCGATTCTGTGTCTCTCTCTGCCCCTCCCCCGTTCATGCTCTGTCTCTCTGTCTGTCCCATAAATAAATAAAAAAACGTTGAAAAAAAATTTTAAATCACTGGTGACTACAACCTAGCCAAGTTAACATAGAAAAATTAACATCACAGCAGCTAATGGAACTGATTTCTCCTTGTTACCATTTTTTTTCTCTATTACTTTTCCAAAGCCTTTGAGTGAAAGGACGGAATGTTACAGTCATGGGGGTGGTACCATTTTGGAAAAGCCACTACACTTAAAGTGCTGTTAAAATGAAATTACTCACATTAAAGAATTAATTGTATTTGTATTTGTTGAACAGACTGATTGGGGAAGACTCAGAGAGGAGTAAATGTTCTAAAAATGGAATGACTAATGCAAAAGACACCACTATGGAAAGAAAAAAAGACTATGTTTTTAACAAGGCCAATAAATGGAAGCTTTAAATGAGCAATTATTCAAATGAAGGAAACAAACTGGTTGAATTATGAATTATAATACACCCTGTTCTTTTTCTTATCTATATTTTCTCTTACTGAGGCAACCTAGATGAGGGAATATTTAGTGAGACCAAACAAACACTTGAGAAATATGTATGTTTGTTTCACTTTCTAAAGAAGGACGTCTAATTCCTACACTGCACAGATGGAATATTCCTTACACCTGCTCTGCATTATCATGGCAGCTTAGTTC
Organism: Herpailurus yagouaroundi; assembly: GCF_014898765.1. Lineage (NCBI taxonomy): Eukaryota > Metazoa > Chordata > Mammalia > Carnivora > Felidae > Herpailurus > Herpailurus yagouaroundi. The sequence continues at coordinate 40,560,622 of NW_024412403.1, read as the reverse complement.
ACTGGGCACCTGGAACATGTGCATGCCTCCTCAAGATTTACCAGTGCGAAGTCTCTGAGATGCAAATATCCTGAGCTTTTATCAGCATCCCCAGATGGCAGATGGGTTTATTGTTACAAAACTTGGAAGAGAATATTTCTGATGCTATCCACAATTAAGACTGCCAAGAACAGACAGAAAACTACCAGCTCTCCCTGGACCCCTGCTGCAACCCCACCTGCCCAACATCTCTTCTTTCATAACTCAATGCTGCAACCAAGCAGTCAGGTGGTAATGACAAGCCAGTTAATGTCTGTAGGTCCTTTTCATAAAAAGAACTGTGGGACTAGGTTGGAAGACTTCTTCTGAAAAGCCTTCCAGAACTGACCATTTGTCACCTAAGTAGTTTGCTAAATTCTTGGAGGTGTAGATAACTTCCAAAGTCTTTCCTGGCTTTCATATTCTTAAGCAATGCTAGCATGATTGTGCCTGTTAGTCATTTTTAATATTTCCTTCCTGTATGCCAGTCTTCAAAATTAGTCAAGTATAATGGTATCAATGGAAAGGGAAGACTGCTGAAATTATATATATATATATAATAATATTGACAGTGCATTCAATATTCTTCCATATTAGTGTTCTCCGATAAAAAATTAAGACCGAACAGGGGCACCTGGGTGGCTCATTTAAACATCCAACTCTTGACTTCCACTCAAGTCATAATCTCACGGTTTGCAGGTTCAAGCTCCATATCAGGCTCTGCGCTAACAGTTTGGAGCCTGCTTGTGATTCTGTCTCTTCCTCTCTCTCTACCCCTCCCCCACTTGCATACTCTGCCTCTTTAAATAAATAAATAAGACAGGACCAAACAAAACTATGTAGTTGAAAATCAGACACCATATTCTTTCTATCCACATACTGTTGTTCAATACTTCAAGGGCATGTTGACAACTTCACATTCCAGAGTAGCTGGTAAGAGTATAAACTTAAAGGTCTTCTATAGAAGGTAATTTGGCAGTATGTATCTCAGCTCTTAACATTGTTCCTATCTTTTCAACAATCCATTTTCATTTTCATAACAATTCATTTTTAGGAGTCTAAGGAAGTAACCACAGGTATTAGCACATATTTATAAATAAAATTTTCATGAGTGCATGTGTAATTAGTCAAATATTGAAATTGTCCTAACTATTCAGCAATAAGTTAACATTAAATGAATACACCAATATATAATGAAATATGTAGACAGTTAAAATATATTTGTTAGACTTTTTAAACACATGCAAAAATACCTATGCTATGAAATGAAAATGATATGAATATATATTGATAGAAATTATTAACCAAATTTGGGGCACCTGGGTGGCGCGGTCGGTTAAGCGTCCGACTTCAGCCAGGTCACGATCTCGCAGTCCGTGATTTCGAGCCCCGCATCGGGCTCTGGGCTGATGGCTCGGAGCCTGGAGCCTGTTTCTGATTCTGTGTCTCCCTCTCTCTCTGACTCTCCCCCATTCATGCTCTGTCTCTCACTGTCCCAAAAATAAATAAACGTTGAAAAAAAATTAAAAAAAAAAAAAGAAATTATTAACCAAATTTTATATGGCTTCTTAAACACATATGTCCTAGTGGGTTTTTTTTCTTTTTTTTTTTTTTTGTAATTGGCATAAAATTGACATATAGCATTATATTAGTTTCAGATGGTGTACAACATAATGATTTGATATTTGAATATATTGTAAAGTGAACACCAAGGTAAGTCTATTTAACATCCCCTCCCACACTAGTTACAGTGTTTTTTATTCTTGGGATAAGATCTTTTAAGGTTTACTCTCTTAACAACTTTCAAATATGCAATACAGAATTATTAACTATAACCACCATGATTTACCTTACTTCCTCTGATTTACTTATTTTATAACTGAAAATTTGTACTTTTTTTTTACCCCCTTCACCCATTTTGCCCACCTGCACCCCCACCTTGTGACAACCACTAATCTGTTCTCTGTGTCTATGAACATGTTTTTTTCTTCTTTTTTAATTACACATATAAGTGAGGTCACACAATATTTGTCTTTGACTTATTCCACTTAGCATAATGCTTTTGAGGTCCATCCGATGAAAAAATCAATTAAAAATTAATTGTAGGCCTTAAATTAGAGCTCAAATATTAAATTCAATAAAATTTTAGATAGCAATCATAATCTAGTTGATAAAAGGAAGAAAGTCATATTATTTTTAATCAATATTTAAAAAATACTCCCTAAGTCACTGTAGCAAATCTGGATAGTGGATAGTTGGTTTTTATTTTATTCCCATTAATCTATGGAAAGTGAATGTCCTTGCCCTCTACTATATTTTATATGTATTTTTGGCCCCTCAGTTATAAGCTATCCCACCAGGATGCCCAAATTAAATATTCCCACCATCTATTTCTAAACCCCCTATCAAAGTATACGTCCTTTTTTTTTAATGTTTGTTTATTTTTTGAGTGTGTGTGTGTGTGTGTGTGTGTGTGTGTGTGTGAGAGTTGGGGGAGGGGCAAAGAAAGAGGAAGAAAGAGGATCCGAAGTGGGTTCTGTGCTGACAGCAGAAAACCCTGTGTGGGGCTTGAACTCACAAACCGTGAAGTTATGCCCTGAGACAAAGTTAGCTGCCTGACTGACTGAGCCAACCAGGCACCCCCAAAATATACTCCTTACATGTCCATTTGGGTTTCTGTTTTGGGCTATATAAATCTTACAAGTAACGGTCATGATGAGCCATAACTGCTTCTTCAACCATGCCAGACACACATCATATGGAGCCCTATCTATATCCAGTTACCCAGTTCACACAGTAAAAATTGTTCCACAGTACAACTTTTAAAATAACACGTTTCTTCTAAAAGCTATCCATATTTGGATAATAAACTATATGGTCACCCTAATTATAAGAGAAGGGGACTAGTCTAGTAAAGCGATAACCAGTGGTCATCATCAAAGACCTGTGAGTGAAGATATCTAGGGAGTAAGAAGGGCATGTTCAGGGGTCACTGGGTGGCTCAGTCAGTTAAGCCTCTGACTCTTGATTTTGGCTCAGGTCATGGTCTCATGGTTTGTGGGATTGAGCCCTGTTTGCTTGGGATTCTCTCACTCACTCACTCTACCTCTCCCGCTCTCACATATCATGTGCGCATCTGTGAATTAGCCTTAATGTAGGACTAGTCCTGTTCTTGACTTAGTGTCAGAAATGAATTTTCTCAGTGCTTTACAATCATTGATTAATTCTATTTTTGCCACTGATTAATTTTTTGAAACTTGATTCCCTCATTGTAAACTGGTATCTACCATACTAATTGCAAAAATGGATTGCACAATTTAATAAAACTATCTTAAATTCACTGGAAAAAATATATGCCACATTATTTTACAAAGATCTGCCTCTTTTTTGTCACATCTATTTTGGTTGCTTCTGTTTTTTAATTAATGTGTCTCATTTATGTGTACTTTCGTAAGGTATCATAACTTATTCCATATCCTCATAAGAAGCCTGATTCCTTCTAGCCAAAGGGGTTAAGTTTATTTTTTTTTTAATGTTTGTTTGTTTTTGAGAGAGAGAGAGAGAGAGAGAGAGAGAGAGAGAGAGAACAAACTAGTGGAGGAGGGGCAGAGGGAGAGACACAGATACAGAATCCAAAGCAGGCTCCAGGCTCTGATCTGTCAGCACAGGGGCACCTGGGTGGCTCATTTGGTTAAGCATCCAACTTCAGCTCAGGTTATTATCTCATGGTTCATAAGTGCGGGCCCCATGTGGGACTCTGTGCTGACATTTCAGAGCCTGGAGCCTGCTTCAGATTCTGTGTCTCCCTCTCTCTCTGCCCCTCCCCACTCACGCTATCCTTGTGTCTCAAAAATAAATAAACATTGATCTTTCTGCACAGAACTGGACTTGGGGCTTGAACTCACAAACCACAAGATCATGACCTGAGCCAAATTCGGGTGCTTACCAGACTAAGCCACACAGGCACCCCTGATTTTTTTTAAACTTCCCATGAAAGTATTCATTTCATTTTCAAAAATCATCTTTTAGATTTTAATACTCAATGTTAATTGAAGAAGGCACTGATGCTCTGTCTCCAAGGCTATGATTTCAGTAAGTGATAATACAGTGATAATATGTATTAATAATACTAAATAATACTAAATAATAATAATACTAAATAATAATAAATAATAATAAATAATAATAAAGTGATAATATGATTTCAGTAAGATAATACAGCACTGCAAATCATCATTTAAAATCAACAGATGTACGTATTCCAAAGTCTAGTTTCTCCAATAGCGGTGGATGAGGCCAGGAAGTATGTGGACACATACATGATTCTTACTCATCTCAAATATGTAATTTTTAAAAATGTAGTAAAGATCATTATACTGGAGAGATCCACATATGAAGAGATTTGGCGAGGTTTTATGGTAGTTATATTCTTTTTGTTCCTTTTAATTATTATTATTCAAGTTCCAGCGCCTCTCGACATCCAAGATTATTTATTTATTTGGATAAAGTGAGATTTGGATTTTTTTAATTTAAAGTCAGTGTTTGAAAATGGTAGTGTAATTAGGATATTGTCCTGGTGGCCATGAAAACTGGCAAGAAAACGGTCCAGTTGCTTACTGTTTCCTCCAACCCCTCTCTGCAGCTTTTCTAATTATGTCTTACAGTTGTGCCAGCCTAGAATGTCTTTCCTTCAGTTGAATTACTACTCATTCTTCACAGCTGGATTCCAGCCTCAAGCTCTCCATAAATAATTTTCATAATGACTTCCACTGGCACAGTATTTTCTATTTGCAATCTCCTTTAAATAAGTCTTAGAATGTCGGGTAAAATACTTTCTGGAAATGTTCATTTATATTTTCTCTTTTCGTTCCCCGTCTTTTCTTTCCATCTCTTAAAGTCTTTCCATGACTTTTGGGGCAAGGCTTCCTGGATTATATTTCCAGAAGTCTAAAGACCTGAGGAAAGGGAGATGTGTGCCCTCAAACTCTCCAGGCTGAGAACAGAGTGCTGTTGGCACAGGAAGACAGGGGACATGCAAACTACTCCCTGGCAGGACCCAAGGAACTCAGGGTGGACACGAGTGCTTGAAAAGGTTCGATCCTTGTGCAGACATCTGTGCCAGAGATTTCTGTGTCTCAAACATGGCAGAAACATAAAAATCATGGTTTGAAGTGACCATACCAGCAACCCAGATGTGGTATTGATTCACTAATATATTTACCCCTATTTGTTTCTATTATCTAGAGATTCCCTTCCTTCCCTCCTTCCTGTACTCCCTCCCTCCCTCTCTCCTTCCTTCCTTCCTTTTCTTCCTTTCCTTCCATGTATAGCTCAGCTACACATATTAAAAAAATTGATTTAATGCAGCATTTCTATTGTGACAGAAAGTTTTCTAGGTTATAGGAGTGCCATTGTTCCAGATTTCAAAGTATCAACTTAGTGTGTTTATGGTGATTTTGATATAAAGACCTTTTAAAATATGTATATATGTAGCCAAATCTGCATGCCTTTTCCTTAAATTAAAAAAAAAATTTAAAGTTGGGGTGCCTGGGCGGTTCAGTTGGTTGAGCGTCCAACTTCAGCTCAGGTCATGATCTTGCGGTTCATGAGTTCAAGCCCCACATGGGGCTCTGTGCTGACAGCTCAGAGCCTGGAGCCTGCCTTGGATTCTGTGTCTCCCTCTCTATCTGCCCCTTCCCCTCTCACACTCCATCTCTCTCTCCCTCTCTCTCTCTCAAAAATAAACATTAAAAGAAATGTTTTTAAGTCAATTTATATCATGAGTTAATCACCTATAAATTTTGTTTGGAAGATTGCTTTTTTTAAATAACACACTTCAATCCATGTGTACTTATTTGAAATATGCTCAGAAGCAAACGTCTTATTCCAGTGTTTTTCAAAAATAAGCCAAGTGTCACAGGACCACTTATTAAATAACACTTTCTTTTCTCACTGATTATTAAAAACATTTTCACCAGAAACAAAATTCTTACATTGACATTTGTATAAATGATTTTGAAATTATTAGAATTTGACAAGTTGTAAATATGAAATATTAAAAACTATTTTGTTAGAAAACAGTTCCACTGTAATGTTTTTAGGTTCAAGTCTTCTGTATCTTCTGTTTCAAAGTGTTACAAGTGACCTTTTACAGGTGCTGGGCATTGATTTGAATATGCTGATGAAATCACTTGGCTTGCAAGATGTTTGATAGAAAAATGAAACCTTAAACTACCAAGTGTGTTTGAACAGATGATGTTTTTCTGCTTAATACACCAATATTCATTAAACAGAAGTATGTGTCCAAAGTTCAGGTATGAATAAAAATGAAATGGCTTTTCTGGGTGCTTACATGTTAATCTCCATTAGGTCATTATTTCTCAATACCATTATGATTTGTACTTTGCTCTTCAATATAAAAGAAGCAATTAAAATATTACAAAGCCCCTATGAACTCCAAAGAACTTTTGTTCTCATTACTAACCATTTGTAAACTGAAATTCTGTAGTTAGCTTTACAAACTTGCGTAATTGACTAATTCTAGGAACTTGTTCTACTCCTATTTTCATCCTTATTTCCCTAAATTTTCTCTCCAAATTATGGGCATCAAGTACCAATAGAGGAAATACTAAGAATAATAATTTAAGAAGACAAAACTCTTCATGATATTTTATATTGTGCTTACTACCTCTATCATAATGAACTGAATCATATGATGGTATAATTTCCTTTTCTGTCATATGTGAAACATAGGTAGCATTCTCTGCTATATATGTTCCATGCACCTGTTCCTACCTACCATAAAATAGGATTCTCAAGGGTCTTGAAATACGTCGTATATGATTCATCCTCTTCAGTCCCTCCATCTCACTTCCTCTGACTCCCTTCCCCCGTCTCCCTCTAAGTTGCCCTCTTTCCTTCTCCCCTTACCCTTTCCAATCTATTTGACCTCTTGGAAAATACAGAGAGTTAAAGTAAATACAAGTAAGAAACATGTTCATTTCACTGTATATCAACAAGTCAATACATATATTTATTAAAGGGAAATCTATTTGGAAAAGTAATTGTCATGCATTTTTTACATTTTGTAAATATCAGTATTTTAATTCATCATTTATGACTTCTGAATCACTGATTCAATTTTTCGTTAGAAACATTATATTCAATTTAATACATAATGTACTCTTAAGTCATCTTATTTCATAGTGTGAAGTGATTAAGTGATTCTGGTCAGATTCAACTTTATGTTTCATTAGATGACTTTATTAAAACTCACATTTTAATTTTCATGTATCCATGTTTCTTAATATCAATGCCATTGGTTTTATGACACTTACTGGTTTTATTTCTTTTATGTGTTCAGTTTTGTCATAAACACGTCTAGTTGAGTTCATTGTTTTACTTAGACGATCATCCTTTATAATTCAAACTTTAGCTTACCTAGTTTTTTAAAAATTGTGTCAAGACACTTTGTTTACAGCCTACATGTTCTCTGAGAACCGTGGGAAGAACAGCTTTATCCTCAGAGATAGTTCCTTTCTTCAGGGTAAAACAGAGTGGTTTTGATTTGCAGACTCAATCTAGTGCAAGGCAGGTGTCTCAGTGAAAGAAATTCTAATTTTATTTACCCTTTATTGAACCCTTCATTTTTTATTAAACTTCTGGGTTTCTGTCAAGAATAATGTAATTATGTTTGTTTTTATTCAGAGACCTAAGATCTAGACAGTTGATTAATTACAAATATATATAAATATGTGTGTGTGTGTATACAGACACACACACACTCTTACAACATATTTATATGTTAATTGCTGTTATTCAGGGCATGAGGAAGTATTCTCCTTAAATTGTCTTTCTCTATTCTCTCCATTTTTCCTTGCAGAGACAAACCGGATCTACTTGCTTCTTAAATGACTAAACTTGAATTTTTCTCCATAGACTTGTCCAGTTACTACTTCAAAAGACTTCTAGTACTTGGAGAGATTACTATTTTCAAAGTAAAGTGCGAATGTTTGGATATTTCTGTGATAGTAACACTACAAGAAATATAAAAGAAGCAATTTCAAGTAAAGATACAAATAGTGATATTTACAAAATGTAAAAAATGCCTGACAATATTTAATGAAACATATCTAACAATGTTGAGAAAATAAAGGACAGAGATTAGCATAAAACCCCTTGGAGATCATTAGAATTACATTCATTTAAATAAAATGATGAAATAACATATTTCAAAGCACTTAGGGCAAGTGGGTCACAGAGTAGATGTTCAGTAAACAGTTAATTGAATATGAATTCATATGTTAGAAATGTATTAAAAATAAAAACGTTCTTTTCTAATAATTGAGCACTACATAGTACTATGTGCCTATGTGCCAAGAATTGGCCTCAGCATTATTTTTGAATAATGTCTCTCAATCACTGGAATTTTTCAATACATTTAGTCTACTGGCACTTAGTTCTCCCACATCCATCAAGCCATTCATTTTCTCCATTTGAATTATTGAGAGAGACTTAGCCATATCTGATTCAGGGTAGTAAGGACTTGTGAAAATTTAGGTTATTAGATCTTCTGTTCTTCAAATGATGACACAGAAATTTACAAAGATTTCATCTGCTCATGACATTCCTGCAATATAAGTAGGAAATATAAAAGCATAAATTATACTTTTAAACATGGTAATAAAAAGTAAGTAGAAGAGGATATAAATGGTATAGATAACATTTTAGGGTGGATAGTGTTAAGGCAGAACATAGTATGACTCTGCTGAAAGCTTTCTATTTCTTCACTATAATCTGCAATAAGTCTTGCTTAAATTCACTTTTATAATTTTTTTTTAACAAAACGTGAATTACACAGAAATGACTGATTTTTTTAGTTGACATATTCTGCCCCCCTCAAAAACAACAAAACACCGAGACAATCCCAAATAATCAAACTTAGCCTTTGATCTCTATCAGAGGAAATGAAACACCTTTCTATCTCCCACTTTGCACCCCTGTTTACCTTGTCTCCCTTCTACAACCCCCTACATTAGATTATCTTGTATCATGAACTAAGCCATAGCCAGATGATTATAATTAAATAACCTCATTGCAGTAACTAAGGAAAACATTCTGCCTCTTTCATCTTCAGAGATGCCTAAATGAAAAAAGGAGGCAGACTCACCAAGCATAGTATCAATTAATTTGCTGTGTTCTGTATTTATTTCTTGTTACACCATATGATATGCCTGTGTCACTCAGTAAGACTACTAAAGAGTAATCATTTTTTTTTTCATCATGAGGTTAAGAAATACAAATGTAACTTCTAATTCAGGTTCAAATTGAAAACATCTCTTGTCAAAGATTTATACACTTCAAAATGTACCTCTATGCATCGTATATTCATGCTGTCTAATAAAATTCAGAGCAAAGAGGTTTCCCAACTAAATTAACTCAGGCGCGGCAGTCCATTGTTTAGACAAGACTTATCCTATTTAAGTGAGTGAGACAAATGATAAATCTATCCATGAACTGTATAGTACAATGGGGATATGGCCCTTATGGGTGAGTATCATTCCTAAGTCAGTGTCTCACCTTGACATTTATTTTCCATAAGTAATGAGTTTACCCTTTAGACAGCATTAAGACAGCATTCATCTTCAGGAAGGTTGCAAGCCATTGACATTATCTCTTCCTTGGGCAATAAAGAACCTTGATTTCTGGATATGAAAGAATTTACGTAAGAAAGAACTGAATAATGCACACATTCAAAGCTGTTTTCACAATCAATGAAGAGCCAAACATGGCATGCATGACTGATGTGCACTTTAAATAATGTCTGCTTCCAATGTGACAGAGTTCCTTTTCAGGCCATATGGCTGTATAATCTTTTCCCTAAAAAACTGCTTTGAGTAAAATTCATCATCTTTTCAAAAGTTATGAGTTGTGGGAATACTACATTTTATTGCCACTTAGAGTATCTGAATAAATTAATTTAGATTCATTTTCATATCCTAATGGGAATCCCCCATCTTAATTCCTTTTCTCTCCTTCTCTTTCTATATGTATGTAAATATAAGTATAGAGTTATAGATGTAGATAGATTTATATATATATGTATGTATATGTGTGTGTATATATATATATAACTATATATATATATATATAACATAAATATATGTGTGTGTGTGTGTGTATATATACACACACACACACACACATATATTTAAAATTTTTTTAATGTTTACTTAAATTTGAGAGAGAGGGACAGTGCGTGAGCAGGGGAGGGGCAGAGAGAGACAGAATCTCAAGCAGGCTCCAGGCTCTGAGTTGTCAGCACAGAGCCCAGCACGGGGCTTGAGCTCATGAGCTGTGACATCATGACCTGAGCCAAAGTCAGATGCTTAACCGACTGAGCCACCCAGGTACCCCATATATTTAAAATACCCACAAATTTGAATCAGTATGAAATGCTTTGAACTGCAAGTTGGTGAAGAAATAATAACATCAATTGAATGAATTATTTGATAGGGTTAAATTATTCAGCAGTGCCGGTCCATTGCCCCACGAGAGGTAATGTCTATGTTTTTCATGTAATATACCTGCATATTCCTTATTGGTGGATATAGCAATCCAGATGCTGAAAATATAGGACACTACATATCTTGGAAAGTTATCTTTTTTGCCATGTTTTCTCTCTGAAGCCATGTGACAAACAAAAAGTCTACCTATAGAGGTGCATAGAGATATGGAATGGAGTTAGATAAATCTCAATATCAACATACTTTTTTCTTATACAATAAAAGGCAGTAAGTATTATGTGGCTTGCTTGGGCTTTAAACTACTTGAATTCCTATACCAGCTCCAGTATTTACTGTATGACTTTTGGTAAGTCTTTATCTTCTCCACGCCTCAGTTTCCCAGTCTGTACAGTAGAGCCTACCTCATTGGATTAATGTCAGGATTAGATGGAATACTCATAAAGAATGTAGATTTAATAAACATAAACATTAATATAAAAGGGCACTTATTAATAATCACTAATATTTATTGAGAGTTTTTTCATTTGTTTATTGAGGCATTGTCCTAAATGAAATGAGTATTTTTAAGTATTATCTCCATTTTTTTTGGATAAGATAAAGTGAGACACTGAAAGGTGAAGTTAATTGCCAATCATTACATAGCTGCGAAGGTGTAAAACTTGAGTTAAAGACCACACAGTTTGGCTCCAGAATCTATCTACATGCTGAATCATTATAGTTTTCTTTTTTTAATTTTTTTTAGTGTTTACTTTTGAGACAGAAACAGAACATGAGTCGGGGAGGGGCAGAGAGAGAGAGTGGGAGACACAGAATCCTTAGTAGGCTACAGGCTTTGTGCTGTCAGATCATGACCCGAGCTGAAGTCAGACACTTCACCAACTGAGCCACCCAAGCATCCCTACACTATCGTTTTCAACACAAGCAAACACATGGAGAAATTAGAAAACATATATATGAAAAAAATAAAAGCTCTCAATTCTCTTACCTGGAGATAGATTTGAATATTATTTCTTAATAGCATGTTTTCTAGATTTGTAGGTTTTTCGCACAATATGATCATTCTGTCAAAATTTAGACACTGTATTTAAGAAAAACTCCTTGGTTTAATTGAAGACAAGATACGATGAATGAGGCTACTAAATTTGCCCAAGACTTCTGCTATATTTTCCTTTATTAGCTTAACCTGATTATATTTTTCTTTTTATTTATCAGATAGTTTTCAAATTGCGCTATAATATTCATTAGTATCTAAACAATTGTAAAGAAACTCTAGAAATATAATGAATATGGCAGCTTATGTCAAGAGGAATTTAAAAAAAAATTTTTAATGTATGTTTATTTTTGAGAGACCAAGACACAGCAGGAGCAAGGGAGGGGCAGAGAGAGAGGGAGACAGAATCCGAAGCAGGCTCCAGGCTCTGAGCCATCAGCACAGAGCCCAATGCAGGGCTCAAACCCACAAACTGCAAGATCACAACCTGAGCTGAAGTTGGATGCTTAACTGACTGGGCCACCTGGGTGCCCCAAAGGGAATTTTTAAGTCTCCAAAATAACAAAACACAAAGCAAAAATAAATAAATATAATTTCTGGGTAAGAGAAAATTTAAAAACTTAAAATTAAGAAATGCACAAAAGGTCAACTAATTTAGCTCCTACCTAAAATATTATGTATGTCAGTGTCCAACATAAATTTAAAAGACAAACAAGAAATTAGAAAAATTTTAATCATAAAATGAAAACACCAAAAATATTAATATACTTTAAAATAAATAAATTGATAATAAAACAAAAGGATATTCAATAAGAGGGTGAATGGGGCACTTGGTGGCTCAATCAGGTATCCAACTCTTGATTTTGTAAGGTCATGACCTTACAGTTTGTGGGTTCGAGCCCTGCATCAGGCTTTGTGTTGACAGTTCGAAGCCTGCTTGGGATTCTCTCTTTCTCTATCTCTCACTCTCAAAATAAATCCACATTAAAAGTTAAAAAATAAATTTATAAAAGGTGAAATATACTGTCTGCTAACAAAACTAAACACAAATGACATATATGAAAAGATAGCATATTAGCAATCAAAAATGCAATTTCTATTAATAAGATGTCATTGTCTTAACAGGCTAATAAAGCCTAAGTATTTAGTTTTATTATTGACATTGAGAATGCAAGAGAATTGTCAATTTTACTCTACTGGTGCTTTTGTAAAATGGTGGAACAGCGTCTGTCGCATTTTATGAATGTCTTCCCAGATACCAATCTATCACTTATTGTCTACAAATGCCTGAGTGCTTCCAGTGCAAACCAATCCATTCATAAGTGTGGGTACCAGGAACAGTGTTTTACCTCTAGAACACATCCATAGCCATGGCCAATCAGAATGTAAACTGAGCAGTAGCAAGGTAATCTTTTTGCCTGGCTAAAAGCTTAAGTCATGGGGCAACTGGGTGGCTCAGTCGGTTAGGCGTCTGACTCTTGATTTCCGCTTAGGTCATGATCTCACAGTTTGTGGGTTTGAGCCCTGTATGGGGCTCTGTGATGACGGCATGGAATCTGCTTGGAATTCTCTCTCTCCCTTTCTCTCTGCCCCTCCCCACTTGTGATTTTTCTCTCTCCAAATAAATAAACATTAAAAAAAGAAGCTTAAGGCATGATATGATCTGGAGATATGTGAAGTGGCCATAGATGGAGAATCAGCCAGGCTGTTTTGCAGAGATTGAGAAAAGTGAGAGACACAGGGAAAAGGAGATAGGTGAGTCAGATTTAGCAGATGGCTTTCTAATTTCTATTCAGTCTCTCCCAATGGGCTGATTTCCATGAGTTCCAGGAAACCCCATGTCTCCTAATAACAAACAACTATTTTTTGTTCAACTTGTTCTTGATATTTGAAACCAAATAATAATAGCAATTTATTATTCAATAATTCAAGCAATTATTTATTATTAATAAATATAATAATTATTATTATTAAGCAATTTATTATTGCTTGAAAAATTAATTCAGAATGTAAGCCAAAGACTGGAAGAAAATATTTTAAAAAGACATATCTGATAATGCATCGTTATCCAAAATATAAAAAGAGCACATAAAACTCAACAAGGATACTAACACCCAATTAAAAATGATTAAATGACCTGAATAAGCACCTCACTAAAGAAGATATATAGATAGTAAATAAGCATATTAAAAGATGCTCAATGACATATGCTGTCATGGAATTAAAAAATTAACACAATGAGATACCACTGCACACCTACCTGAATGGCTAAGACCCAAAATAGTGACAACACTAAATGTTGGCAAGGATATGGAGCAACAGAAACTCTCTCTTTCATACATTCCTAGTGGGAATACAAAATGGTACAACCACTTTGGATGGCATTTTGGTAGTTTCTTACAAAACTGAACATACATTAACCATACAATCCAACAGTCATGTTCCTTCGTATTTATCCAAAGGGGTTGGAAACTTATGTCTACACGAAAATCTGCAGACAAATGTTTTTAGCATCCTTATCGATAATGCATAAGACTTGGAAGCAACAAAGTATTCTTCAGTAAGTGAATGGATAAATCAACTGGTGCATCCAGACAATGGAATATTTTTCAGTGCTAAAAAGAAATGAGCTATCAAGCCATGAAAGACCAGGAGGAATCTTAAATGCATATTACTAAGCGAAAGATGTCAATCTGAAAAGGCTACATTCTATGAAATTCAAACTATGACATTCTGGAAAAGGCAAAACGTCGTAGACAATAAAAAGGGTAAGTGGTACCAGAGGTTAGACGGGAGAAATGAATAGAGAACAGAGGATGTGTTGGGCAGTGAAACTATTCTGTATTTTCTTGATACTATAATGGTAGACACAAGTCATTATACATTTGTCAAAACCCATAGAATATTTAACAACAGTGAACTCTGAAATAATTGGCTTAGGGTGAAAATGCTGTGTCAATGTGGATTCAATTGTAACAAATATATCATTCTGGTGGGTGGTTTTGATAGTGGAGAGGACTGTGCACATTTGAGGGCAGGGAGTACATGGGAACTCTCATACTTTCTGCTCAATTATGCTGTGAACCTAAAACTACTCTTAAGTTTTGTGGTTTTTTGAAAGCAATTTGGGAATGTTTTTTTAAGAACTTTAAAAATCTTTTGTTTTCTAAGCTTTTATTTTTTTAATGTATTTCTTTTTTATTTAAATCCAAGTTAATATATAGTGTAATAATGGTTTGTGGAGTAGAATTTAGTGATTCATCACTTACATATAACACCCAGTGCTCATCCCAACAAATGCCCTCCTTAATGCCCATCACTCATTTAGCTATCCCACCACTCAATACCCCTCCAGCAACCCTGTTTGTTCTCTACAGTTCTCTACAGTCTCTTACGGTTTTCCTCCCTCTCTGTTTTTATCTTATTTTTCCTTCCCTTCCCATATGTCATCTGTTTTGTTTCTTAAATTCCACATAGGAGTGATATCCTATGACATTTGTCTCTGACTGACTTATTTCACTTAATATATTCTAGTTCCAACCACGTAGTTGCAAAAGGCAAGATTTCATTCTTTTTGATCACCAAGCAATATTCCATTATGTTGCATATAATATATATATATATGCAATATATAATATATATATGTGTGTGTGTGTGTGTGTATGTGCATGCCACACATTCTTTATCCATTCATCAGTCTATGGACATTTTAGCTCTTTCCATAATTTGGCTATTATTGATAGTGCTGCTATAAACATTGTGGTGCATGTGCCCCTTCAAATAAGCCCTTTAAAAATAAGATAAACCCAATAATCCCACTTCTGAAAACCTGTCCTATGGGAGGATATTTAGATAATACTGTAAAATACAGATTATATTGTGAAAATGCTTTGTGTAAAAAAAGTTTAGAATAAAAACATTTATTGCATTGTTATTTATAAAAGTAAAAAGCAGAAAGTGATTATAAACACCCAACAATAAAGAAATGGTCAAATTGTAATAGATCTATACAACTCAATATAATGCAATATTAAAACCGCTTACAAAACTGATAAATTTACAGTTGGAAACATCTATTTTTTGGTTTTATACAAACCAAAACATCCAGTTTTTGGTTTTATACAAACCAAACATCTATTTTTTGGTTTTGTTTTATTTTTGAGAGAGAGCACAAGCCAGGAAGGGGCAGAGAGACAGAGGGAGACCCAGAATATGAAGCAGGCTCCAGGCTTTGAGCTGTCAGCACAGATCCCGACACAGGGCTCAAACTCACGGACTCTGAGATCATGACCTAAGCTGACGTTGGACAGTTAATCCACTGAGCCACCCAGGTGCCCTTGGTTTTATACAATTTTAACGGGGGCATTCTGGTTTGCATTTCACACCGCAGTTAAAAATTTTTAAACTTCATTGAAGAAATGCTGTCTAAGATTGCAACTGTAGAATTTTAGATAGCATGACAAACTGCTGAGAAAGCTTTTTCTTGTTGTCCGGGGAGGTTTTCCAGTGCTCCTCACTATCTACCACTGGGTTAATATACTTACCAGCATATTCCAATGACTCTTTCGTTTAGCTTATTTTTTAAAATATTCTTTGTCCAAGGAACTTATTTTTATCTAAATTTCTCTATAATTTTAATTTTTCTAGTAAATTCTCTTCATAAACACATTGAAAACCATTTTTTTTTGTTTATGTGGTTTGAAAAATTAAAAACTAAACTCTGCAAGAGTGTAATAAATACTTTTGATTACTTCTGACTTTCTCTCCTTGGAGAAAACTAAGAGAGCTTCAAAGATGCAGAATTCAGCATGAAAAAATAGGTCACACAATAAATATTTTTCAGGCAGTATCTAATGATTTGAGTAACCTTATATTTTCCTATGAAATATCAGTTGGTTATTACCAAAGTGTCCAAGTTGCAAGGTTTTTGAAAAATTATCTTGTCAATGTTAAGTTTAGCACAAAACAACCAACTCGAAGTTACCTTGAAACATTCCATAATACAAAATTTCAAAAAAATTCTTATGAAGTATGGCCATCGCTTATGTCAGTAATATCTATGGCTCTCAGGTTACTTATGTTTGCTACAGTATCCCCAGCATGGTTTTCATAGTTTTTCAAAATTGCATTGTTGAGTCTGAATCAGTAGTTGGCAATATATTTGTTCATTAGTTTTCTCTAGACCTTTTGATTTAAACTTTTAATATTTATAGTTTCTTAAAATTTTGTAGTATGTATTTTTTATGTTATTTTCAAGATATAGTGAGAAGTCATCAAAAAAAAAAAAAAACCTCTCACATATAAACATTTGTTACTGTATTAGTAGCAAAAAGACACCTAGTATTTTTCAATTCACTTTAGGATTATTTCTTTGAGGGACACTTATTTTTGAAGTTCTTGATTCCTTTCTAAAATGTCTGAATTACTGAAGTTGTCAAAGTTTCAGATTTCTCCCTTTCCGTCCATCTATACCCCAGAACCAGGTTCCCTCTTGGGCACGGATTATGTGTGGGTGAGGAGGAAGATGGTTCAGATTGATAAAGCAATACCCCTGGGAAAAAGACGATTAACATGTAGAAAGGGATTTCCCTGCAGTATAAATACCAGCACGCGCCCTCCTGGTTGCTTCAGAGCCTTCCTGATGTATATATGCAGGTAGTGAGATTTGAAACGGCCCTTTGAAACAGTAATATAATCAAACTCTGATTTGGGGAGCAGCAGTTCTCCTCCTTTTTCTACTCTCTTGTGGGAATGAGTTGCCAACCTTTTACTTCGGCTGATACCTTTATACCTCTGAATTCCGAGTCTTCTGCAACTCTGCCTCTGATAATGCATCACAGCGCTGCCGAGTGCCTCCCGGTCTCCAACCACGCCACCAATGTGATGTCTACAGGTACTGACTCCCATCCGGGTCTCCGTGCGGCTGGGCCTAAAGATTTCAGGATGGATCCTTTGGATCTTGTTAGCTTAGGATCTCCTCGCTTCTTTTATTTTCTCCTTTAATTTAAGTTAAATATTAAGTACATTTAAAAAGCCAAAGTACCTAAGAAACTGTTAAAGAACTATTAGTAAGCGTTGTAATTTCAATTGTTGGTTTTATTATAAAGAGGATTTTCTACGTAACAGTGAGTCTGGGTGTTTTTAATCCAAAAAGCATTTTTATGTAAGCATTTATGGATCAAGAGCAAATTAAAGCAATAGCCTAAATAGTGTTTAAATACATCTTTATCTTAAAGATGTATTTGGTTTTACCATGTCCAAAAACAGCCATATACCTCACAGTAAACACAACTGAATGATTCCCAATACCAAAAACTACGGATTTCAAAGAATAAAATAATTAAATGATTTTAACAAACTTTTAGCATAATTCAAAATTCAAAAATCAAAACTAGAAGACACATGTAACATTTAGAACCCATAAAACTGAGTTAATATCTCTCAAAACTGAGTTCTGAAGAGACTTCAATCTCTAATGAAATTTTAATATTTTCTTACAGAACTTTCTTATGTAAAAATTAAACTTGAAAATTTGAATATATTGTCTCAAATACAAATAGGTATGTGTTGCTAATGCACCCTTTCTTTATGCAGTAACAAATTTTTAAAGTAGATTTATAAGCGGACAAAGTTTTGAATTAAGTAAATTTCTTTCATAAGTAAGTTTGGGATTAATCTGCAGCTGAATTTTTTTTAAATCTAGAGAGTATGTATCTGGATTGTGGTAAAATTATTAATGTAGAGGGGTTTTTTTTTTCATCTACCAAAGATTCTCATAATTTAAATAAAAAGGCAATAATGGAAGTCTCCCAAACATATTTTTTGGAAAATATAATAAAATATTTTAACCAAAAATATGTGCTATAATTAAATGTAAGCATTTATCACAGTTAATTATATATTTTAAATAATAGATATATCTATTCTAAGTATATATTTAAATAATATTTAAATACATGATTATAGCATTTGATTTTACAATTTTTCCATCAGATCAAATTATAATACACTAGGTAAGGAAGTAGAAATAATGCCTATAATGAAAAGAGCATTGGATATAACATGGGTTTCATGTTTGTTTAATTTTGGATTGCATAGTGAGATTTTTATATTTGATCATTATAATATAAAATATTATAATGTAAAATTACTTCAGTTCTTTCTACATGTCAATTTTAAAATGAAAATTTGAAGATTTATCAATAGTAAGATAAAATGTTGCTTTCTGAAGTGACCTCATATCTCTAATCACTAGATTGTATCTCAGAATTTTCAAAGGATTCTTATTCTATACTTAATGATATATTTATTCAAGAATTTATAATCATATTTATGCAAACCTATCACTATGTTCAGGATATGAAGGAAAAATGAGGAAATACATAAGAAGTGGTTTTATTATCAATACCCATACTTTTAGTCAACTTGGTGATTCATGCTTAAAGCTTGATTAAAGTTTAGCAATTCAAATTTATTTTCATAATACACATTGATTCCACAAGACAAGTAAAACTATGAATGAGGTAATATTTATATGTTGCTTTCAAACTTTATAGATCTCAAGTCACTCAACAATTTTTTTTGACCAGCTTTATTATTAGAATTTTTGCATTGATTGTGGGCATCCAGAAAACTTCTTGATTTCAACATCAACATAAAGACATCATCCACTGTCATGGATTTTTCATCAACATCTGCATTTAGTGGGGTTTTTATGATTGTATCCAAATAGAGACCAGTTGCTTGGCCATTTTCTCTTTGATGGAAGAAATTGTTAGGAGAATAGAGATAATGACTGTTCAAGAGTTGGTTTCTGTATCCATTCTTCTAGAGAAAGACCACTATATACAACCATATTATACAAGAATTTTACGAGATTATTCCTCCAGTTTATTGTAATGTGTATATGAGATGGAACCTACAAAAATTCTGCAACTCCCAATTGGCCAATGTCCAAACCGGTCAGTCACCCCTCATAGAGCACAACATAATTAAAGATTGTTATCATCCACATTGATAATTTATGATCTGGTTACCTAAGACAAAATTTGATTTCTGCTTTTAGCCTCCTCAGCAGGAATTTCCCCCAAGTGAAAACAAATTATTGCCATATAACTTTAAGAATCCCATAAATGTGTCTTTTTGCAATGAAATGACTGTGTCTTGAATCCTCATACATTTTCTTACCAGTCCCGTCTATTTTGTCTTTGATCCAAACTCCTAAATGTTTGTGTGCATATTTCCTGGTGACATCGTTGGGAAACACAGCAACAGGACTTCATTATTCTGTCCCTTCCTGTCATTATGGAAACCAGCCATCGACCTATGGAGTGATGGCAGGTAAGAAAATTGTCTGCATTTGTGAGGTTGAGTCTGGGGACACTAAGGTGGATTTCTTGGGTCTGAGAGAATCTTATTTATTATTTTTTATTCTCAACTTAGTTAACATACAGCATAGTCTTGGCTTCAGGAGGGTCTGAGGGAACCTTTAGCAGAATGTGTCATGAAATTCTTATCGCTTAGCCTTGGAAATTGCTGGTAAACCACTACTTACTGAAATGTTCCCTAATATGTGATACCTTCAGAGATCATAATGGTTACACCTGATTGCCCTTATTCTAACCCTGAACTTCTGTGCTTAACTCTTTTGTTTGCTTTGTATGAATTTTACTCTAATTCATTACTGCCAAACTGCAGATTGTCACTTGATGTTATTGATGTTACTTATGTCACCAGTTATAATATGGTTGTGACTAGCCTCTCGTGCTTATTTAAGTTTAAACATAAACTAGCTAAAATAAGGTCAAATTTAAAATTTAGTTCTTCGGTTGCAGTAGCCACATTTCAAGTGTTAATAAACTCATGTGGCTACCGAAGCAGACAGCACAGACTTCTACAACATCTCCCTCATTGCAGTATTTCTTCTGGACATTTGGCCCGTGAAGGTAAATAAGACATTGAAAGCTAAGAGTGAATCGTGGCAGCGTTAGTGACAGTTGTTTAAAGCTGTGGCAGCTCTGAGTTGTTGTTAGTCTTAAATGAGATTGAAATAGTTGAAGTTACTTTTGTTTTTCCTCTGGACAAAAAAGCATCACTAGATCAAGGTTAATTATTTATTGATGCTTGTATGAAAGCACTGATAACACATTTCTTAACAGGAAAATCTGACCTAATCTATTCATAACAAACCTTATGACTTAATTTTAAGATATGGCCAGACAAAAGATTTTAAGGGCTTAATAAAGTACACAATTTTGTCTACATATTTTTTGGGTATTCTTTGACCTTTTATATTGGTTACTACAGGGAGAGAAACCTTATGGATGACAATAAACTACTGAGGTTCTATGTGAGAAAATAGAGAGTATGTGTGATACTGAGGGAGAAGCTTTAGATAAATGAATCCTATATTAAGGAAATCTTTTCTTTTTTTAAGTTTATTTATTTTGATAGGAAGAGAGAGAATCCCAAGCAGGCTCCATGCTGTCAGCTCGAGCCCCATGTGGAGCTTGATCTCAGGAAAAATGAGATCATGATCTAAGCAGAAATCAAGAGTCAGACACTTAACTGACCGAGCCACCCAAGCACTCTTGAGGAAATCTTTTCTAACTGCTGTGTCTTGTTATCAGCCCTAATAAGTGATGTGTGTGTGTGGGGGGGGGGGGGGCCCAACCCATGGATTTACAACTATAAATTTGAAATAAAATTTAACAAGTATTTTAGTTCAACATTTAATTTCTCCAATTTTTTTCATGTTGAGACTAAATAAAACATTAAAACTTAAAGCTATTCCAGAAACAATGTTCTCCACTTACATTCCGTCAATTAGCATTCTACATAAACTAGTATCCTCACCTTTATGGTAAGATGAAGACTAATGAAGACCTGTAAGTCCTAGTATCTTTTTTTAGTAATTACGAAATGGGGACGGCCATATTTTTCCCCTTGGAAGACTGATTATTTATGATTCATATATTTAGTAGTTAGTATTCATGGTTAATGAGAACAGCCCTTGTTGATGATAAGCTACTCTCATTATAAACATAGTAGAATGTGCATTGAGCCACTAGAGGTGTAGGCAGAATGCTTTGTATGGCCCACACCACATTGGGATCTTGAAGACCAGATGTGACCAGCACATGGCTGTAGGCGACTGTCTCTTGGAGGAGCAGCCTTGCTGACCACAAAGCCAGGTCCAACTTGAGGTGCCTTCAAAATTAGCAACAGGTGGCAGAGGATAGAGGTTCACCACAGACCAAACACTGAGATGGTTTTTGCTACCACCTCCCTACCCCTTGAGGCTACTGCCCTAGTGGGTTTGCAGCTGGCCTGAGAATTCCAACCCGTTTCTAGTTTCCAGGCCCAGGCTCACAATGAGAGTCCACAGGCAGCAGGGGCTGTACTGACAAGCCCCCTCAGCAGGCACTCAGCAAACCCTCTTCCTCACTGCAGTTGAAAAGGAGAGCTTCCAGAAAAGCCCTTTAAAATTATCCAAAGCCTGCATTAGTGACATGAACAGCAACATGGTCATGCTAAGACTTGAATGTATCGCTAGAGTCTTAAAAGTTATTTATATTTAGTCACCGAAAGAAAAACTCACCGTGGCAAGCATCGAGATTATATTTGAATATCTTTTGAGAGTGATATGCTTTATTATTGGAATGTCATTATTTTGACATATATTTAGTATTGGTTTTTGCATCATAGATTAAACCCCAGAGAATCCGAACTCTTCTGTCTTTATCCCCAGAGAAGCTACACAAATTGAGTTATAAAACGCAGGAATTCAAAAATAAGAGCGCAGAGATGTAAAATACACCAGAGAAACCTGGCTATGTCATTGGAATTTTCTGAGAAGCCTCAGAGCATTCATCAAATCAGCCACTTGCCCACACTCCACAGAAGCGTCTTATTATCTACAATAAAGACAGTTTTATTGTCATGTATGCGATATGAAATGAATCTAGAGAAAGACATATATTTCAAAGGATGTGAAATTGCTTTATTTTACTGTGGTACTCTTATACCCGTACTCTGATGCTTACATTTAGTTTGAATGTTTTGTTAAATTAATAACCCACTGGAAGGGAAGAGCTATAGCTAATATTTATTAAGGTTAGTAGGGAGGATTTTTTAAATTATGAAATGAATCCACCATGCCTTATCCATATGTGGGCACACCAAAGAGAAAGATTCATTGGGCACGATGAATTAGCCACACCATGAACTAATTACAAACCTGTTCAAGTCACTTAGCCTCTCTGAGTTTCAATCTCGTCCTATCTGAGTTGTGGTGAGAGCTACAACTTTATTGAGGTTGAATTGTGGCAAATTTGTACCAACTTGACCTGGCTTTCCCATGATCTTCTCTTTAGATACTGTTGCAGCTAAATGCCTTCTTCTGTCCCTTCATCCCTGAGAATTTAGATTATTCAAAAGCCTACAACATGGATAACAGGAAACAGTGAATTAAAATTGCTCTTTAAGGGGAGGCTGGTGGCTCAGTAGGTTGAGCGTCCAACTCTTGACTTTGGCTCCGGTCATGATCCCAGAATCATGGGATTGAGCCCTATGTGGGATTCTGCACGATCAAGGAGCCTGCTTAAGATTCTCTCTCTCTTCCTCTGCCCCTCTCCCCTACTCTCTTTATTTAAAATAAAAAAAAATTTTTCAATGTCAATTTAAAAAATTTAAAAAAAGCTCTTCAAAGTCTCTTCTAGATGAACACAACACAAAAGAACAACAAAAAGACCTCAAATGCTAATTCTTGAGTATTTGAAATTGTTTCTCTTCTCCAGTTTCTGAAGGGGGGTGAAAGCTAGGCAGCACGCTCAGTGGGCTGTCCGCTCTGCCCACCATCCTGGGTAAACTGAGCAAATCAGCAGCATAGTAATGTGTGTTAAACACAGCAAGGTCATATTGTATAACGGCCAAGCCAAAATGAGGTACGAGAGTCCTCATTTAAAAATTAATTTCAAGGGGCGCCTGGGTGGCGCAGTCGATTAAGCGTCCGACTTCAGCCAGGTCACGATCTATCTCGCGGTCCGTGAGTTCGAGCCCCGCGTCAGGCTCTGGGCTGATGGCTCAGAACCTGGAGCCTGTTTCCGATTCTGTGTCTCCCTCTCTCTCTGCCCCTCCCCTGTTCATGCTCTGTCTCTCTCTGTCCCAAAAATAAATAAACGTTGAAAAAAAAAATTAAAAAAAAAATTAATTTCAAGAGGGGGGCTCCTGGGTGGCTCAGTCGGTTGGGCGTCTGACTTCGGCTCAGGTCATGATCTCACAGTTCGTGAGTTCGAGCCCCGCGTCGGGCTCTGTGCTGACAGCTCGGAGCCTGCAGCCTGTTTCAGATTCTGTGTCTCCCTCTCTCTGACCCTCCCCTGTTCATGCTCTGTCTCTCCCTGTCTCAAAAATAAATAAAACATTAAAAAAAATTAATTTCAAGAGAAAAATAAAATAGCTGAGGTTTGGAAAGATGAATTTTTTTTTAAAGTTTACTTTTGAGAAAGAAAGAAAATGGGGGAGGGGCAGAGAGAGGGGGAGATGCAGAATCCAAAGCAGGCTCCAGGCTCTGAGCTGTCAGCACAAAGCCTGACACGGGGCTAGAACCCACGAACTGTGTGAGTATGACCTGAGCTGAAGTTGGAAGTGTAACTGACTGAACCATCCAGGCACCCGCGTTGTTTTGTTTTGTTTCTTTTTAATAATAAGTGAATAAGAAAAGATAATTATGACCGAAAATGCCCTCTCTAACTGCTCGTATGCAATAGACAACAGAAATCAGTTTGATGGTTGACATAGAGAAATAGTCAACTTTGGAGCCCAGCTCTCATTCTGAAGTTGTTTTCTTTCCTCTTCTCCTCCTTTGTCTCCCCCTGTGCAGTTCCTCATTCCTCCCCCACTCCTTCCTTCCTCTTCCTTTCTCTTCTTCCTTCTTTCTCCTCCTTTTTTCTACTTCTCCTTTTTTATTTTGTTTCTCCCTAACTTGTTCTGGTGGTGTTGACTCTGAGGGAGGAAGTAATTCTGAAGGTTTGGGGTTTTTGTTTGTTTGTTTGTTTTTTAACCTCTGAATCAGAAAAAACTGTTTCGTAGCAGTAACATGAGGCATTTTCCCTAAGTTTTCTTATTCTCTCAACTACTCAATTTGATCACTGTAGCAGGAAAGCATTCCCAGGCCACGTGGAAACAAATGGGCATGGCTATGTTCCAAATAAATTACAAAACCATGCAGAGGATCCCTGCTGTATATGGATAAGATTTTCACTGTGCATAGAAAAGATCACAATTCACACTTCTGGTTTGCCTCACTTGGTCAGGTGTGAAGAAAAACAAACAAATAAATAAATGAATGAATGAAAACATTGAAATACACATTCCTTTGCATGTCTCCAGCAAAATGGTGAATTTTACTGTGTCCCTCTGGTTCCCCTGTGTGTTCTTGTAAGGCTTCAAGTCCGGACCCTCAGAGACATTGTCAGCATCCAGAGCCACGTGCTCTGGAAGAGCAATTCGCCCCATACCATAGTGTGTTGAACCAGCCACCTCGGCCTCCCCATTGCTAGCTTTAAAAGATTTACCTCTTTTCTTCTCCCACGTCCGCCACATGGAAATATATGACCCGGCAATTTAGGAAAGCTTTTGTGAGGAGCACCTGGGTGGCTCTGTCCATTAAGCATTCTGCTCAGGTCTTGATCTCACAGTCTGTGAGTTCAAGCCCCACATCTGACTGAGCACTGATGGTACAAGATTCTCTCTCTCCCTCCCTCTCCTCCCCTTCCCTGCTCGTGCCCTCTCCCTCTCTCAACACAAATAAAAGAAAGGTTTGGGTGGATTAATCTACAACATGAAAATATACTTCAGGGGCGCCTGGGTGGCGCAGTCGGTTGAGCGTCCGACTTCAGCCAGGTCACGATCTCGCGGTCCGTGAGTTCGAGCCCCGCGTCGGGCTCTGGGCTGATGGCTCAGAGCCTGGACCGTTTCTGATTCTGTGTCTCCCTCTCTCTCTGCCCCTCCCCCGTTCATGCTCTGTCTCTCTCTGTCCCAAAAAAATAAATAAACATTAAAAAAAAAAAAAAAAGAAAATATACTTCAGACTGTAAAGAAGGTGCAAACACTTCCAAGAGGTTTAGCTGTGTGCTTCTCTAGGCTCACCCTGCTTTATCCGTGTTTTGGAAATTGTTTATGAGACTCTGGCTACAGAGGATTCATTGCTTCTTTTATCTTCTTCCCATTTTTTAAAATTTTTTTATGACATCTCTTTTTTAACATTTATTTACTTTTGAGAGAGACAGAGCATGAGCAGGGGAGGGGCAGAGAGAGAGGAGACAAAATCCGAAGCAGGCTCCAGGCTCTGAGCTGTCAGGACAGAGCCTCACACGGGCCCAAACCCACGAACCATGAGATCATGACCTGAGCCAAAGTCGGACGCTTAACCAACTGAGCTACCCAGGTGCCCCGTTTTTGTTTTTGTTTTTATTTTTTTTTTTTAATTTTTTTTTCAACGTTTATTTATTTTTGGGACAGAGAGAGACAGAGCATGAACGGGGGAGGGGCAGAGAGAGAGGGAGACACAGAATCGGAAACACGCTCCAAGCTCTGAGCCATCAGCCCAGAGCCCGACGCGGGGCTCGAACTCACGGACCGCGAGATAGATCGTGACCTGGCTGAAGTCGGACGCTTAACCGACTGCGCCACCCAGGCGCCCCTGTTTTTCTTTTTAATCAGTGCTTCAGAAAGATTTAATATCTTTCCATACATACCCTACCAGTCACTGTCCACTCTCCCCCAAATATAGGATCATATGAGACACACAGCACTTTGCCTTTGCTTATGACTGTCATGAATTTCTGTTTAAAGTTAATTCCAGGAGAAATGTGTCTGTGCAGATAACTGTGGATATATTCACTTAATGAAAAATGCAAACATATCACACATTGTGTTTTCCTTTGCTCTGGATGCCAAACCTTTGAACATAGTATCTCCTGTGTACTTTTCATGGACTCACGTTCAAATTTATATTTTAAATGTTGATTTCCCCAGAGTATTTTTTAAGTTTATTTATTTATTTTGAGAGAGAGGGTGAGAGAGAACGCAGGGGAGAGGCAGAGAGAGAATCCCAAGCAGGGTATGAACTGTCAGATGCAGGGTTCAAACTCATGGACTGTGAGATCATGACGTGAGCCGAAATCAAGAGTCAGATGCTTAAGGGACTCAGCCACCCAGGCACCCCTTTCCAGGGTATTTATAATGTATAAACTACCTCTATAATTTTCCAGAAATAGAGGTGGCTCTCTTCTAATATTTTAATAAACTATAATATTTTCATCTGAAAGTATATGTTTAATGTAGCCAAATATATTTAAACTGCAGATGTCTTTAAAGGAAAGTACATTTGGCTTACCTGAGTACAGATTGCCTAAAAATTGAATGAGGTAATTATTTCAGTGTGGTTTATTACAGTGCTCATTGGACTTTAGATCTGGTTTTAGCTGTATAGTTGATTCATTGTAGCATCCAATGGAGGTTGTTTAACTTCCTTTTACTTAAATTTTCTAAATTTTAAATTGTGAATAAAATTTGTTTCTATTTCACTTATATAAAGACAAGATGACAAGTGTGAAATGGACACAGCACAAAGTATCACGTAGATTTGTAGCAGTGTGTGACTATGGTCAGCAAGAAAAATCAAAAACGATGACCACAAAGGCTAATAAATTCAGACCTTATGGCATAGCATATAAAAGATATGTAACAAATTATTTATGGAAAATAAAAATTTGACTTAGGTAAAATGAGTTATCTGAAGTGCTTTAAAATACATTAAATGTTGGGGCGCCTGGGTGGCGCAGTCGGTTAAGCGTCCGACTTCAGCCAGGTCACGATCTCGCGGTCCGTGAGTTCGAGCCCCGCGTCGGGCTCTGGGCTGATGGCTCGGAGCCTGGAGCCTGTTTCCGATTCTGTGTCTCCCTCTCTCTCTGCCCCTCCCCCGTTCATGCTGACAGAGAGTGTCTCAAAAATAAATAAAACGTTAAAAAAAATTTAAAAAAATACATTAAATGTGTAAAATCACACAGCAGATGGTACATATATATACACAGTGGGATATTACTCTGCCTTAAAGAATGAGATGTCCATTTGTCACGGATGGAGCTAGAGAGTATTATGCTAAGTGAAATAAGTCAGAGAAAGACAAATCCCAAATGAGTTTACTTATATGTGGAATCTAAAAAAACAAATGAACAAACAAAGCAGAAACAGACCCATAAATACAAAGAAAAAAC
This sequence comes from Herpailurus yagouaroundi, assembly GCF_014898765.1. Lineage (NCBI taxonomy): Eukaryota > Metazoa > Chordata > Mammalia > Carnivora > Felidae > Herpailurus > Herpailurus yagouaroundi. The sequence continues at coordinate 40,532,810 of NW_024412403.1, read as the reverse complement.
TGATGGTTGCCAAAGGAAAGAGGGAGAGACATGGGCAAAATGGGTGAGGGGGAGTAGGAGATACAGGCTTCCAGGTATGGAATGAGTAAGCCACAGGGATGAAAGGTAGAGCACAAGGAATGTGGTCAATGATATTGCTTAAATTTTTTTTTAATGTTTATTTTTGGGACAGAGAGCATGAACAGGGGAGGGTCAGAGAGAGAGGGAGACACAGAATCTGAAGCAGGCTCCAGGCTCTGAGATGTCAGCACAGAGCCCGACGTGGGGCTCCAACTCACGGACTGGGAGATCATGACCTGAGCCGAAGTCGGACGCTCAACCGACTGAGCCACCCAGGCGCCCCTGTGGTCAATGATATTGTAACAGCATCATCTGGTGACAGATGGCAGTAGCTATACTTAGAGCAAGCACAGCAAACACAGAGTCATCCAATCACTATGGCGTATACCGGAACCAACGTAACGTTGCGTGTCAAATATACTTCAATACAAAAAATAATAGTAAGGTAGAGAAAAAACCTCAGCAGCTTATTTTTTTCTCGCTGCTTTTACTCTTTCTCATAGTACTTCATCATTAAGTGTCTTGAGTGACATTTGGTGTTTCTGAATGATACAAGAAGTGAAGATTGTTTTCATATATCTGAGTACCAACTCTTAAAGCCTAAGTGGAAGCAAAGTCTTGAGATAAATATTAAGCAAATCCTAAAATAAACGTGATCGGGTTCCTTTTATGTAATTTCTTTTACTTCAACTAGCAGAAATGCAAAGCTAATAGAAATTAGTAAACATTGGGACACCTGGGTGGCTCAGTCAGTTGCATGTCCGACTTCAGCTCAGGTCATGATCTCATGGTTCATGAGTTAAAGCCCCACATCAACCTCTGACCGCTCAGAGCCTGGAGGCTGCTTCAGATTCTGTGTCTCCCTAGCTCTCTGCCCCTCCACCACTCACTCTCTGTCTCTTTCTCTCTCTCAAAAATAAACATTAAAAAAAAAGAAATTAATAAACATTTTAAAAATTGATAGAACTGCTTTTGAAAATTTTATCTTGTCTGATCAATATACCACCCACTAAAGCATAGAGTGGACAATTAACTGACTTTAAAAAGTAAAACTGGGTAATTTGAGTTTGTAAAAGAAGCATCAATTTTTTTAGACAGGAATAGTTTCTTTCAAATATATTTCACAGCAGCTAAATTTATTTTATGCTATTTTTGTTTAACTCCTCACTTGTATATTACTTTGCTCCCAAAAAGGACATAGTCTATGGAAAGGGGCACACTTTATAATTACATATTGTCATATAAATAATGCAAGTCGATCATTTGCTGACTTACACTATTCTTTGGTTATTACATATTGATATATTAATATAAGATTTATATATTCTAGAAAATTACATTATTACTCATGTCTTTGATTTGTGAATGTATTTATAGAAAAATAATAGGTAGCATAAACTTGATATATTTTTTCAGTGTTTCCAAGAATGATTATTGCATACATTCTATAGTAATTTATTTTTAGCTTAAATATTTATTTATACTCATAAGAAAAATAAATTACCAAGTATTTTATTTGTATAAAATGTCTTGCTTATACAAGTGTCATTAACTATAAATTGAAGTGAAATCTCTACCAATAAAAACAATGTATTGATGAGGAAAACAGAAATAAAATGTGTCGAAATTTGGCTGATGCTGTCCTGTCATCCACCCATGCTCCCCAACTGAGAGCGACTCTCCTTTCCTAGTACAGAATGAGATCTGGAAGAAGTTTTTAAAAAATTACATCTTTTAGTGTTTTTGTGATTTATTATTTACCTCAATCAGTTGATCTAATGCTTCATCATTTATGGGCGATTGCCTATCATATCTAGAATTGCACCCTTCCTTGTCATTAGTTTTGCTTCTTCAATAATAATCAAGAAATGATTCCATTATATTGTATACTTTTCAAGAAATCTTGATGCTGCCTTTTAATAGAACTTTAAAAATTACCTTTTTTCCTTTCACTCCTTGAATCTATTTAACCATATTAATGTATTTCATGTTCTCATTATTTTCTTTTCACCTGCCTTTGTTAAATTAAAAAAAAAAAGACACGATTATTTTCCCTTGAAATTAAGCATTGACTGATAAAACAGGGGAGCTTCTTAATATTGTAAAATTAATTTTCTAATACTAAGAAACCTTCCCAGCACAGCACTTTAAGCATATGCCTTGTTTATAATAAACATCACAGATTATTTGCATAATGAATTAAAATAACAGAGATTGAAATCTACATTCCGGTTTTAGTTGAACCTCAGATTCACAGGAACAGGTGTCTTTTAAGAGAAAAATGAAATAATGGGAAACATACTTCTGAGAGTATTTGTTTATTTCTATTTTAATTATTTGCAATTCCCTGCTTTTTTCCTTTGGCATTATTTTTGTTTTTGCTGCTCTGGGGAAGGTGGAAAAGAAACATCATTTTTACTAAGCTACTCTGACTGCTATTTTAGAAGGCTGAATGTTACTTAACCTTTTAGAACTGTGATAGCTAGGGGCGCCTGGTTGGCTCAGTCAGTTAAGCATCCAACTCGATTTCCGCTCAGGTCATGATCTCACAGTTTCTGAGATCAAGCCCTATGTTGGGCTCTGGGCTGACAGCATGGAGGTGGTTGGGATTCCCTGTCTCCCTCTCTCTCTCTGCTCCTCCCCCTCTCTTTCTCAAATAAATATGAAAAAAAAATCTTTTTTTAATTTTGACAGCTGTAGGGAAATAATGGTTTCAAAGGTGCAAAACTTTTGCTTGTATAGAAATGGCGGACAATCACAAATCCCTTTCCTTTCTTCTCTTTGTTTATTCACAGGTAGCTTAACCCCTTGTCTTTACAAGTTTCCTGACCACACCTTGAGTCATGGCTTTCCTCCCATGCACCAGCCTCTTGTGGCAGAAGACCACACCGTCACTGATTTCAAGCAGGAACTCAGGCGGAAAAGTAAACTGATTGAAGAGCCGATAGACATGGATTCTCCGGAAATCCGAGAACTTGAGAAGTTTGCCAATGAATTTAAAGTGAGAAGAATTAAGTTAGGTATGCACTTTTTAAGAGTAACAGGCATACACCTTAGTCTGCAAATCCTTACTATATTACTGTTCAGTCTCTTAATACTCTACTCAGAAGTCTAAGACAGTTCTCATTCTACATCTCTGCTGTGGATATGTTACTCCAATTATGGAAATCCTACAAAAACCTTTATCTCCTTGTTAATTCTTAATATCCTAAATACATAGGTTTTTACGTTAATGCTATTTTTTCCCACTTACCTACCTCAAAATTTGTCTTGAAGTACTTGTTTTTCTATTTTATTTGAACTTAGGAATAGATAAGTCATTCATATGATTCGAAGGCATAAGGGGCGTAAGTGAAATATATCCTTTCTGTTTGTCTTTCCTGTTTATCAGGTTTCTTTGCATCCTTCCAGAGATACCTTATGTACATATAAGCAACTATACAGACCTTTCAATATAGCTTTTTTCAAAATATTTTTTATGTTTATTTATTTAGAAGAGGGCTGGACAAAGAGGGAGACAGAGAATCCCGAGCAGGCTCCATGATCAGCAGAGCCTGACATGGAACTTGAACCTATAAACCATGAGATCATGATCTAAACCAAAATCAAGAGTCAGATGCTCAACCAACTGAACCACTCAGGTGCCCCCAGATATTTTTTATTTAACTGTTTATTTTAGAGAGCTTTCCTAATAGTTTTTTTTAATGGGTCTATCAAATTCCGTCACATGAATTTATTATTTAATCAGTCCCTATTGATGGTAAATTCAGGTTGTCTCCAATCTTACATTGTTAAACAGTCCTCCTACAGGGGCATCTGGGTGGCTCATTTGGTTGAGCATCCGACTCTTGATTTTGACTCCGGTCACAATCTCACGGTGCATGAGTTTGAGCCCCACTTTGGGCTCCATGCTGACAGTGCAGAGCCCACTTGGGATTCTCTCTCTCTCCCTCTCTCTCTCTCTCTGCCCCTCCCCTGCTTCCACACTATGTCTCTCTCTCAAAATAAACTCATTTTTAAAAAAATCCTATGATGATTCACATCATAAATGCCATTTTGTACCTACATAAATTTATATGTAGGACAAATGTTAAAAACACAATTTCTTAATTAAAGTGCGTGTATTTGTAATTTTGATAGATGTTGTCAAATTGGTCTGTATAGAGGTTGTACCAAATTTTACCACCACGAGTGTCTCTTGGCAAACTGCTCAGAATATAATCTTTATGAAGGCAGGAATTTTTTATTTTTATTTTTCCTTAAGCATATCCTTGGCACTTAGAACAGTGACCGACAGCACACAGAATAAAATTGTTGAAGAAAAATGTGGTTTAATCTTTTGGGTCTTTGCAAATCAGGTAAATCAGATAGGTCAAAGTGGTACCTCATGGTACTTTCATTTTAAATTTGAGTGAAGATTGAAAAGCGGTACTTCATGTGTTTTATAGTCATTTGGAATTCTTTGTGAACTGTAGATAGCCTTTGCACGCTTTCTATTCAATAGTGTTTTTTAACATAAAATAACTATAAAAATTAACCTTGATTTAAATTCATGAAGTAGTGTATCTTTTAAATGGATTGAAAATGATAGTTCCACCCTCCGCACCTGTGGAATGAACCACAGGTAATTTTGTAATATTTATTGATGGGCATTGTATGTAACCATTTTATGCACACAAATATATAGCTATAGGCCCTGAATTAATATGCAATGACTATATATGATAAACACAGCAATAGGCATCTTTACAACAACCATTTTCAATGAGCTATTTATATTGCTGTTAATATTTCAAATTCAATGCTGATGGTTGATATCAACTTGTACTCTAAAAATGTTTTGGGACAATCGATGAGGATCTTTGGCCTGAAGCATTACCAAATGATATAATAAATGTCCTCGAAGATACACGTAAAATACTGGGTGATCACGGTCTTGTAATAAACATGTTTTTAGGGAAAGTAAACATAATTCTTAGTTTTACTTGGTACCCTTTAGCAATATAGTTGAAAATTTTATAGTTGAGATAAAAATATTTGTGGTATATCATACATTTTATGCATCATATTTAATACACTGTATTTTTTAGCATATATCATCAGACATTTAATAAAGACAGCAAAAATGTTTTAGTGTCTTATAAAATGTTTGACACCTCTATCCAATGTCACTAAGTACTGTGAATGGCAGACATTCCTGTCTGAATTGCTTTGCCTTCTAGAAAAAATTAACTAAGAGTATTTTTTGAAGTACTTGACAATTCTACATGGAACTTACTAAACAGTTCTAAATTGCCAATGCATATGCTTAAAAGAAATACTTCATAGTTAAAGACCAAAAGAAAGACCAAAGGGAATCTTTCTTGAACAGCTGGAGCTAATGGGTCTTTATTGCCCTCTCACAGGATACACCCAAACCAATGTTGGGGAAGCCCTGGCAGCTGTGCATGGCTCAGAATTCAGTCAAACGACTATCTGCCGATTTGAAAACCTGCAGCTCAGCTTTAAAAATGCATGCAAACTAAAAGCAATATTATCAAAATGGCTGGAGGAAGCAGAGCAAGTCGGAGGTACTGAAGTTAGATCTCTGAGGGATGTGTGATGTTTTAACCTAGAAACAATGGTAGGGAAAGACAGATACCATATGTTTTCACTCTTATGTGGATCCTGAGAAACTTAACAGAAGACCATGGGGGAGGGGAAGGCAAAAAAAAAAAGGTTAGAGAGGGAGGGAGCCAAAGCATAAGAGACTCTTAAAAAGGAGAATGAGCTGAGGGTTGATGGGGGGTGGGAGGGAGGGGAGGTGGGTGGGGGGGGTGGGCATTGAGGAGGGCACCTATTGGGATGAGCACTGGGTGTTGTATGGAAGCCAATTTGACAATAAATTTCATATTACAAAAAATGTTTCATAATACTAAAAAAAGGAAGGATAATGAAAGCATAGGAATAAGTTTACTGAGAAGGGTAAACCGAGTGAGAAGATAAGCTGTAGAACAGGTTTCTAGATAACGTGGCACAGGCACGAGGTGGTGACATGACTTTTTTTTTTTTTAAACACATCCAGATTTTTTGCCTCTGTGCTATATCATAGTGATAGTACAGGAATTTTTATAACCTAATATTACCGTAGGCAGAGAATTTGTACACACCAGTCTTCCAAATAAGTACGTAAGCAATTGCTAATGTAATAAAATTACCTACTCATACTACCATCAAAGCTGGATAAAGAGCAAAGTTTGAGAGCATTTCAATAAAATGTTCTAAGGAAACTATGGTAGGGTCATCATTTATAGACGTTTGTCTTTGCAGAGTTAGTATTTCTGCCTTAACATTTTTGTGTTGGGTCTTGTACTATAAAATAACACAGAATGCAAAACTGTAAAACAAAAATGTATAGACTTTATTTTGCATTGTTTTATAAAGAAAACTTGAAACTCAAATCTGACAGTTTTTTAAAACCTACTTTGTTTTTGCAATTGTTTCTCTTTTCCCCATTACAGCTTTATACAATGAAAAAGTGGGAGCAAATGAAAGGAAAAGGAAGCGAAGAACAACTATAAGGTATTCTTTTGAGACATTAAAAGGTATAGAGGAAATGGAATATATACATATATATAGTATATCTATGTATATGTTCATATAGATATAGATATATATATATAGTGTGTGTGTGTATATATATATATGGAAGAGTATTTGAGGATAATATAGGTGCAACATAACACAAATGCATGGTGAATAGAGTCCATTGAAAAAACAAGATTGGTGGAAAAGCATAATTTAATAACCTAGAGCTAGTAATTTTTTAACATTTGATGGAAAAGTATGTTATTTGATTCAAGAACACTCACTCCACAGGTTTTTGGCTAAAACAAGAATTAATTACTTATACAAAGTGTTTATTTCTGCTGTCCTTTCAGATATGTCTTGCTCTGGCAATATGGTATCTATGTTATTAAAAATAGCAAAAGTAGCAATCAGTATTTCAGTCTCTTAAAGTCCAACATGATTCCTTGCATTTCAAGCTAGAAAGACTGTTGGCTCATCTTTTGGTAATTTGTGTGAAAATTACAGAGGAAATGCTAAAATATACATTTTGTTTTGGTCGATGAGTTATTCACTAAACATCTCACCTATTATAAATAACTTAAATGATTTCTGAGGGACATTTAGAAATGCCCACAGAAGTGTTCATTTCCTTTTCAGGAAGTCAGTGCCCTCTAGTGGCACAAAGTTGGATAAACATAGAAACTCTAAATTCCCTTATTTCTTCCTGTGACTCTGCTTACGGTACCCTGTGTAACACAAGCATCTAAATGTTCTACAGGCTACACACTTATCTTTGTTGAAGCTTTGGAAATGTTTTCAGAGTCTTTAAATATTTCCATGTTGATATTTATGAAATGCAACATTATTGAATTTTGATCTGCCAAAACATCATTAAAACACCTTAATCTCACCCTTCTCTATACCCCTCCCTACTCAGTATCGCTGCTAAAGATGCTCTGGAGAGACACTTTGGAGAACAGAATAAACCTTCCTCTCAAGAGATCATGCGAATGGCTGAAGAACTGAATCTTGAGAAAGAAGTAGTAAGAGTTTGGTTTTGCAATAGAAGGCAGAGAGAAAAAAGGGTGAAAACAAGTCTGAATCAGAGTTTATTTACTATTTCTAAGGAGCACCTTGAATGCAGATAAAATTTACTATTGTGTAACATCCAATTTTTCTGTTTTTCTTTCCTTTCTCTTCCCCAACAAAAATAGAAATTAGTTATTTGGTTGGCTTCAAATATTTTATATCAACAACTTTTGCAGACACTTTTCTACTTTAAAAAATTAATACAATTTAAATATTGGTGACTTATTTTCTTTAAAATATTCTCAGAAGCCAAACTGTACATCTTTAAGCCAAAGATACCAATAGGAATAAAACAATAATTCTTTCAAAGTCTTTCTCACTCCCTCTTTATCTACACACGCACACAAGGAGTGTGCACATGGGTCTTTCAAGATTCCTTTTCCCAAGGCTGTTTATTAGCTTTTTAATATTTCAGTCATATTGCTAAATAAAGAATATCACCATAGAAAATACAATTAGAAAATTGTGACCAATGTCCTGTTTACCATCAGCACTAATAGTTGGTTTGAACTAAATTGTTTGCACTTAAGAGCTGGAGGTGCGTTAGAATTTTATTAGTGCATTTAGGAATAAATCTTAATTAGAAGCGACACTTTTGATCTTTTTATTCTTCCCAAAGATTTAGCTTTTTTGATGTTTATTTATAGAAAATAGGCTTTATGGATTCTGAACCCAAACTATTTTGTAAGCTGCAACAGTGCAGGAATGATGTCTGGCTTGTTTACTGTTGTTTGTCCAGTGCCTAGGAAAGTGCTTGTAGTGGGCACGCGAGCTTCGTTAAATGAAGAAATGTGCTGTTGTGATATTACCAATGAAGGAGTGTGCTGTTAACAATTGCTACAAACTTGAAGGGTGCGTAATTTAATAACACTATTTAAGTCTCACAACCCAGAAAATCATCAGGATCCTATCAAAAAGACTATCACTTTGTTTTAATTGGCTAGAATATGATTTGTTATTGATGAAAAAGTTTGACAATCAAGTATTTTAATTTAGCGATTTATATCTAAGGAACATATTTAATTTATAAGAATGCACTTCTTTGAAACTTGCAAATAGAAGCAAATGGTAACATAATAGCAATCTAAGTGATTTTTTTTTTGCATTGAAAATATAAATCTGCTGGCAATGTTTATTTTATATAACAAAAATGGAAACAATTAGACCAAATTTTATTAATGATTTAGAATGCTTAATAAATTACACTGTCCAGTCTGCTTTTAGTGATACTAATAAAGATCACACATTATTTCATAATCTCTATAGATCATATATGTTTATGCACACATAATCACCATTAATTGGATTGCTAGAAACTTTGATATATTAACAAAAAGAGATTGTTTTCAGTGGCTTAATCATCTATGCTTAAGTACACATCTAGCACCCAGGAGGTGTTGAACAAAATATACATACAAGGACTTTTATTTTTCAAGAGTAAATTCCATATTATTGAGCCATGTAGATATTTAAGTTCTTCTCTGTATAATTCACCTGCTTACCACATACGTTAATTGGGAAGGGATTCTTGAGTTTGTAAAAGGCAGGAATAGGATATATATACATACATATATACTAGATACATACACAAAAATGCATATATGCATGTCTGAAAGTTGCAAATAGAAAAAAAAATAATGCAATATAAATCTAGAATAGTGACTTTTTTGCACTTTAAATATAAATCTGAAAATGTTTCATCTGACTTTATACAACAAAAATAAGCATGTATAAATGCTTATATCATCCTCACATATATATGATATCAGACATTCATCCATAAAGTCATTCAGGTTTAGATACAGCTAGCATTGGGAAATAATTTTTCTCCCTAAAAGGAGTTATTTTGTTTTTTTAAAAAAAATTTTTTTTCAACGTTTATTTATTTTTGGGACAGAGAGAGACAGAGCATGAATGGGGGAGGGGCACAGAGAGAGGGAGACACAGAATCGGAAACAGGCTCCAGCCTCTGAGCCATCAGCCCAGAGCCTGACGCGGGGCTCGAACTCACGGACCGCGAGATGGTGACCTGGTTGAAGTCGGACGCTTAACCGACTGCGCCACCCAGGCGCCCCAAAGGAGTTATTTTGAATCAATACTTAATATCAAAATAACAAATCTATAGTTATTCACATTAGTTATAAATGCATTAGTATTTAGAATTAATTTATTTGTATTAAAAAGTTTTTGAGACTATTCTAACTACATTGAGATATTTTAGGGGCACCTGGGTGGCTCAGTCGGTTAAGCATCTGACTTTGGCTCAGGTCATGATCTCGCACTCCGTGAGTTCGAGCCCCGCGTTGGGCTCTGTGCTGACAGCTCAGAGCCTGGAGCCTGTTTCGGATTCTGTGTCTCCCTCTCTCTCTGACCCTCCCCTGTTCATGCTCTGTCTCTCCCTGTCTCAAAAATAAACGTTAAAAAAAATATATATATAAAGAGATATTTTAATATAGATTGATCTTTTTATAAAAATAGAAAATGGTTAATGCTATTTAGAATCCTAAACTGCAATTAAATAAATGACAAATGTAATTTGCTATGCAGTTATCTATGTGTTCATACTTTCAGGAATAAATGGCAAAACCTGACTTTAGCAATAGTCTTTCCATCTAAAGTTCTTGTGAACTCTTCAGTGGTAAATCTTTAGGAATTCAGAATAGTCCATTAAAATGGAAAGATCTGTCACTTATACCAATTGGTACATTCAATTTTATCTTGCACAGATGGTTGACATTCATCCATTGACCCTTCCATCTCTAATGGTGGAAAAATTGATCTAGTAAAAAATATTTTCAGTGTTTTGGGGATGGGAGCAATGTGTCTTTGTGCACCCGCTCTCAACTTCTGGGGGAGATGGGGGTGGGGGAAGGGGAGTGTGTGTTGTGTGTTGTCCCAACAGTTAGAGTCCCTTGTATCAGCCGTCACATTCATCAGGCTTCCTCTAAGGTAAATTCAATCCAGTTGACTCAAAGGAACTAAGTTTAGAAGAATGGTGTCAAGTCCCTTTATGGGAGACTCAATTTCTACAGAGAGGAAATTGGAAAGTTGATCTGTTTTTCTACAGCTGCAAAAAACCTATTCCTGCAGAATAATGGTAATCAAAGGAGAAAGTTATTATCAGTCTCTCTTCAGATCTGGACACACACCTAGTTTTAACGTAAGAGTATCTAAAATAGGAGTGCACAAAAAAAATAAGAGTGCACATATTTAAATTAGGTCCACAGGGATCAGGCTAGAAGTGTGGCCACTGGGTAGTAAGGAATGTACTTGTGGCTGAGGGGAAAATGCACTTTTCTCCTAAAGGCAATCAGATGCAAGTAATAGAATATACATCACTGTGCAGGTTGAATAAAGCCCAAGGCTGCCAGATTCCCTGTGTCTACAGAGACACAATCTTGAACCCCTTTCCACTGGCCCCTGCCTTAGCCAGGTACTCCTCTCCAAGCATGGAATATAATCTATGCAACACAGTCACCTGACAAATGATTTTATTTTCTAACCACATTCTACTTCTCTGGTATTCTGAGATCTCTTCCACCCGTGACTTTTACATCCCAACAGAATGTGACATTGGACTGCATCCTTCTTGGTAAAACAGGTATTGCTATACTTTTCCATTCTCTATTGGCAACCTCTTGTCTGAATACAGTTGTTAAAGTAATCCTTTCACCGAAAAAAGAGAAATTAGGGAAACAAACAAAAAATACAGTTGACCATTGAACAACATGGGTTTACCCTGTGCAGGGTCCACATATTTATATGTGGATTTTTTTCAATAAATACAGTACAGTACCATAAATGTATTTTCTCTTATCATTTTCTTAACATTTTATTGTCCCTAAACTTACTCTATAGGATACAATATATAATACAGTTAACATACAAAATGTGTGTTGATATGTTATTGGTAAGGCTACTGGCTATTAGTAAAGTTTTGGGGGGGGGGGGCAAAAGATATATGCAGACTTGTGACTGCATAGGTCACTGCCCCAATACCCACATTGTTGAAAGATCAACTCTATTTTCATTAAACTCAATGTATAAGAATCCTTGTTTCCGAATCTTAAGTGTGGAGAGTAAGTTTCATTTTTAGTCAAGGATAGTGTAACATAATTTTACAACGATTGTGAAAATTGCTACAAGAGCATTTTATAAATATAACCAAATCAGAATGGCTCTTCTACTTTGAGTCCCAAAGCCTTCCGTAGTATCCAGCTTTGCCTGAAAATAAAGGAAATCACTAAGACTTATCTGCTTAAAAATAGTATTTAAAAATGTTTATCCCCTACAAGTTCTAGAAAAGGAATCATCAGATGAATTACACGTGAAACCAATTCTTAGACTTATTCCATTCACAAACATCAATCCTGTACCAACTGCTAATTCTTAGGAAAGACATTTGTTAAAATTTAAGAAGCAGAGTTACCTATTTTCCTTCCAGAAAAATAATAAAAATCATTCTTTTGAAAAATTACCAGATATGCATAAAAATGTTAACTTTAGCAGAAGCCAAAAACAGAGTAAAAGGGGAAAAAAGCATAATAGCAATAAATCTTTATTGGAATCTTTTTAACAAAATAATTTTTAAAAACAAAAGCCCCCCCGCATGTAAACAAGAAAGTAAATAAAGTTAGTTGGCATTATTATGTACATCCAAGAATCAAAACAAATTCTGGGTTAACATTCCATAATCCAGTAAAATGTTTTGACCCATCAATGTTCAGGGAAACTAATACTGTAAACAATGCAACCTTATCTATGAACATCATACAATGCTTCATGAATTATAAATTAAATAGTTTAACTTTTCATTCGTCCCACCAATCCATATGCCATATGGATACTAGCCCTAAAATGGATTTACCTTGTCAACATTAGACCAAAATGTCCATCATCAGATGTTGATCTGGTCACACCTAACTGATCTCTCCTCCAATGTTTATGGTGGGATGTGCTAGAACCCATATATTACAACAGAACTTTTTCAAACTAACCTAATCCTAAATTCTCTAATCTGCCACTTTACTTTTTCCTCACTTTCTATACATACATTAAATACCATAGCAACTTCACCTTAAAAAATACTGCTAATACATTAATACACATTTAGGAAATAATTTCTGACAAAGTTGTAGTTTATTTACCAAGGAAAAAATGCTAATTTTTATTTTAAAATTTAGGTTAAGTATTGTCATAGTAGTCTTAAACTAAAGATGGCTTCCATTTAGAGTGTTCAATATACACAATAAAGATCAAAATTAAACATATTAAATAGTATCTCACATGGGGAAAATTTTCTCAGTTCTTGGAAGAAAGACCAAAATGTAGTTTTATTACTATAAAATGTTATTAATTCAGTGTCTGTTTTTGCTAATTATTTTCATTTTTATAAGCTTTTACAAAAGAGAACCGGATAATTTTTCTAAGAGGCCTCAATATTAATTTAAAATGTAATTTTTTCTGTCAGTTAAAATAATTTAAAGATGTGCACAATATATTTGTTCTATTTAAGGCAGGTGCCAAGCACATTTTGAAAGGTAATAAACTTACCAACTAGAATGTTCTCCCAAAGGAAAAAAAAAAGGAAAAAGGAAAAACCCATGACAGTTTTTAAGACAAATGTTTATATAGCACTCTTCTTTTGGCTCATTTAAAAATAATTTGGCAGCTGAACCGCCTATGGTCCTAACACATATCACTCACAAAGGACAAGCAACAGATACAGAATTAATGATATATTTTTAATATTTTTTACAAGTCTCTTTAGTTGGTGCCTAGTGGCATTTAACAAGATTTTTGTATTCCGTGTAAAAACACATAGAACGTAAACACTACGTAATGAATATAATTTCTCTATGCCATGCAAAAAAGAAGTCAACTTTTTACACATCCTCGCTCCTAAATAGTTCTCATTAAAATCCAACTGTTCCCATTTTTGCATCCTTGTCATTCTTTGGTAAAAGATTCAAAATAGCCATAGGTTAGGAAACAACTGTTTGCTCGTGGTCTTCATTTTTGCAAATAAATGTGTTTTGTAAAAGGAAATCTGCACTGTGCCTGATTTATACTAAATAATTGTAAGTAAGCAAAATATCATAGTTTTTCTGACTAATCTACTCCTAAAGCTTTGAGTTGCCGTTCAATCTCTTCATCGGAGATCGTAGCCTTTGAAGTAGAGGCAGATGGTAAGCTTCGAGCAGCTGATGGAGCTTTGGCCATCTATATTAAAGGTAAAGGGGAAAAAATGTGCATTACCAAATGTGGGGCAAGGACACAAAGGATGTGCTTCAAAGATGTTTACTTTACATTCAAACAAATACAAAATCACGCATCTGACAGGAAAGGTAGCTTACAGTGACAAAAGTGGTAGAAACGATTTCTAACTGAGAGAAGAAGACATTCATACCTTTCCAGAGATTTCAATTCCGATTTCATCAAGAACTTGATTCACAATATCTTGGCTTTCTTCTTCATCATCAGAGCCATCAAAGATGTCATCAAGTGTGTCATTGACTTGGGGGGAACGGGAGAAATAAAGCAATTACTTTCAAACCGATTTCAAGTTAGATTTACAGTTTTAGAAGGTGGTCCAGGTGTAATATTTGTATATTACACAAGGGCAAACTTAACCAACAAACTACAGAAGTCCTTTTTAAATGTTCGTGAAGTTCACTTATACATTTTTGAGTTACTAAATCTGGAGTAATTTTCGTTGCAACACAAATTTTCCTATAATAAAACAAGTCTACCCTGATTTTTTTAAATGTGTATTTAATAAACAACAACTATATGAAATTCACAGCTAAAGGCTTAAAGTGTTTTTGTTTTTGTTTTTTTTTTTGAGTGAGAGAAAGTTATGGAGGGGCAGAAAGAGAGGGGGAGAGAGAATTCCAAGCAGGCTCCATGCTGTCCGCAAAGAGCCCGAAATGGGGCTTGATGTCACAAACCATGAAATCATGACCTGAGCCGAAATCAAGAGTCAGATGATCAACCGAATTAGCCACCCAGGCACCCCTAAAGTTTTAAAATATGATTCCACAAATTGTATTCATTGAGCTAGTAGCTGTTAAATCTGACCATGGAAGAATATTTAGGAATCAAGTATCTTATAAATATTTGGGAGACAATTTGCTCTGTTTATACCTATAATTATTTTTCAACTTAAATTTATATTCAACATGTAGGTAGAATATTCTAACAAAATCTAAGGTTCAATATTTTATTAAACTTGTGTAAAGAATGATGTCCAATTTAACCGTGCAAAGATTATTACTGCTATATCCCTCTCTTCCTCCCTTCTCTTCCCAAACTATTTATGGAAAGCCTTCTGTACAGAAGGTATCATGTTAGGATTATGCCTTATTATCCCTGGATCAAAGGGCCTAGCATGTACAAATACAATTAATGGATAAAGGGAGAAAAATGAAGACCTTAAGTAGTTTACACTTAAAATAGAAAAGAAAAAATCAGATTGTGGTAACTAAGATAAAATGATTATAAAAAGGGAAGAGATTACATCCAACTGGGAGGAAGTAACATGTGAGGTGGTCCTTGAAGGCTGCAAAGCATTTGATCAAACAGGTGGAATAGGATGAGCAAAGACTTGGTGGAAGACAATAGGGATATATTCAAGGAAGATTAAGTCCTTCTGTTGTGTGCATGAGTGGAAAATGCTTAGGAGGGAAAGAATTAAAGCAGATGGACCATAATCATTCTCCTGATCACTGGGGGATGCCCCCAAAGGAAAAAAAGACAGGTAATAAAGTCTATCTCCTTGTAAGTACGCTGCTAATTGTACTCCTGGTAAACAGACTAATATTTGCCAGTAAGAGTGTCCTTGTCTATGGAATGTTGTTAGCAGAATGTCCTTGGTTTAGGATTGCTATAGTAAACAAACCTACAATGTAGGAGTTTATGTGCGATGACTTCCTAGGAAATATCAGCTAAGACAGATAACCATCTGAGGGATAAATTTAAGATGTTTCATAACCTAAATGTTTCCTTCAACATGAGATGATATGCAAACCTCATTAGCCACATCATCTATTATTCTGGGTCAAAGAGCTTATGTCTGATATGGGAAAAAAAGATCTGGGGAATAATCTGAGATGTCCCAGCCCTCTCCCTGTTTCACATGTGCATCTTAATTGCTTGTATCCTTGACAATATTAATAAAGCTCTCTGGTTGGTATGAGCATGATTTGACAATTTGATTTTTTGTGTTAGCTCAAAAAGTAAATTTGGAAAAGGTTATATTAAATTTAAGGACAAAAAATGAAATATCATCTCTGAAGAAATAAAGCAAATGTCAAGACTTCAATTAGAGTCTCAATTCTTCCATTTAGTACCTATTCAACTTGTGGAGACCGTCCTTTTACCTCTGCTCACTGGCAAGATAAAGGGGCATGACTTGAAAATTGTTTTTGATTTACATCTGAGAATTTTATTTTGAAGTCAGCAAGAAGCAACTAAAGGAATCTCTGGCATGCTCAGAGATAAGTTTCTGGAAAAATAATTTAGCAGCTGTTATAATCCAATGCTAGTGAAGTAATGATGGAGGTGGGAAATCCAGGTCAAAGTCTGTAAGTGCCTCAAGAAGTAGTGAAGAAAAAAAATGAAAGAAGGGAATAACAGAAAGGTATAATCCGGGATTAAAAAGAATGCTTTCAGAAAAACTGTAATTAACCATTTATAAATATATGTATACATACATATATATAAAATATGGTTATGTAACATATACATATGTGTGTATGTGTGTATATGTGTGTGTGTGTATATATATATATACATAAAAAAATATATACATATATATATATATAATACAGACTTCTCAAAGAACCTGTTTCCAAAACTTGAATGTGAACAAGATCTGGAGCAGCAGTGCACAACATAAATATCAATTGGAAAAAGATCTATCAATTTAAACCTTGAATCCTTGACTTTACCTTTAAATGAAACACTGTTAATGTAATTTAGTAGGTTATAGAAGAAATGAGTAATCACCAACAATTACTATTCTTTCAGACTCATTTGCCAAGTACTAAAACATAAATGAAAACTATGATAGATAAGAGTTGTAAGTATGAGCTTATTGATTCTCTTCATTATAGCTTAATGGAAAAGTTAATTCCTCTAAGATCTCACACCTGTGCCATCACTGGAAGCCACATAAACATGATACTGCAATCATTATATAAATGACAATTCTCACAGTCATTAAAAATTCACTAATGATTCAAAAAAGTCATATTTTTAAAGATTCAAAGTGAAAGCTAAAAAAATTTTTGAACTATCAAAGATACACATACAATTTCATTATCTCCTAAAAGGAAAATAGATATTCTGAAATTGAATACTTGAACAGTTGTGAGTTTAGTAATTTAATCTGGTAATTTAATCTGACACTATTTTATACACTACATGCCATTAAATTAAAATGCTAGTAACTATGCAGAACTAATCTGGCATAGCTGTACATAATTGTAAAACAATTAGGAAATATCTTTGCAAAATAATGATATCAGTTTAACATATCATTTCAGGTAATTATTCAATGTTGACCAGATGCTGTAACTGGCAAAATAAAGATTGGTATTGTCTTTCTGGGAAGAATTTGGTAGTATAAACCAAAAGCCTTATAAACGTTAATACTCTGAGATTCAGAAAAGTAGACAAAAATAATATAGAAACATTTATCAAAGGATTATCAAATACAAATTTTAAAACAGTCTTATTGACCAATGTAAGAATGGTTCAATAAATTAAGATGATATTATTTAATATCGATGTGATGCAGTATTTTTTTTTAGTGTTTATTTTTGAGAGATACAGAGACAGAATGTGAGTGGGTTAGGGGCAGAGAGAGAGGGAGACACAGAATCTGAAGCAGGCTCCAGGCTCTGAGCTGTCAGCACAGAGCCTGACGCGGGGCTCGAACTCACAAGCTGTGAGATCATGACCTGGGCCGAAGTTGGACACTCAACCCATTGAGGCACCCAGGAGCTCCAATGTTATGCAGTATTAACGCCATTTAAAAAAAAGACTTCAGAGAAGACTTAAGGTCATAAGTACATGCGTATGTCATACTAGTATGTTTTTTAAAAGCAGAATAAGGTTCAAAATTACACATATAATAGGATTAACTACTATAAGATATGGAAAAATATAGGAAAGAAACATACCATATTAACAGTAACTATATCTGTGAGATGTGATAATAGATTTTTCATAAATTTCATTCCTTTGTATTCCCTATATTTCTACTACAACATGCAATTAGCTTATAGTCAAAAAGAAGAAAACTAAGTATTAAGTAACTCTGGAAAGGAAAAGAAAAAAATAACAGAAGAGCTCCATTATCTCTACCTCCAATAAAACCACACATCTTCTACAGTATGAAAGAATCAACACAACTCTGAAACTATCAAATTCATATCAGGAAGTTATTTTATTCACAAGTTGGTTTTGCTGCACTAATCAATAAAGTAAAACTGCTGTGGCCAATATGGCATAGAAATATGGCATATCATATTTTATATTTTTCCTTCCACTAAAGTTGGATAGAATTTTGAGCCTTATACATTGCCAATTTAAAAATGCATTAGGAGTGCCTGGGTGGCTTAGTCGGTTAAGCGTCCAACTTCAGCTCAGGTCATGATCTCACGGTTTGTGAGTTTGAGCTGAGTTTGAGCGCCCCAGACCCCCATCAAGCTTTGTGCTGACAGCTCAGAGCCTGGAGCCTGCTTCAGATTCTGTGTTTTACTCTTTTGCTCCTCCCCTGCTCTCTCTCTCTTAAAAACAAACATTTAAAAAATTTTTTAATTAAATAAAAATTATTAGAGTTACAATACAGACATCTATTCAGAAGGGTGCTATATCATTTTTTTCAACATTTGTCCTTTTATGGATTAGAATATAAGGTTGCTAGTAAATAAACTTGGCTAACTCAAAGATGAAAAAACTGCAAATTTCATTATAAGTTATTAAACTTACTCATTTCTTCAGTCATTTCCATTTTCATGTTCTCCTTCTGGAAGTTCTGCATTGTTTGTAACGTCTTTTGTGGATCCATCTTCTTGTTAACTGCTTGCATTGTCTTTAAATATATGAAAAGATTCGTGTTGGCTACATAATTGGAAAAATTTTACTATGAAATAAGTTCAAAGGAAACACATCAAATTAGATACAGGGTTTCTAAAAATATACATTCTGTCATCATCAAATATAAGAGTACAAAGTATTCTAGAAAAAAATGAAATATTTGGATACCATCTGCTTAACCATCTGCTTGTATAATAAAGACCAGGTGAAAAACTCATATGAACAGTAGGCAAAATAAATAAATAAATAAGTAAATAAATAAATAAATAAAGTAATTAAAAAACATTGTCAGCAACAACAAAAAATCCAATGCTATTCAAATGGAAAAACTACATTTGCTTATTATGTGCGAAGCAGTTAATGTCTAAATTGAAAATAATTGTAATTTAAATTTTACAAAATTTGTCACTTAGCTTTTGATGTCTAAATGAAAAAGGATACACAGCATGAATACTTAAACCGTTAACATATTTTAAATCACGGTTTGGAGAAATGAACAGAACGAGTTTTACAAAAAAATGTGAAAAGAATTCTTACATTTTATATCACAAGTTATTTCATTAAAAGAGATTAATGCTATCTAGTATGGGCAAATATTTTATACATATTATATAGAAAATTTACATATGTATTACACAGTTAGTTCAGTATTGAAAGATACTATACAATATAAAACACATCAGTTTCAAAGATACCAAGCAGTCTTTTCTCAATCTGTATGTAATGCTGCAGCCAAAGTAACTAGTAACACTGGATTTCCCCCATCCCCCTCCAGCGCATACCTCTCAAGTGGCTTTCCATTGCTCTCAGTAGTAAAAGCCAAATTCCAGAATTCCCTGAGACCAACCACCACCAAACTCTGCTGAACAAGCTAGTCTTATTTTGTACCGCTGCCGTCTAGCCACACTGATCTCACTTGTTATAAATGAAATTCTCCATTTATTGATGTAAATTATATTACTTGCAACTTAATACTAACAACGATGAGAATGATGATAAAGCAGTAAATGCCTATATAGCCTTAACTATGTGCCAGGCCCTGTACCTAAAGCATAATTATTTATATATAACATTTAAAGTTAAAAGACATTTAGACCTAACAAATGTTTATGTACTAGGCATCACCATTTTCCCTACACTATAAATGGAGAATGAAGGCACAGAAAGGCAAATTCACTTGCCACAAGTCCTAAAGCTACTGAATAGAAGTGAGATTTGAACTCAAGTAATCTGGTTCAAAATGTATGCTCCTAATCACTACACTGAACCACCTCTTCGAGTGAGCTGTTTTTGGAACAGACTGTCCATTTTAAGCCCCTGCCTGGTTTTGCTGTCTACTTCATCCCCATCATTTGTTATAGTACCTACTCGAGGGTCTAAACAAGTATTTGCGGAATTAAGACATTTCTAAGATAATTAAGTGAAAATTCCAGTTCAGCCATCTCTGCATGGCAGGACCATATTCAGTACCTTCTCCTAACCTACTACCTGTAAAAGAAAAAACTGCAAAGTAGATGGTTTTCCCCTTATTACTGAAAGGTGACCCAGCTCAACTGTGTGATCATCACATATGATCTTTTCCCAAATTAGATGTTTAGTCCTGTCCACTTGTGAAAACAAAAAAGGAAAACGAAAGTTTTTGCTCTTAACTGTGTATTTTTTACTGTAAAATGACAAAGATCCATCAAGAGTAAATTAACAGAACAAACTTACATTGAAATTTCCTCCATTTTTTTTAAGAACATAATGTGTCACTATACTTACTGCACCTGAGAAAGGCAAATTCTATATTCGTGTGCTCTGTAATCTAAAAAACAATTATAGTTGCTCCTCAATATTTCTGGATTCCATATGTGTGGATATGCCTACTCACTAAATTTATTTGTAACTGCAGACCAATACTCACAGTGCTTTTCTGTTCTCTGTGGACACACAGGGAACGGCAAAAAAATTGAGTTATCCAACATGATTGTTTCCAGCTGAGGTCAAACAAGGTGACCTCTGCTTTCTTGTCTCAACTCTCATACTGTACACAAGTGTCCTTATTGTGGTCTATTTAGTGCCACATTTTTGTAACTTTTGTTGATGACTTTGCCATTTAAAATGGCCCCAACCATAGTACTAAAGTGTTGTGTAGTGCTCCTAAGTGCAGGAAGCTATAATGTGTTTGTGGAAAAATACATATTAGCTCTGATTAGGCATGAATTCAATGTTAATGAATCAATAATACTTATTAAATATGGAGTCCTTCAACAGAAACACACATTAAACAATGTTAGTGTATAAGTTGGTTGACAAAAATGTTGTCACCAAAGGCTCACAGGAACCTAACCTTGTATTTCCCCTAGGAGCAATGATTCGATACTCACTAACTCAGTGTTCCCAACTACAGAACATTAACTACTTCAAGTAACAAGAATCCACTGTACATACCATTTTTCTAATATGAACTTCATACTTGCTCTTCCTCTGTGGCTTTCTTTTCTTTTGGTCTCCATATTCAAATACTTCTCCTTCCTTATATTTAACAACTAGTGATATTTTTCACACCTAGGTCTTCTAAAAGTCTTTCAGATCACTCAATTCAAAGATCTGAACAGTTCACTGAAATTTAGCACACACTGATGTATAGTGGATAGTTTCCCCGTTAGAAATAGTTTAACCTCCCTGCTCCTTACTCCCACCCCATCCTCAACTGAACAATAAAATCTGTGAGAGCAGCGCCTTTGTCTTAAAAGTCTTCTTATTCTTCACAGTACTTCATACACATCAAGGGGCTCTTTATTAAAAAATCAAAAAGCTCAAAGTCCTTTAAACTCCAGAGTGAAAACATTTATTTTTTTATACAAAGGGTGTAAGTTAAACATAATTTTCTGACAAAATTAACTGGTAAATCCTTCTGACAGAAATCACATGTCCTTCTGACATATACATGAAAATGGATCAAGAGGAAATTACTACTCAGAAGTAATCAAAACTTACAGCTTAATGAAATAACAAGACCAAAAATCTTCTGACAATTTAAGGGAAAAAGCAAATAATACTTTAAGTCAATTTAAAAAATTTAGAAGCTAAATGTGACCCTGGGACAATCAACATGTCCTAACAAAGAAATTTTATAGTAAAACAAATCAGTAAAGAATCTATGTACACCTGAATCTAATATAATATTGTATGTTAACTATATTTCAATGAAAAAAATCTAGAAGTATTTATTTGGATTATCTAGTCTTATAACTTCTTTTACTAAATATTACACAGATTCTGTACCCCATATACATCAGGAGGTACTTTTAAATCTGATTTGAATACTGACATTTAAATATCTTAGATAAAATTATAAATGTATGGATATAAAGGTCCCCACTTACTTTTGCTGTAGTAGACATTGCTCCTGCCATCTTCATCTGGGAATTCATCACTTTTGTTTGTGTGGACATAGAAGTGACTTTAGAACTTACAGCAAAAGTTCTTGTTTTCTGTTTCCGTAGATGAACAAGCTGTTTTGCTAAAACTCTGCAAGCTTCTTTATTACCAATCTTAGCCATTTTCTTAATTTCTAATTCCTAAGAAAGGAAATAAAAACAGGGGGAAAAATCATTGATAGGTCGTTCCCAATGATTTATTTCAGAAGAAAAATCAAACACACATCATATACCCTTTTCTCCCTGATCATGAAGACAGGAAGAGGCAGTCATAAGGTCAGAGAAAAAGAGTAATTGGAGAGGGCAATTTATTCCATATGTTTACATGGGAAAGACAGAACTAGTACCTTCATCCACAAACACAAAGCAAGTCTACAAAATAGTATTCACAAAAAGCCCCAGAAGAAAAGGAAAAAGCTCAACCCAAAAGTCAGTAGGATAAAGAAAAACAAAAAACAAAAAACAACAACGAGTTGGTGGGACAGAGAAAAAAGCACAAGGGTAGATTTAAGGCTAATTATATAGACAATTAAATTAAGTAAGAAGGTTCATCCAACACCTTAATAAAAGGCAAGTTGTCATTTTAGATAAGAATATAAACCCAAATATATGCTATATCAAGAAACCAAATTTAATTACAAAAAACAAAACTAAGTAAAAGGATAGGAAATATATTCTATAATTATTTATTAAATTCTGAAAATCTGGAATGGCTACATTAATATCAGATTTAAAAAAACTTGAGAAAGGAATATCATAGGAAATAAAAAGGGGCATTTCATAATGATAAAGATATATTTCATAATATAAAGATACTAAAACAATCCTATATGTGCATGCATCTAAGAACAGTGCTTCAACCTTGAAGCACAGGGGCGCCTGCGTGGCTTAGTCAGTTAAGTGTCCAACTTCAGCTCAGGTCATGATCTCACAGTTCAAGAGTGAGTTCAAGCCCCGCATCGGGCCCTGTGCTGACAGCTCAGAGCCTGGAGCTTGCTTCGGATTCTGTGTCTCCGTCTCTTTCTGCCTCCCCCCTGCTCACGCTCTCTCTCTCTCTCAAAAATAAATAAACATTAAAAAAAAATATGGGAAGCACAACTGAAAGAACTGAAAAGAGAAACAAATACACAATTAGTATGAGGAATATCAACAACTTCTCTCTTAAGTGCACGGCTATAATTGTTAGAACATGTGAAGAGAGACTATGTAATGCTATAGACTTACAAAAACACTATCACCAACTTGACCTAAACAACATTTTTATTTTTAAAATAACAACAGCAGAACATTCTTTTTACAAGTGTACACTAAAAAAGAAGAAAAATCACCAAAATATACCACATTTTGTATCAGAAAACAAGGCTCAATAAATTTACAAGGACTGAAATCATACAAAGTGTGTTCTCTAACCACATGAAATAAAACTGGAAATCTGGAAAACTGGAAGGAATATCATAAATAAGCAGAAATTAAACAACATGGTTCTAAATAAGTCATGGGTTGGAAAGATCTCAGGAGAATAAGATAATATTTTGAACTTGGAACAAAAAGGAAAATGCAACATATCAAAATGTGTGGGCTATAGTTAAAACAGTTCTTAGAGGGAACTTTATAGCATTAAAGCTTATGTTAGAAAAAAATGAATATCTCATAAGCTTCAAAATAGAGAAAGTAAAAAAAAAGTAAAACACTAAGTAAACAAGTAAAAATATAAACAATAAAAGAAATCTAGATAATAGGAAAGAAAAAACAATATAGAAAATTAATGAAATCAAAAGCCATTTTTTATAAGAGATTGACCTTTGGCATTGATAGACCATTAGCCAGATAGATGAGGGGAAAAAGTGATACAAAGAGAGCATAAAAATTACAAAGATGAGGAATGCAAAGGGGGGCATCACTTCATATCCTAAAGATGTTAAAGGATAATATGGGAACATTATGAATAACAGGTCATTACATTTTAACATTTAGTAAACATGGATCTTGACAGATGCTAACTACCAAAGCTCATTTAAAAAGACAGATTATTGGGGGACCTGGGTGGCTCAGTCGGTTGAGCGTCCGACTTCGGCTCAGGTCATGATCTCACAGTTTGTGAGTTCGAGCCCCACGTCGGCCTCTGTGCTGACAGCTAGGAGCCTGGAGCCTGCTTCAGATTCTGTGTCTCCTCTCTCTGCCCCTCTCCCACTTGTGCCCTGTCTCTCTCTATCTCTCAAAAATAAATAAATGTAAAAAAAAAAATTAAAATAAAATAAAATAAAAAGATTATCTGATGATCCATTCTGTAGCTGTTTTTTCTAAAAACTGAACTGGTAGTTTAAGAACCTATCCACAAAGACAGCTTTACTGATGAATCTTCTCAAATATTTAAGGAAGAAATACACATTCTTCCAGTAAAGAAATGAGAAACCAACTCATGCTTTAAAGTCAGCATCACTCAGATGTCAAAACCAAATAAAGACTCTGCATGAAAAGATAACTACAAATCAGTATCTTTCACAAACACAGATACAAATATTCTTTACTTTTTCTTTGTGAGAGACAGAGGGATAACACATACAGGAGGGGCAGAAGAGGGGTAGGAGAGAGAGAATCTCAAGCACGTTCCATATGCAACACAGGTTTGATCCAACAACCATGATATCACGACCTGAGTCAAAATGAAGAGTTGGACACTTAACTGACTGAGTCACCCAGCACCCCTAGATGCAAATACAGTAAAACCTTGGACTGCGAGTGTTCTGCAAGACAAGCAAACATTTCTAATAATTTTTAACTTGATAAACAAGCGATGTCTTGCAATATGAGTAGTGTGTGATGATGAACGTCACATGATCACAACTGAGCCAATGGTTCTTCTCTCTCTCTCTCTCTCCATATCACTGTGGAATTGTGAGTGATCGTCTCCCATGCTCAGATGCTCGATCTTAGACTGAGATGTTTGGCAGAAATTGGTGATTTTTCAGAATGTTGGAAGGTGCCCACAACTGGCACTAGTGTATTTTTTGTCACTTCAAAGCACCAATGGATGGTTTTTTGCTTTTCCAAACAAGAGTAAGCTTAGGAATGTTCTGCTTCATTCCAGGTCAGGCTGCCTTCATATAGAGACCCTTTCCCCTGCTGCCTTATTGTCAGTTACATTAAATACAGTATATGACAAAAGTTTATAAATACTGTACTGTAGTCAACATCTGTGTGAGTGTACCCCCACACAGGAAAAGGTTGAAAAAAAGGCGGTAAGATGAAGGAGATGATTATGGTGAAAGTTAAGGAAATTATCGAGAAGTACAAACAAGGTATGCAAGTGGCTGAAACTGCAAGATTTTATAAGAAGTCTATGTCTGCATCTTGTCTGCAGTGAAGGAGGAGGAAAAGGCAGAGGAATCCCTCACTTCAAATGAGATTAGGGAGATGTGTAAAATGTGAGATATAGCGCAAAATTCTGTAGAAAAGCACACCCAAATAAGGCTGTGGCAGTGCAAACAACAAATCTGTTTAACAACAGTGCAATGTCACACTTAACGTGAAATCCTCAAAAGGAAGCAAAAGCAAGTATCATTGGATAGGTTCTCTGTAAAGCTGCATGAAAAGAAAAAGATTCCATTGAGCCAATAGATAGTATTGATTGTTAGTGACAATGAAAGTTGTCCTACACAATAACCCTCCTCTCTCTGGTCTCTCACATACCAGCCACAAAGGTTTTCAAAGGTAAGTGCAGGCTAATTTGCTTATTTTCCTTTATATTTTGTATTTTCCTTATTATTTTGTATTGTATTACAATATTGTAATCATTTTTATATTAATATTTTGGGGTTGTGGAACGAATCATGTGAGTTTCCATTATTTCTTATGGGGCAATTTGCTTTGATATACAAGTGCTTTGGATTACAAGCATTTGGATTACAAGCATTTCTGGAATGAACTGTGCTCGCAAACCAAGGTTTTACTGTATTCTTAACAAATTTCAGCTTACTGAAAATAGTATCTCAAAAAAACACGTCATTACCAATGTAACTTATCCCAGGAGCAAAAGCCTGATTTTAACTTTAATAAATCAATAAATGCAATTCACTAGGTTAACAGACTAAAGAAGAAAAACTGCATGACCATCAGCTCAAAAGATGCAGAAGTGAACCTCCATGTTCACCTGATAACACAGTGAAACTTAATTCAATATGGTTCAGTGTCCTAAATGTAACAACTAAAACTATAATTCTTCTAGGAGAAAACAGAAGGGAAAATATTAGCGACTTTGGGTTAGAGAAAGATTTCTTAGGACACTAAAAGTACTAGTCATAGAAGAAGAAATTTCACTTGATTAAAATAAAAATCTTCTGTTCCACAAAAGACACTATTCGGAAAATAAAAGAGGCAAGGCCAATAACTGGAGAAGATATTTACCAAATACATATTTAATAAAGTACTTATATTTGAAATATATAAAAAGCTCTTACAAATAAACAAAAGGAAACAACATGATGAAAAAAATGGGTAAAATATTTCAATAGACACTTTTGGCAAAAAGATATGTAAATGGCAAACAGGCACATGAAAAGATGCTGAACGTCATTAGCAATAAGTGAAATGCAATTTAAAATGACCATCTACTATACACCACTAGAATGACTAATATGTAAAGACTGTTGACTCCAACTATTAGCCAGGTTGTGGAACAACTTTACTTTCATATCTAGCTGGTGGGAACAGAAAACATTACAGCTGATTTGAAAAATTGTCTAGTAGTTTCTTACACAGTTAAACATACATTTACCCCATAATCTAGCAATCCCAATCCTAGAGATATATCCAAGAGAAACGAAAATATATGTTCACACAAAGACTCCAATTGTATCTTAATAGCAACTTCATTCAAAATAGCCCAAACCTGGAAATAACCCAAATATCCACTGGCTGTTGAACAGATAAATAAACATGAAAACACCCATACAATAAAGTAATATTCATCAATTAAAAAATTAATACTGATTATATAACATTGATTAATCTCAAAATAATTATGACTGAAGGAAACCACATTAAAAAAAAGTATTCATAGGGGCGCCTGGGTGACTCAGTTGGTTAAGCATCCAACTTCGGCTCAGGTCATGATCTCACGGTTTGTGGGTCTGAGCCCTGCCATCGGGCTCTGTGCTGCCAGCTCAGGGCGTGGAGCCTGCTTCAGATTCTGTCTCCCTTTCTTTCTGCCCCTCCCCCACTGTACTCTGTATGTCTCTCAAAGGTGAATAAATGTTAAAAAAAAAAAAATTAAAGTATTCATATTATATGATTTCATTTATATAAAGTCTAGAAAATGTAAACTAACCTACAGTGACAGATCAGTATTTACTGCAAAGGAGGGTGTCAGGGAGGGATGGATAGGTAAAAGTAATTGCGAAGGGAATAAGGAAACTTTTCCGGATGGTGGGGATGTTCATTATTATCTTGATTGTAGTAAAGGTTTCAGCATATATATATATATATATATATATATATATATATATATGCTGAAATGTATCAAATTATATGCTTTAAATAATGGAGTTTACTGCATGTCAATAATACGTCAATCATGCTGTTTGTTTAAAAGATTTAAAGCAACATATAAAAACATAACATAAAAATATTTAAAGACAAGCAAGACAGTCTATTTAAAAAAAAGGACATTCATTATCACAGACATAATGATCACTAAAACATCAAGTAAGATATCTGTGAGTTAACATAATTATTTCCTGTAACTTTTTGTTATTCAGGACCATTTAATCTTTGTTGTTAACTGACAATAAAGTAGCTGTGTTTTGAGAAATATTTCCTCCTGGGCATTCATGACTTCTACAAACTGAAGAATAATTTGATTTTATAATCAGCAGAATACACAGAATCCTGATAAAAGTCAGCAGAATGACACAATAAACGAAGGTAAGCAGAAAATTCAGGAAGACATAAAATGCCATTTCTTAGTAAATCACTTACCACCTGCCATGTGTCTTTTTCTTAGTTAGCTAATTATTCTAACACTAATTTCCAAATTTGTTTGAAAAGTTAAGCTGAAATTTAATGTTCTACTTACCAGCTGTTTTTCTTGTTTCTCTAAAGCTGCTCGATCTCTGATTATAGCCCTCTGCGTACCTCGTAATTCTCGATTCTGTTCCTTTATTACATCTAAGAGAATCACAAAAAAAACTTAAATGTAATTTTCTTCAATACCATTTAAAATATCAGACTTGGAGACTTTATTAAAAAAAAAGAAACCATGTTTTACTAGATGTTAATTTTTTTAATTCAATATAGTACATATATATAAAGTCAAATATATTAAAACTTGGACCATAAATATTAATTAAAGAACTACAAAAGATAACTGCAGATATGCTATAGTATCCAAAAGTGTATATACATCACAATAAAAGATTCCCTTAGAGAACTGATACTATGCAATGTTTTATATAGCACATAAATATGTCACAAACACATTCTTCATCTCTTCTTACCCCAGTATTATATGAAATTCCAGGCAGGAAGACAGGTCACTAAGTCATCATATCATCACAACAGAGTGAAATAGTAGACCTTCCAATGAGGCAGACCTGGATTTGAATCCTCCCTCTGCCACCTGATCATTATATGATGATATCTTGGGAAAGTTAGTTAATATTCTAAACCTCAGGTTGCTTATTCATAAAATAAGGATAATTGTTAAGGAGTAAATAACACACAATGTCCTGATACACTATTAAAGTTCCACTCAATCTTGAAGTTTTTCTAATTTATTCATTTGGACCCATCAGGTCCCATCTTTTGAAGAATTAAAGTGCTAGTCTAGGTCCAAGGGACTATAATTTGGGTTAGCTGTTACTAAATAGTAATTTCTTAAAAAATCACAGATATTGATGGTAATTCTTGCCAAAACTGATCTTTCATTACCAGGAACCTTGCGAAGTGTTGTACATATATTATGCAATATAATATCGACAATAATGCTATGGAGTTGATTTTTCTATTATTTTAAATTTTTTTTTAACATTTATTCATTTTTGAGAGACAGAGTGTGAGTGGGGGAGGGGCAGACAGAGGCGAGAGAGGGAGACACAGCATCCAAAGCAGGCTCCAGGCTCCAAGCTGTTAGCACACAGCCCGAGGCGGGGCTCGAACTCATGAACCCAAGAGATCATGACCTGAGCAGAAGTCACGCGGGCTCTTAAATGACTGAGCCGCCTAGGGGCCCCTTATTTTACATTTAAAGAAAACTGAGAGTTGGGAAGTTTCAATAACTTGCCCAAGGTCACAAGATAGTATGCAGTAATGCCAGATTTGGATCCAAGTGTTGTCTCCTGAATCAGTAATCTTAATCACTTCACTAGAGTACCTTTCTAGTCAAGAAGTAGATTTAAAAACAATGGTAACAGAAAGAATAGTCTCTTTATCAAATGGCATTGGGACAATAGGATGTCTACATGAAAAAGAATGAAATTGGGCCCCTACCTCACAATGTATATGAAAATTAACTAAAAAAAGATTAATGACCCAAATGTAAGAACTGAAATTACATAATTCTTAGAAGAATACATAGGAGTAAATCTGCATGATCTAGGACTTAGCAATAGATTCTTAGATATGACACTAAAAGCATGAACAACAAAAGAAAAAAAAAGATAAATTGGACTTTGTTAAAATTAAAGGCTGTGCACCAAAGGAAAGACATCCCACAGAAAAGGAAAAAATATATACAAACTATATATACATATATATATACACACATACACACAACTTATTAATATATAGAGAGTCTAGTATTCAGAATATATAAATAACTCTTAAAATACCAAAACAAGACTACACACACACGCACACACATATATGTCAAGAGTCTAGTATCCAGAATATAAAAATAACTCTTAAAACTCAAAAACAAGACAATCAAATTAAAAATGGTTGAAGGACCTGAATAGACACTTATACAAAGGAGATACAGAAATGGACAATAAACACAAAAAGAAGATGCTCAACATCATTAGTCATAAGGGAAATGAGAGACATTTCACATCCACCAGAATGGCTATAATCAAAAACAAAAAAGGAAAATAACAAGTGTTATGAGAATGTGAAGACTGGTACCCTTATATATTGGTGGTAAGAATGTAAACTGTTTCAGCCACTGTGGATAAAAATTTGGTGGTTCCTTAACAAGTTAAACATAAAATTACCATATGATCTTACCAACTCCACTTCTAGGTATGAGAGCTGGAGTATAATAAGAAATGAAGTCCTGATACATACTACAACATGAATAAACCATTAATATATTATACTAAGTGAAAGATGCCAGATACAAATGGTAACACTTTATGATTATACTCAGATGAGATATCAGAATAGATTGATCATAGGGGCGCTTGGGTGGCTCAGTCGGTTAAGTGTCCGACTTCGGTTCAGGTCATGATCTCACAGCTCCTGGGTTCAAGCCCCGTGTCGGGTTCTGTGCTGTCAGCTCAGAGCCTGGAGCCTGCTTTGGATTCCGTGTCTCCCTCTCTCTCTGCCCCTCCCCTGCTCATGCTCTGTCTCTGTGCCTCAAAAATGAATAAACATTAAAAAAAAATTAAAAAAAAAAAGAAAAAATAGACAAATCACAAAGACAGAAAGCAGACTGGTATTTGCCAGGGGTTGGGGAGAGAGAATGCGGAGTCACTGCTTATCATGTACAGGATTTTGGTGTGAGGTGATGAAATGTTTTAGAACTAGAGATGGTGGTTACACCCCATCGTGAAAGTACTAATGCCACTGAACTGCTGTTCACTTTACAATGGTTAACGTTATGTGAATTTCACCTCAAATAAAACGACAGAGCCAACACTCGTTATCCTTTTACTGATGGAACACCAACCTTATACATTTCTGTGTATAATGTATAACTTTACTCATAATAAAAATAACCATGGTCACCTGGGTGGCTCAGTTGGTTAAGTGCCCGCTCTTGATCTCAGCTCAGGTCATTATCTCATGGTTGGTGAGCGGAGTCTCACATCAGGCTCCGCGCTGATAGCATGCAGCTTGCTTGAGATTCTCTCTCCCTGTCTCTCTGCCCCTCTGCCCCTAATAGTTGAATAGGTTTCTTTGCTCCAAGGCCTCTAAGACTATTTAGTATATGAATATGCAGTCAATTCTTAAGTGGAGAACATATTATAGATTATTTCCTACATTTGTTAAGTCAAGAATTCCTTTTAAGAATCTCTATTAACATTTCCTAGATGTTAATGTTCCATGGAGCA
Organism: Herpailurus yagouaroundi; assembly: GCF_014898765.1. Lineage (NCBI taxonomy): Eukaryota > Metazoa > Chordata > Mammalia > Carnivora > Felidae > Herpailurus > Herpailurus yagouaroundi. The sequence continues at coordinate 40,501,312 of NW_024412403.1, read as the reverse complement.
CTGGTTGGGATTCTGTTCTAAAATAACACAATTTATTAGTTTCCTACGGCTGCTATAACAAATACCACAGACTGGGTAGCTTAAAAAACAGAAAACTAAGTTTCTCACAGTTCTGGAAGCTGAAAGTCCAAGGTCAAGGTATTGGCAGGTATGATTTTTCCTGAGGTCTCTCTCTTTAGCCTGCAGATGTCTGCCTTCTTTGCTGTGTTCTCATATGGCCTTTTCTGTGTGTGTGCCCATCCCTGGTACCTCTTTCTCTTCTAATAAGGTCACCCTCGCCCTGAATTAGGGTCACATCTTCATAACCTTTTAACCTCAATTACCTCTTTACAACCCTATCTCCAAATACAGTCACATTAGGGGTTAGGACTTAGCACGAATTTTGCAGGGGTGCCTGGGTGGCTCAGTCAGTTAAGCATCCAACTCTTGATTTCAGCTCAGGTCATGATCTCATGGTTCATGGGATCAAGCCCAAGTCCATGCTGTGCTGCTTGAAGCCTGCTTAGAATTCTCTCTCTCCTTCTTTCTCTGCCCCTCCCCTACTTGCACTTTTTCTCTCTCCCCACCCTTCCCCAGCTTACTAGCTCACATGTGTTCTCTCTCTCCCTCTCAAAATGAATAAACTTAAAAACAAAAAACAAAAAACATGAATTTTGTGGGCATACAATTCAGTCCACAGCACACAATCTTTCCTCTGACAGGTGCAGACAGACACTAAGTGGCAAAGCTCTTATTTCCCTATCTTTAAAAGCGATCACGAGCCTTTTCATCCTCAACACTCAAAGACTCCTAATTTTCTTCTTTTGAACTTGGCACCCTATCTTGCCAAAGCCAACGAATTGGTATAAAAACATTCACCACTTACCCTACTGTTTCAACAGAAAATATGTTCTAAATTTAAAACTATGAAATTACAAATAAACTTTTGGAGTATAACATCTTTGTGTACTGAAAAGTCCCTAAACTCAACTAATATAAAATGAAATGGTAATACTGAGATAGTGATGAAAGTCTTCTAAAGCCACAAGAGTACAGAGATGAAAGAGAAGCCACCATATTGACAAATTAAATTGTGTCCAGATAACTGACACAGATGCAAAGCAACTGCTGAAAGCCTTGATGGAGAAGATCTAGAATTCTATCGATATATACTTTTTCATTATTAGGGTGATGTAATAAAAAGCATATATTTGATCTTTGTCTGGAGTTCCTGGCACAGAGCTCCTAAAACCCTCAGTGAGCTTCCTTAGTGATAGCAATATCTTTTAACTCAAGAAAGGGGACCCCTAGATAGCTCCTGGAGGGGACTGGTTACCAGAAAGACCAAATACTTGATTAGAGAATGGGAAGTTCAGCCCCAGCCCTCTGACCTCAGGAGAAGGGAGTGGGGCTGAAGACTAGGTTATAAAAAACTCTTGAACAAAGAGATTAGGAGAGCTGCTGGGTTGGTGAACACACTGATACGCTGGGAGGGCAGCATGCCCCAAAAAAGGGCAGGGAAGATCTTGTGCCACTTACAGTCCCCAAAACTTTGCTTCCATTTGGCTGTTCCTAGGTAAAGCACTTTTCTGAGTTCTACGACTTGTTCTAGCAAATTATCACACTGTGGAAAGAGTTATGAGGACTCTAGAATTGGTAGCTGGTTAGTCAGACGTATTGGTGGCAACCCGGGACTTGTGACTGGCATCTAAAATGAGGACAGTCTTGTAGGACTGAGCCTTGAACCAGTGGGCTCTGTGCTAACTCCAGCGAGTGTTAAGACTGATCAACTTTTTGGAGACACCCCATTGGTATCAGAGAACCATAGAGTAGAAAATAGATATAGCTATCTCTGTTGGCAAAACACATTATTATGACAGGAAATTTTACCAAAACATATAACTTAATCAAAACAGTTTTACTTCAATTTTATGTATCTATGTGTACCATAACTGTCACTGTATATTAGAGAAAGAAAAATAAAGAAAATTAACTACTGCATATTCCATAGCCTCATATCATAGTTAATACACCTATTAATATTTAAACAGTTCTAAGCTATAAACTGAGAACATCTAATGTTGCATACTAAAATACGGTCATAACACTTTAAACCATATTATCATGAGAAAAAGATAGTAAAACATTTTCTTCATATGAGATGATAGGCATATCCTATAAAACTTATCCTTTACCTTTTAGAAAAAAAAAAAAAAAAAAAAAAAAAAAAAACTCTGAAACCCACATTTAATGATTTGGTCTTCTAGATAATTCAGAAGGAATAATTTGAATATGGTTCTGAAAAACTTATAATGTTTTTTTAGGCCAAGTTTATTTTCCATTCTATTTATTTTTTGGTAGGTCTAATTTCCTCCCAAGCTCTTTCAGAGCAAGGAACACAAGTATTTTATTTATTTATCTATTTGTATCCTGACTGCACTTTATGCCAACTACTGTCCCAATATAGTATAGTTAGCAGTGACCTAAGGGAGTACAAAGATATTTGAAATGTAAAAGAATGTGCCTCATAGGCATAGTTAACACATTCCTTTAAGATGTATAATAAACTCTATCTGTTACCAAGAAAGATGGTTGATAATTTAACAATAACAAAACTATGATAGATCTTTTACCAAACTATGATAGATCTCTTTGTACGGTGGAAAAATAGAGCACTGACATAACCAGATATTTCCCTTACAATTTCCTACTGCCTCTTTTCATTCTGAGTCAAGACAATAATAGAAACATGTACTGGGTGTTGCTGACATCTAGGAGATGGAGCAGCACTGGACTCCTGTCCATAGTGTGCTTCCTTCTCCAGGCAAAAACAAACAAACAGTCCCAGTTTTTAGATTCCAGCACTTCATCTGCCTTGTGGGGTTGTTGTGAAGCACTTCTTAACAGGTAGTAATAAAAAACTTCCACATTGTTAAAATGGCAATGCTACATGGCTGTGACTACGGTATGTTCTCTTTGTGGTATGTTCTGAGAGATAAAAAGGGTCTGGAGCCACCCCACCCATCACCCTTTTTACCCACCCATACCCAGCACAACATTTAGAGAAGGCCACCCAAGTCAATTCCACTGTAGGTATTAAAAGCTTATCTCAAGCCTTTCAGACTCTTTTTTACTGAATGAAATATACATGTATGCACTAGAATGATCACAGACTTAAATTCTGGGCTCAAGATACAGACAGAAAAGGTCATTCGGCTCTTCTCGGTTCTGAGTCAATAAGGTGTATCTGCTTACAGAAAAAAAAGTCGAAAATAAAAACAAAACAAAAGGAGTCTCCATAATGTAGTCCAGCCTAGTTTACTAGAATTCTCTACTGGGATTTGAGTCCAGGCCCCAACTTGAATTACGACTGTCCTTCCAGATCCTGCTTATTTATATACAATTTATACATTTCAGGATTAAAGCAAAAAAAAAAAAAAAAAAAAAAAAAACAAAAAAAAAAAAAACTTTAAATTACAGGCATTCATTAATTTGTGAGTTATATTTTAAACATGTTTAAAGTGCCCTTCTTCTGGGGAGAAGGAGGGAGCCTATCTCAAGTTTACAGGGTAGTTGAGAATTATGCCCTAGGAGCCCCGAGGCACAACATGCAGATGTTTTCCATTCAGTGGGATTCAAGTTGGTCTACTGGACAGCATCCTCCCTACCGTATACAGGATTTGTGCTTTACTACAAGGTCATGTTTACTATAAGGTCATAACAAAATCTTAATCTAATACACCATATTTTCTGCTTTAAATGTTATTTCTTTAAAGAAAAAAATAGTTTTGATCTAAGCAATTTTATTGCCTATCAGTCGTCCTAAATTTAGCCATCACATGAATTGAAATAGGAGCACAAAATGTTCCCACATCCTGCTTTACCATTTTTACTAACTTGCTCTGGAGATCAAGAGCTGAGACGAGAGGGCACATCCACTTTAGATCTCATCTACCATCTCTGCAGCAGCTGTGAGTGAAGTGGTGATGGGCCTGCGGCCCTGGTATAGCAGGGTAATGGGCATTAGATACACCCTGATCATGACTGAACAGAAGAACCACCAGTGTAAAGGAGGTGTGGTGGAGCGCACCCAACAATAAAGAGGACAGTAGTCCTGGCTATGCAGGGATGTGCCACCTTCTTGGGTTGATGAGGAGAAAATAACTGCAAAAATGCTACAAACTCAAAAGTTAAGGGATAAGAAAGAAATGTTAAAGGTCAGTTCCTGGAAATGCTGGCTCTGGGAACCAAATTTACTGGGAGGCAGAAGGAAAACGACAATGAGGGACTGGGTAGGGAGGAATCAGAATTCGACATGCAAGCAAATCTGTTTCTTAGGCTTTGGAAATGGTAAACCAAAAAAATCAGGGAGGAATGGTATCAGTTTAATTAACCAGTTTTGATACATAGTAAAGAAAAAATAAGAACAAAAAATAAAACAGAAAACAACTATGGCAAAGAGAAAGGACTGTGGAGGATTGTGCTAACAGATTTCTTCTACATTTGGTCCAGGGAGCCAAGGATCTATTTAAAAACTAGGTTGAAGTTGAAACTCTCAGCAGGTCTTTCTTGGAAGGAAGAGTTGGAATACTAAAGAGAAAATAGGAGGGGTACCTGGGTGGTTCAGTCAGTTGGATGATCAACTCTTGATTTTGGCTCAGGTCATGATTTCAAGGTTCCTGGGATTGAGCCCTGCATCTGGTTGACAGCCCACTTGGGATTCTCTCTCTCTCTCTCTCTCTCTCTCTCTCTCTCTCTGCCCCCCTCTCCTACTCATGCTCTCTCTCTATAAATGAACAAATAAACTTAAAGAGAAAACAGGAGAGTCTAGCCCTATGGTAGCATAAAAGGAATGCTTCCCCACCTCCCGCCCCCAGTAAACTCTCAACTCACTCAGCCCTGAGAAATTCATTCATATTAATTTATTATTAGTAAAATATCAGTGTTTTTCAAAGGCTGAAGGAAGGTTTTCAGATGGGCTATGTGTCAGTAGATCTTTAGGTCTCAACTGGTCCTCAAAGACACAGGCTTCGGTACCATTATCAATAACAGCTTCAGTTCAGAAAATTGTGAAAGAGCATTTTCTTGCTTTAGGCAAGTGAGGGAATGACCAGGAAAGCTCCTATGAAAGGGAAGTTTTACAGACTTAATGGACTTGGAAAGTAGAAAACAGTAGCATGAAAAGAAATACTAGTCTTTGGGGTCATGCTAGGGATGGAGAAATACAAGAGGAAGACATGTTCCTACAGAAATAACCATACTACATTTACTGAGAAAAATGCTCAGAAGAGAGTACTGTGCTCCTGAATCCCATGTTCAGTTATTTTTCTTTGTTGTGCCAAGAACATAGGGGCCAAACAGAAAGTAAAATTTGAGTTTTTAAATATCCAGAACAACAAGCACTAAGGGAACACACAGCATACTAGGAAAGATCTAGGTATTGTAGACAGCACCAGAAGGATCTACCTTATTTGGTAGAAAGCAGAAAAGTTCTGGATAGAATTCAGTTTATATAGATAGTGGGTTTTATTTTCTCTTAAGATATCACAAATGTGGCCTTTTGACAGGAGATTCATCCCAAATTAGTCAAAATGTCACAGATTCTGAACTCTGGACTATTAGCGTACATGGATACAATCCCAATAAGGTAAAAACCAAGAAGCTGCCTCGTCTTGTCAGTAGGGTTCCTCAATTACGTCTGAACTTGTAGGTGGGTGACAATGGTAAATGGATGTAGACTATAGTAAGCTCTGGATTTTGGAAACACTACTTTTGGTTAGTAAATACTGTTATTTTGAAAATGTGTCTCTAAATTTAATCTGCTACAGAGATACTTCCATGTATTCTGAAGTCTCTGCTACCTTGCATATATGGAAAGTAGGAAAAACTCAGAAAAAGCATAATCCAACTTTGCAAGGACATAAGGATCTACTCTAGTTCCAATGAATGCAGGTCAGGAAGCAGAGATTTAAAAAAATGAGAATACAGGAGTGAGGTACTTAACGTAGTCTGAGATGGCATCAGAGAAAAGTTCTCGGGGAAGAAAAACACCCAAGACAGTGCAGGTTAGCCAGAGAAGGGAAAAAGAGGATCCTATGCATAAGAACATCGTAAGCAAAAATACGTCAGAGTGAGAAAGAGTATTTATGGTATGTTCTGACAAATATAAGAACAATACTGCTGGACAGTAAAATGTTCAGAGTTATGACAAGAAAGACAAGGTCCAAATCAAGGAGGACCATATATGCCTTATCAAAGAGCTCTCACTGATCCTGTTGGTACCAGTGATATAAAAAAGGAGTTCACACTGGGGAGTAGCATAGTCTGATTCGGATTTCAGGTGGATCAAATCACAAGGCAACTCTGTAGATAAACAATTAAAGAGCTATGAAGTTATAGAGAAGAAAAGCAGAAAGGTGATGTAATAAAGTACGAGGTAAATGGGATCTGAATTAGAGCAGAAGTTGCAGGCACACAGTGAAAAATCATGTGTGTCAAATATTTAAGAGGCAAAAGGAGCAAAACTTAGTAATAATTAAAGGTAGGAGGCAAAATCAGGACCTGGCAACACTGGAGGAGGAGACTCAGGAAAGGAACTGACTTCAAGGAGATGGTGATGAATTGTTTGGAGTCCCTTTAATTTCAGGTACTTTGAGACATCTAGGTGGAGATACTCAGTAAGTCGTTGGTCTAAAACTTAGAAAAATATAACTAGGGATTCAAATTTGTGATCCATCAGCACTTAGGTAATAACTAAAATAATAGGAGTTTGGATAATATCATGCAGGGAGAGAGTGTACAATTAGCATAGTGGTAGCCCAAGATAGAACCAACAAGAACACTAACATTTAAGGACCAAGTTTAAAAAAAAAAAAAATGAAGAAAGGAAAGAAGAGAGGGAGGGAGGAAGAAGGAAAAAAAAGAAAAGAAAAATGTGTAAGAAAAAAAAGAAAAAACAGTGGTCAGAGGAATTTGGGGAAAATATTAAGAGTTTCATGGAAGCCAAAAGAGAATTTCAATAAAGAAATTATTCAATAAAGAAATTATTCAATAAAGAAATGCAAAACGTAGACCCAAGAGATGATTACTAAAAAATGGTCATTTGGCAGTCTAGGAGTCATTGATGATCTTAGCAAGATCTTATCACTTAAGATGTAAAGCAAACTGCTATAGAACGGGAGGGGGCGGGGGGAGTGTCTGAGAAATACAGGGGTGGAGATAGAAGACAACACTACTCCTTCAAGAAGTGTACGTGTAGAGCAGAAAGAGATTGGAAAATACTTCCTCAGAAATGCTGGCTCAAAGGAGAGTTAGCAAAAGGAGGTTGTTTCTAGTTCTAACACTGTTAAAAATAGAGTTCTACCAGTAATTCCAAGAGAAAAAGAGACTGATTCCCAGACAAAAGGTTATCATTACATGGTGCCTACTAAAAGTTGAGAATTCCATATACTAGCAAGAACAGCAAAATTAAATCATGCCATAGGATCTCTAATAAGAAAATACCAATGATAATACTCAAGGGATGAGGTCCTGGTTTTGCCACTAAGTTGTGTGACCATGGGCAAATTACTTAGTCTTTTGTATCTCAATTTCCTCACCTATAAAGTGAGAATAATAATAATACTTAAAAGTTTTGTGAAAATTAAATAGGATGCTGTATACGAAATGCCAACACAATGCTGGCTTAGAGTAGGACCTCAAATTTGTCTTTATTGAAGGTAACAGACAAAAATTATACACACCACACTCACACACACATATGGCTTAAAGAATTTCACTTTTTAAAAGACACACTTAGTTGTCCATTTATGACAAATCCTCAATGCATCCTGATTTACAGATTCATAATTAGTTTCAATAAATAGGTCACTATTAGTCCACATAGGGGGGAAAAACACTGTACACACATTACCCTATGTATATACCTTAAAAATCAGTGAAAGGAAAACCAAATACTCAATTGTAATTTCAAGTTCAAAGGAATCTTTCTCTTCTATAGCACTGAGGTACAATTCTCATTAATTTCTGTAACAAAGTATACACTACAGAGACTTGTTCATCTTTGTGTCAAAAATGAATTAAACATAACTCTGAATAGTAATAAGTGCTGTAATGTTGTCTCCCTTTTTAATTTACAAGTGCAGTAGTCTTTAATGATATAGTATGCAACTCTTCCAGCCAATCCAAAGAGACAAAAAGATTCAATTATTCTCCAGATCTATAAGCAGTTACATATTTCCCTTATATATCAGAATTTCATTACTGCTGAAACAGATAAAAAGGCAGCATACAGCAAAAAGATCTTATGATCAATAATCAACGAGTCCAAGGATCTGGGAGAAATGCATAAAAATACATTACATTTTATAATATATAGCCTCATTACTGCTAAGAAGAATGCTGTCACCTTTTAAACAAAACACCTTTTTAATAAAACAAGGAGTAAAAATATCAACAAAGCTCTATATCAAAGTAATGAAAGTACAAATATATAATTAAAAAGTCATTAAGTGATTTGAATTGACGTGATAATGTAAAAAAAAAAACAAGTATGCAGTTATAGTAAGTAGTAGCAGTAGTTATAGTAAATGTGCATGGTGGGCAAATTTGCATTCAGAATTTCACATAAATCTTTAAATCAGTAGTATAGCTCCTGGCTAAAGTCCTTAAGACTTTATTTTCACAAATAAGTCTCTTTAGCAAAAAACATTATTTCTTGGATGAATTAACCCAACTGCAAATGAGTATACAGTTAAATACCCTCACTGCACATCCTCACTGTGTTTTTTTTTATTCTGCTCTATATACTTCAAGTACAATAGTCACTAGGCTGCCAAAAGCACCAAGAAGCACAGAAATGAGAAAACAGAACTGATATTTTTGTCTTTGAAAATATTTGACAGGTATTAGGCAATTAAAGCTGTTTGGCCTTTAACATTAAAATGTTTTTTAAAAATCTAATTGGTAACATCACAGTAACAAAGGTATGACTCCTTTCCTCTGCTTAGTCAATTCTCACTGTATAAAACTGAAACAAAAAACCTTTTCTCCCCTGAAGTACTATACAATAACTGGAAACCACAATATTGGTACTGAAACAGTGTGTGGGGGGGGGAGGGGGGCGGTGGGAAGTACCCCATTAAAGATTAGACAGCATTCTCAAATAAAATCCATCCTTCATAATTGTACTACATCCTATACCTACTTGGAATGTGTTCCAGGTACTGTAAATGGTACTTCTTAGTTACTTAAAAAGTCCATAAATTGAAGAAAAAAAAATTTTTTTTACCCACTCAGGTTAAGCAAAAATGTATTATGCTGTGTGCTAAATGAGGGCTAAAATGACATTATGTGTTGAAGTGATGGGTAGAGTGGCAAAGTAAAAATGATGTCTTTGTTATCCTCACCAAAATAATGTTGTTGGCACTGGAACAGTCAATACAAAGGAAAGAAGGAGTTACCCCAGGTCTGGACTCAGCACCCTGTTTGTACCAATCACTGTCTAGCTACCACTGCTCCTTTTGTGGCAGAGTTAGACCCTTACAAAGAAGTGATTCTTTAGTTGAACCAGCAGCAACCTAGACTCAACATGTAATAGGAAACACGATTTTTAAATAGCTTGAATGAATTTGATTCCTGGTGGCAGTCAATGAAAATATCAAGAGTAACTAATCAGCGTTATATAAATATACATTACAGTAATTGCTAATAAACACCATTTTGTATATTTCTATACATTCACTTTTTTCCTCTTAAGATGACGTGGAGCTAAATGTCCAAAACAATGCGAGTATCTTAAAATGGAAACGTCTATGCAGATAATACATATCACATCTCTTACTTTAGACAGTAAAAGACAAGCAAAGGGAAGGAAAAATACATTATGAAAACTAAACCTAAGTAAGGCACATTCCTTAGGTTCCTTTTATATTTTTACTGGAGCCAGTAAAGCATTTGTTTCACATCTCTTTGATGGGATATTCTTAGGGCCAAACGACCCAGACCCAGGTTCATTTTGGAACTGGAGCCTGTTACACCATCCTCCAGCTCAGTACAGGTTTCCTGTTCATACGTCTGTAAATAGCACAGCTACAAACTGAAGAAGCAACAAACCAACAGATCAAACCAACACGCAACTGACCAAATCACAGTCTAACAGTTAAGGCCAGCTGAATCCTGTCTCCTTAAAATGCTCAACACCTCGCTAAAGGAAAAATCGGGCGGGGGTGGGGGTGGTGAAGGTGGTGTGTGTCGTGTTATCAGAGAGAAGCCAGACTGCCCAGGTGAGGTTGAGGTGTGGCGAGTCAGAAGAGATGAGGAAGCAGAGAAGTGACGCACGAGGGCGGTCACCTGTGGGGCCCACTTGATCCAGCCCCGCCCCTAGGGACAGCAGAAAGAATCGTGGCCGGAAGACCCCAAAACACGCCAGGGAAACGCCGAGCTGGGCCCCTTCGGCCCGGCCTGAACTCACCATCCACGGTTTTCTTCTTGAAGAGAGACGCCATGGTCGGAGACCGCGCCCAGGCTGCCCGGCTCGGCCCGGTCCGACCCGCGGCTGGGAAAAGGCAGAACGGAAAGGACAGGCCCTTGGAGGGTTTGGGGTGGTGGAGCGATGGGCAAGAGAAGAGGGAGGGGTCACCAGGCAGGACCCGCAGAGGGCGGGTAGCTGCGAAGCCTACCGCAGCCGAGTCACCCCCGAGCTCAGGTGACCGAGAACTAAGACACTTTTTGGAGAAGTCACTTCTAGGCGGCGCCTGCGCATTAGGCGCGCGCGCTTGCGCACTGGGGCGCCTGAAGCTGCTGCCTCTGCCCTCACCTCAGCTGCTGCCCGCTTTTCCCGCCGGCGGGGTCGCCGCGTGGCGTGTCAGGAGGGGGCTTGCGGTGGTATCAGAGCGCGGGAGACCGTGAGCGGTGCCGGGTAGCTTCTGTGCCTGGGTTCCCTGCCGAATATAGAGAGAGATGAGCCTTAATTAGCCCTTTCCTCCCTGCTTCGGGGGAAGCTGGAAGTGGGGCTCCCAGCGTTTTAGGACAAGTGTGGGTCGTCCCGGAACCAGTTGGGTTATGACCATCCCGTTGCTGTCAGTATCAGTACTCTCATAAGTGCAGGGGCTGGTTGCACTGCTGTGGTCCGTGCCCCAGCGGTGTTTGTCCCCGAAGTTCACGTTCTTTCCCGCCCTGAGGGTCCGGCGATCTCCGTGGCGCTGGCCGGCGCAGCCCCCCATGGGTCTAGAGGCGTTCACCTGCAGTCCTGGGCCCATGGATCTGACCACCCGGCGTGTCTCAGGGTACACTGTTCCTAAGCATGAGGATGACGGGGCAGGAAGGGAATAAGGAGCAACTTTTTTAATGCAACACTTGGTATTTACAATTCTTGGCTGGAAACATTAAAAAAAAATAAATCCACACGTTTGCCTACCGGTTTAAACGTCTCCAATTCTATTTCTTAAAATCTCGATTTCTTGCCATTGCGTGAAAAAAAATCATGGCTGTACTGTGAACCTATTAGAATGCTATATAGCTGCATATTAGTGCTTAATGTGGGGGGGAGGAGCCCCTAAAGGAAAAGCATAATAAATTATTCAAAGAATACTTATGTGTATAAGCATAAATATGGAAAATACAATCTTAGGATCAAGACCTTAAATTCATTGTTTTACTTAAGCATGTGTGTGTGTGTGTGTGTGTGTGTGTGTGTGTGTGTGTGCGCGCGCGCGCTCGCATATTTCAACTTAATATTTTACTGTTTAGAATATTAATTTTGCTGTGAACTTTTTTCCTTCCAATCTGTTAGTGCTTTAAGCAACACTGCCTTCCATAGGATAAAAATGATAGTAGCCTTTGTTTCATGTCAATTCTGTCAGGGAAAACACTTCAGGAATAGTGTCAATACTATTAGTCATCTCTGGATTTATGAATCATGTCTCAAGGATTTTTAAGTGTTTGTGGGAGTCAGACTTCACTTCCCCATTTTTTTCTCTCTCATATCAAAATCCTCAGTGCCACTGAGAATCCTGCTGTTGTTGCTAAAATTTAGCTAAGAGACTGCTCAAGAAACTTTCTCAGAATGGCATGGTAATATGCAAACTGTAATTGTTTTACTCCTTCAAATTATTCTAGATTTTATAGGAAAATGGAGAAGTAAGGAAACGGGGAAAAAATGTAAACAAGAACACTTAGTCCCTGCGCCCAAAGCCTGGCCTTTCTGGTGTAAACTCTGTGGCAAAAGGCAGTTTACTCTGGCTGCCTGTTGTAATGAATGGCATTGAGCTGTGCTTGAATGCATGAGGCAATAAGCTGTTATGTGTGTAGTAATCGTACTCCTCCCTGCTGCAGTCACCCTTGTTTTATTACTCCTATACAATCCCCCCCACTGACCCAATTGTAACAGTTGGGAAAATGCCAAAATACTTAGCAGCAACCATATGGAAGATCCTCCAAAAGTGCACAGCAGGAGCTAAAGACAGGGCTTGTTCATTACAATAAAGACAAAATAAAAATATGTAGTATTTAAACTCACCACTCTAATAGCTTGATTCTCCCATAGTTTGAGCAGGCAGATATTTAGCTGATATACACCAGACTGGCTGGCATCCATTCTGATTAGTTGGTGACCAAACTGTACCAGTATGTTTTGTGTTTGCTCCTTATTTAAAGGGAATGTACACTTAAATATAGCTGAGAAGCTGAGATACCAAGGAGCTAAAAAACTAGAATACATAGGTATTTTCCATTTATTTAAAACCACTATCATGAAAAAACACACCATTGTCATAAACAAACTCACTGAATCAATAAGACACATATATAAGCATAGTGGATAGAGGAAACATTTTAATTTGATTCTTTTGAAATCTCATTAAGAAATGAACTAATACCCTATGGTCATATCATTATGACCCAATGCTCTTCTTCCAAATTGCCCAGATAGCAAAGAATATTTATTACAAACCTAATGCCACATACCATGCTTGAAGTGAAGAAACAAATACAGTTCCTCCCCACTTTTCTTTTCTTTTATCCACCTTCCTACCAGGTTTTTCATCTTTTTTCATTCAGTTGTTACAATTCTGACACTAATTCCAGTGTGTGTATTTTTCCCCCACACCAAGCAATTCTCAGACACCACCTAGGTGTTCTATAATTCAACTCAGTTCTGATACTATTTGGAGATAGTGATACTATTTGGAGATTCCACAGGTTAAAGGTTCAGTCTTGTGGATTGCCCCCACTTCAGATGGCAATCACAAGTCCAGGTTGTTACTTGTTCTCCTGACTGAGCAGCTATAAATTAGAGATTCCCATCCTCCCCACGCTCCTCCTTGGGTTTGATTAATTTGCTAGATAGGCTCATAGAACTCAGGAACACTAGATTGTTCACTAGATTGTTGGTTTATTGCAAAATATATTAAAGGATACAAATCAACAGCCAGAAGAAGATATAACCAAGGGCAAGGCTCTGAATGCAGGAGTTTCTGTTCCCTTTGGAGTTTGAAACCCAGGGCACAGCGGCACATAGAGGCATTCTGATACACCAGCCCAGAAGCTCCCTCAACCTTGTCCTTTTGGGTTTTCACAGATGCTTCATTACATTGCATGATTAATTAAATCACCAGCCAGTGGTGACTGAACTCCAGCTCCAACCCCTCTCTACTCCCCCGAGGTTGCAGGGATGGGACTGAAAGTTCCAACACCCAAACTACAATATTGGTTTCCCTAGTGACCATCCCCCCACCCTTAAGTGCTTTCCAAAAGTCACCTCATTAACATAAAGTCAGGTGGGTTTGAAAAGGCTTTGTCATGAATATCAAGATACCTTATCTCACTCTTATCCCTTAGAAAAATCCAAGGGTTTTAGGAGCTCTATGCCAAAAACAGGATGAAGATCAAATATATATATTTCTTATTATAAAACACACTATCACATTTGTTCATCATGGAGAAGTAGGCTTTGGCTCCTTGTAAGAAAAAGAGTGCTTAAAACCAGAGCTATTCCAAAATGGGTGCTGTGTGAGTTAGTAAATTCCTTGTCAAGGAAGTGTTCAAGGAGCAGGAGCATGTTGTAGACAGGATTCCTTTAAAGAATCAAAGTCTTGATTAGAAAGTTTCTAAGGTTTCTTTAAAATCTGGAATTTTATTTGAATAACATATAGCTCGGGCCAAAGTACCTTGGCATATGATGTTTCACACCCTGCAGATAATACTACCAAACTACCAAATCCTATTGGCTTCACCTTTAAAGTTATGCTAAAGCCAAAAAGACATAGTATTTCATCATTTTGAATCATCCCGATTCAGGTAACCTTTATCTCTCATCTGGATCATTACTGCCTATGTTATTTCCTTGCATCTATCCTTACATCACTCCATTTTTGTCACAGCATAGCAGACAGAGTGGTCCTGTTAAAATGTGGGTCAGATCATGCTGGCCTGTTTCTCAAAAAGAGATCAACATACTCCCAATACTTAGTCTGGAACACACATGCATGTGGGCACACACATGCACACACACATCTGTTCTACAGACTAAACTTCCGTTGTTTATTCATTAAGCATCCAAATTTTTACCATCCAGGTTGCTCTCCTATTTCCCTTCATTATGTGTCACTCAGGTGGAACATAACTGTTTAGAAGTGATCTTAGAATTATACCATCCATTCATTACCTCTGTTGTTCTGATACCATATTTCTGATAGCGCTCCCCTTGAGTGCATTAGCATTTTTGACTACCATTCTTTGAATCATATCAAACTTTTAGTTAAGTAAAGCTTTTGCACTTTTTTAAAAATATAAATTCCTACTTAGTCCTCCCCATCCTGTATTTGATTGATGGATAATTTTAACCTAAAAACCCAAAACGAAACTTTTCATGCGTCACTAAAGACATCCACTCATCTTTGTATTTATTCACTTATAAGCACTTTTGAGGCATTGTAGTTATGTCTGAATCCATTTATACGAAACCATCAAGATTTTATTTAACTTTCAGTTTTAAGATGATTTTGAAGATTTTTGTGATTTTTAATAAGACAGAAAGACATTTCTGCTAAAATCAAGGTACATTATACCTGTCTTATTTATATTCATGCTTTATAGTTACAGTAACCATAAAGGTAAAAGAGATGAGTTTGGCATAATTCATACCCGAGGATTAAAATACTCACTTCAATGATTAAAATACTCTAATCAATGATTTCTTTTCCAAATATTAACAAAACATAATTTAATAATCTGTTTAATATTGTTTTTTACAGTATTTCATAAAATAGTTTCCTCTTCTTTGAAAACCGGATATTTGCCATTACTGGCTTTTTGTATCTTAGGTTATAATTTGAATGGATGCCCTCTTCTACTCTGTTGGCTCTTGAGGTGTACAATGTCAAAGTTGAGGGTGCTGACTCTGGACACAAACTACCTGGGTCTGTAACCAACTGTGCCATTTTCCAGCTAATTAGACCTGGGGCAAATCACTGAACCTCTCCATGCCCATTTCATGCATATAGAATCAGGATAATATCACCTTAATTTGGCTGTGGAAAGAATTAAATGAGCTAATACATATAAAACACCCAGAATAGGCCTAAACACATAATAAGCAGTAACAAGGTATTGCTTACCTATATTATTGTTCCCAGCTAACCTTTCAATTTTCTCGAATAATATCTTTACTTTGAAATTCACTAGGGGCGCCTGGGTGGCGCAGTAGGTTGAGCGTCCGACTTCAGCCAGGTCACGATCTTGCGGGCCGTGAGTTCGAGCCCCGCGTCAGGCTCTGGGCTGATGGCTCGGAGCCTGGAGCCTGTTTCCGATTCTGTGTCTCCCTCTCTCTCTGCCCCTCCCCCGTTCATGCTCTGTCTCTCTCTGTCCCAAAAATAAATCAAAAAAAAAAAAAAAAAAAAACTTTGAAATTCACTCACTCCTAGATACCTTCACTCTATCAACCTTCCCACCTTTAGTCTATTTCTTTCTCCTTAATTTAAAAAAGAAATCTGTTTTTCTTGTCCTTGATTCCATTATTTTTATAATAGACTTGTTATAGGAATGTGTATCTAACATTGGTTTTTATTATCTAAGAAGATACATTGCAGGTTTCTTTGTGTTGTTGTTTTTCTCCTCGGCATCAGATCCTAAGCTCCTTGGGTTCAGAAAGGATGTGTTGTCATACTCTTCAATCATTTCCCTATTGAAAGATACATATATTTTTTAAACTTGACAATGCAATAACATCTTTATATTATTCTATATTTTAATATTTTTAATGCCAAAGTGACATGTGTATTTAGTATATTTGTACTGACTTGACATACTCAATTTCAAGCCCCCCTATATGTGAAGGGCACCCAACATTATATATCTCCATAAACAACATATATCTAAAGAGCCTGGTTCAAAACCAATAAATAATTGTATCTTAGGTCTAAGTGAGGATTTTGTGTGGATATCCCCATTTTTGTTTCCTGTTACACTTTGGTTTAAATTGGGGCATACTGCATGATATTTTGCCATTTCATTCTCTACCTTACACTTTATTTTGTTTTACATTCAATAATGCTACAGTACAAAGTATAACTACTTATAAACAAAATTATAAGTAACATGCCAACTTAGGTGGCATTTAAAAATTTAGAGACATAAGTGTAGGACAGAAATAATCATTGGCAAATTCTAAAAATCTCCTATTTCATATAAAAGGTAGATAACCAACAGAGAAATGAAATGGATTTTCAAAATCCTTTAGTTAGTAAGATATTGAGCCAGAATATATAAGGACAGACTCTTTTAGCGTGCTTAAACTTTATAGGCAATGCTGTAGGGTCTGCTTGTCAATTCCCTTGTGACGGTGACTAGACAGGTTGTATGAGCTCGGGGGGCAGGATAGCCAAGAGCGTGGACTGTCTAAGGTTGCTCCTTCCAACATTTACTCACAGAGGAATTTAAGGTTTTATCAGAGAAGTGTAAGCTACAGAAGGATCTCCTGTTGTACTTCCCTTCCTGGCTCCCATCTCTTTTCAGTGTTCAACATCCCCACAAGGATCCCCATCTATCAACTTCTCCAAATTCACAGCAGTTAGGCAGCTTCTTCTACTTGACTAAACAACAACACTCAAATGAGAGTATCTCAAAACATATGGATAAGCTTTGTACATTTATAGCCAAACAATGCGTGCAACAATTCCCTATGTTTCAGAGTGTTCGCTATGTTTTAACGTTAAAATGTAGAATTTTTTCTATAATTTCTGAACCCATGCTTTATAGTTCCAGAAATTCACCTCATTTCTCTCTTTGTCAAATCTTGCTTTTAAAAATATATGCCATAAAGAATGAGTCAGACTAGTCAGACATTTAGTCAATGAAAAAGCTAAATGAGTACCCTAAATGTGTGTGGCTGCACATCATTGGTTTTATAGTCTAAGAGAGTTCATGTGTTATTTGGAATATGTAACAACATGATCCTTTTTGAAAAATAAAATAAACTTTGCCCTGAATTCCTCACAATGTTAATAGTAGTTGCACATGAGTAAATCAAGACAGAATTTGTGCCCCCTGGCACAACAGAACATATGTATATATTTGCTCTTCAATCCAATAAGGACTCTAGAGTGCAGAACTACTACCAAGCAAAATAGAAATGAACTTCAATATAGGGGTAATGGGTTTGGTTCTTCAATAAAATAAACCTTAATAGCTATTTCACTTTCTATTTCAAATGGATAGAAATTAAGAGAGGTTCTGGATGTTAGAATTTGGTAAATTAGTAAGTATAAATAATTTACTAAAACAAAGGCATTGTGTTTTCTATACAAATAAGGTGGCCTTTTTGTAAGGCCTATTTCAAGCTACATTTAAGTGGCCTTCTCTTCATTGTTTTATTCAGTCTTGAAACAAACACTTCTAGAGCAGTTACTATATAAAATATGTAATGCTGGTGAGTAACTCTGAGGGATGTGAAAATAAAGTAGACATGAATTTTGTTCTAACGAAGTTATAAGTCCAATAAAGATATTAGAGGTACATCAAGAATTAGATGACAATGAACAATGTGTGGCTGAAAAACTTTGGGCCACTAATAAAATTATGTAATTAATTGAATTTATGACTGTAAATTTATGCTTGGTAATCTTTCGGAAAGCTGGAATATAATTAATATATTGAATTTAGAAAATTATCTTCATTGGGTCACCTGGGTGGCTCAGTCGGTTGAGCTTCCGACTTCAGCTCAGGTCATGATCTCACAGTTCGTGAGGTCGAGCCCCACATCCGGCTCTGTGCTGATGGCTCAGAGCCTGGAGCCTGCTTTGGATTCTGTGTCTCCCTCTCTCTCTGCCCCTCCCCAACTTGTGCTTTGTCTCTCTCTGTCTCTCAAAAATAAATAAATGTAAAAAAAAATTTTTTTAAGAAATTTATCTTCATTTAAAAATATGTTACACGGGGGCGCCTGGGTGGCGCAGTCGGTTAAGCGTCCGACTTCAGCCAGGTCACGATCTCGCGGTCCGTGAGTTCGAGCCCCGCGTCAGGCTCTGGGCTGATGGCTCAGAGCCTGGAGCCTGTTTCCGATTCTGTGTCTCCCTCTCTCTCTGCCCCTCCCCCGTTCATGCTCTGTCTCTCTCTGTCCCAAAAATAAATAAACGTTGAAAAAAAAAATTAAAAATTAAAAAAAAATATATATATATGTTACATATATATTAAAATACATATCTCCTTATACATCTGTTTCTCTTATGTTCAAGGAGGTAATTTGGAAGTTCAAAGATGCCTAAAAGCAGATGAAATATTAAAACAATTTTGAAAATAATTTTAGACATTTCTGATGCAAAGACATACAAGAATGTCCAAACTACCTAAGTCTGAACTTATTGATAGACACAACAGAAATGATACACAGTACCCGAATGTACATAATGTTCAGACTCCTAGAGAATACTATATTGTTTTTACATGGTTTAATAGGAGAATTGCTAATCCTCGCCTTCTCTACTTCTACTGTAATTGTGAGAATTACAATTTAGGTTACAGGCACTATTTCAAAACATGAAATAAAAATAAAAATTTTAATATTATGTTTATATTGTAGAATTTTAAAATAACCATTCATAAACAAAGACCTGGACATCGTTTGTTGAAATCTTCTTAATATGTATCTACACCCAGTTTGGAGATTACTCTCTACCTAAGACTATTATGAGGTTCTTATGATAACACAATCAATAATCATACTTAGTGATGGCCTACTCTATATACAGCATAAAGAGATATAAAGAAGTATTAAAATGGGGTCTCTGCCTAATTAAGAATAATCTATTTTGGATGATGACAACTAACCCCACCAGCAAAGTCACTAGTACTAAGAGGGTTAAGGCACATTGGTTTGTCACATCAGAAGAGACTTTATAGGTTACAACAGTTTTTATGATAATAGTTGTTGCCTCTGGAGATGCAGAGTCTCATGTACTATGCAGAGATTAGTGGGCACAAGCTATTGTCTTATAAGGGAGCCTGTTCAGAAGCTATTTTCTCCTCATCTCTCTACTGAATGCTTACCTTTGGTTTTACTATCAGAAGGATGCTTATGAGTTTGCCTTTGTTGCTGTCATGAATTATCACAAATTTAGTGGCTTAAAACAGCTCAAATGTATTGTTGTATAGTTATGGAGGCAAGAAGTCCGAAATGATCTCACTGGACTAAAATCAAAGTTTGATCAGGGCTGTGTTCCTTCTGGAAGCTCAAGGGGCAAATCTGCCTCCTGCCTTCCCAATTTTTAGAGGCTGCTTGAATTCTTTGGCTACTTGCCCCTTCCTCCATCTTCAAGGCCAGCAGGGTAGCATCTTTAAATCTGTCTCTGACTCTGACTCTTCTGCCCTTCTTCCACATTTAAGGTCACTTGTGATTACATTGGGCCCACCCAGATATTCCCAAATTGTCTCCTTATTTTATTTTATTTTATTTTATTTTATTTTATTTTATTTTTAATATTTTATTTATTTTTGAGACAGAGAGAGACAGAGCATGAGCAGGGGAGGGGCAGAGAGAGAGAGAGAGAGAGAGAGAGAGAGAGAGAGAGAGACAGAATCTGAAGCAGGCTCCAGGCTTTGAGCTGTCAGCACAGAGCCCGACGCGGGGCTCGAACTCACGAACCACGAGATCATGACCTGAGCTGAAGTTGGACGTTCAAGCGACTGAGCCACCCAGTTGCCCCAGTCTCCTTATTTTAAAGTCAGTTAATTAGCAAACTTAATTCCATCTTCAACTTTAATTCCCCCTCGCCATTTAACAACACATAGTCACAGGTTCTAGGCAGTAGGATGTGGACATCTTGAAGGGACAGCATTTTACTTACCAAAGGTGAGACTAATTTTTAAATCAAGTATGAATCATTGGTTCCACATAACGTTGTTGGGCTATTCTAGTTGGAGACTGTTTTTTCAATGGTACCTCCCTAACACCTCTAACATTATAAAGAGCACTGTTGACCTTACTGACATGAATGTGCTATGCTCTTCCTTGTTATTACTATGTCATGGTTAGATGTGTACAAAATGTTAATCTATCCAGCCTTCATCTGGCAGGAGTATTTTTGATGCTTTCTCATATCAGCCCTGGCAGATTCCTAGGAGAGGCAGTAAAAGATATCTGGACAAATTCTGACATGAAATTTCTTATTGAAACAGACCTGGTTTAATACTTTGTTCTAAATTCTGCCCTAGGGATATAGCACATTAGTATTTAATCAAAGTTTTATGTAATTGATATTTAATTTTGGACTCAAGCTGCATCCATAGTATTAACCACTGACATATTTAAATGTTTAAGTAACAGATTGCGTTTTATTTTATCTTTCATATATCTAGCACATATGGGTCCAATAAATATTGCAATATTGAGTCAACAATATCCAATCAAAAGTTAGCTTACAATGAAATACATTTTAAAAATGCATATTTAAACAAATCACTCAATTTTATTGTAAGAAAGATAAACTAGGTGGAACTAGATCAAAATGTTCAAGAAGTTTATTCTGTCATTCATTTCTTCACTTGTTCATTCACTTATGCTCAAATTTTATTTTTATTAAGTGTTTATTTTTGAGACAGTGAGGGAGTACACATGCACGTGTGGGGGAAAGACAGAGAGGGGGAGACAGAGGATCTGAAGCGGGATCTGCACTGACAGCAGAGAGCCCAATGCAGGGCTCAAACTCATGAACCACGAGAGATCATGACCTCAGCTGAAGTCAGATACCTAACTGACTGAGCCACCCAGGCATCCCTATGCTAAAATTTTAGAGGCAAAAGAGATCTTATAGGTCTATTATCAGCTCTTCACTTTGCAAATAAATATATCAAGACCCATAGCAAAGAATTGCTGAACTTCACTGTTGGCCAGTGAAAGGTCTACAGTGAGAAACTCAGATAACCCAACTCTGAAGCCAATACTTGACCTGTCTCATAGATTTGTCTTAATAAGGAAGCAAAGAATATACAAGAAGAGAGAAGATCTGGAAGGTAGTCTCTGAGAAATCTGCAGTAGTTGTTGATACATTTAAATATCTTAACTTATAAAGAAATGACAGGATGTTCCCACCACCTTCAGTGCCCAGGATATAATTCATGTTCATTGAAGCTGGTTGTGTAGATATGAGGAGCCAGCCCTTAAGGTAAACTTCTCATTCTCTTAAGTATTTTGAGCTAGGAATTTTTTTTTTTCTTTCAAAGAATAATCTCTGCTATTCAATATAGAGATTCAGTAGAGTACTCATTAATATTTTTATAGAGACACTCTAATTTTCATGAAGACAAAATTATTCTAGGTCAGAAGCATAAATGGGCAGAGATTAGATTATTCCCTAAAAGGAATGATGCAGAAATGGGATTGGGATTATGGAGATGGGATTTTTTGAAGCTCCATTCACAATCTGCTAAGGAGATTAGAAAGTGATGAAGACAATTCCCATGAACAAGTCAGGATATAAACTTGTACCCAGATCATCATTAATGTCTAAGCCATCAGAGACTGTTCTTAATTCTCACATTTTTCTCAAACCCAGCCTAAGGTTATCCTGGTTGAGGAGTTGGGGTAAGGATTGAGCGAAAGTACTAGTATTTCCATGGGACATATTCTGCATTGCAGAAGCAAAAAGCACAGAAATAAAAGGGGTAGACATTATAACTCAACATTACAAAGATTCAGTATATTCTGAGTATTTTTTACCCTGGAAAAATAAATTACAACAGGTTTTATGTCAAGAGAATGCCTAATGATAAACTAGACTTTTCCAAGATAGAATAAAAAATGTTGATCAGTTATATTAAAACAAATATAAATTATGGTTAATATTAGTCATTTAGTAATATCTGACATTCCAAGAGAGGGCAGTTTCTTTTTCTACATTTCGCTCATAATCCATTACATAGTAAAGCAGATCTAAGCACAGGATTGTGTTACCAAAGGAGGTTGGAGACTCTCTCCTTGGGGGTCATAAATATAGTTTTCCATCTGCTGGAGACTGTTTAGGTGAAACATGCCTGAAGTCAGGGGCTGGATCAGATGATCTCTGGGGGTCTCTTCTAGCCTTTTGAGTCTTTGAGAGAAATTTCTAATCAGCATGTTAATGAGTACTTTAAATTTGTATTCCGGTTTCCTTGAAGATAATTACCAGAAATGCTAAGTGGAGAACAGCATTTCTAAATGCCCATTTAAAAGAAGAAGACAGAAAGAAAGAAAGAAAAAACAAAACAAAACAAAACACAGTATTCTGCTTAAAAAGAAAAAAAAAAAGAGGTAATGTGACCCGCTTGATATCAAAGAAGGCAATTACCTGAGAAGGTAGTATGGTTCAGCGGTCTTGGTAACGTCTGAAAAAGTCCAAGGCTACTGGATCTTTTCCCCGTTCTTATGATGTCTTGCTGTGTGACCCAGGGCAAGTCACTTGACCTTAGTTTCCTCATCTGAAAACACAAGACCCCAGGAGTTGTGCTTGATTACCTGACTAATATCAAGCTACAGGAATTAAATGAAGAATGGAATTTCATTTTGGGCTTCGTCACCGCTGTGGCGATGACAGATGGGAATCATATGAATTAGGTTAGCCCCTGCGCTTCATTAACCGACAGAAAGAGAGTCTGAATGACATGGAATGGATGGTAAACTTAACTTTGAAAACCCTTTAAGGAACCTTAAGTTAGATATTATATAGGTGATACATACAGCAAAGATTTATTTCTATTTCTGCATTATGGAAAATCAACTGTAATATTATCCTATGTGTTTCGTTAATCTAGTTACTCCAAAACTGGCTCTGGGAAAAACATGTACTAGGTTAGCCCAATATCTCTTCTTTTTGTACTTAGTTTTTCAAGAGGAAAACAACTTTTTTTATTAATATTGACATACAGCTTCTTTAGAAGTAAAACAAAAGTGTAAGTCCAAATTATTTTTCTCCCTCTGTCCTTTCCTTCTCTACCTATAGTAAAATAAGTTTAATCTGAATTTTTAGATTTCTTGTCATAAAACATGATTTTCTCTGGGTCACTAAACTGGTAGTCTTCCAAAACTGGCACATAGGGTTAAAGACTTAGCCGTGTGCTATTTTCTTTCAGCTTCTTTTTTTTTTTTTTTCCTACTAGAGATCACTGCTTGTTTTAATAAACATACCCTAAAGAAGAAATCAAATAAGGTAAGAATTAAACAAACATATGTTTGACACACTCTTTAGAGAAGACAAATAACAAATTAAAAAAAAACAAAAAACAAACCTAAGATGATATAAAGATGAATTGATGCTATATTTGTGACCAAGTTTGGAAAACTGAAACATTTATACAAGATTAGATGCCTGAGTACTACTGATAGCCATGATCTACATTTCCATAAACTATATATTTCCATTCAAGTGAAAGAGCCAGAGCCATCCTGAAAAAGTAGTTGGCATTTTGTTAGAGACTGCAATTATATGCAGCCTTTTGTTCACAAACACTAAAGAGAGGGCAGGGATAGCACTGGAAATACTGCTCTACATAAAGGTTTAGGGAATCATAAATTCTGGTTCCGACTCTGCTATTCAGCTTTTAGATGGCATTATACCTTAGTCCCACCATCTGTACAGTATGAATAATCATATTTTGCTAACTCACAGGTGTGTTGTAAAATATAGACAATAAAAAGTAACTCTGAACATACAACCATCCTCAGAGCCCTCATAATAAGGAAAACAAATGGTTAAGAGATACAAAACAAATGGGTTGAACTTTACAATAAAATTCTGAGAATCACATTTAACTTGATATAAAAAAAATTATCTAACAATGTTTACCTACCAAAATTCTCATATAACTTAACTTTATTTGCAAAATATATATGATTTGGACTTTGGAATGAAATTCCAAATAAAGTGAAATTCCAAATCCAAATCATGTATACTTTGTGAATAAAATTTTATTCCAGGGGCGCCTGGGTGGCACAGTCGGTTAAGCGTCCGACTTCAGCCAGGTCACGATCTCGCGGTCCGTGAGTTCGAGCCCCGCGTCGGGCTCTGGGCTGATGGCTCAGAGCCTGGAGCCTGTTTCCGATTCTGTGTCTCCCTCTCTCTCTGCCCCTCCCCCGTTCATGCTCTGTCTCTCTCTGTCCCAAAAATAAATAAACGTTGAAAAAAAAATAAAAAAAAAAAAAATTTTTATTCCAAAGTCTTTAAGGGACAGGAAAGGAGAAAACACATCCTGAACCTACAGAGTTTTTTTTGTTTTGTTTTGTTTTTTTATCTCTCTGTTGAGGGATCAGCTAATGGTAGATTCTCACTATAGGTCTATGCAGTATTTAATATGAAATTATACCTTTAACTGAAAAACTGAACAGTATACTTTATCAGAAGAGCATGGACCAGGGCAACTATTAAGAGTAGAAGGAACACAGGGTGCCTGAGTGACTCAGTCTGTTAAGCATCTGACTTCAGCTCAGGTCACGATCTCATGGTTTGTGGGTTCAGGTTCAAGCCCCACATCGAGCTCTGTGGTGACAGCTCGGAGCCTGGAGCCTGCTTTGGATTCTGTGTCTCCCTCTCGCTCTGCCCCTCCCCTGCTCATGCTCTTTCTCTGTCTCTCAAAAATAAATAAACATCAAAAAAAATAAATAAATAAAACAAAATAAAAAAAGAAGAAGAAGAGTAGAAGGAACGCATTTTCGTTCCAGGTGTTGACATTTATTACAACACACAGGTAAAATGCCCAGACAGCCTTTGTTTCTCTCCCTTCTAAATTTTGAATTCCAAGGATACCAAATATACATGCCCAATTTGATCAGCTAACCCCAGATATTCAGAGTACACATATGTTCCCTAAGCTCCCACTTTTGCTTATTAATGGCCTATTCCCAAAATAGGAAAAATTTTTGTGAACCAGGAAATCACCCCAGGTGGTGACTTTTAAAAAGCAGAGGGGAAGTTAGGGGCGCCTGGGTGGCTTAAGTCAGTTAAGCGTCGGACGTCGGCTCAGGTCATGATCTCATGGGTTGTGAGTTTGAGCCCCGCGTCGGGCTCTGTGCTGACAGCTTGGAGCCTGGAGCCTGCTTCGGATTCTGTGTCTCCTTCTCTCTCCACCCCTCCCCAACTTGTGCTCTGTCTCTCTATGTCTCTCAAAACATAAATAAATGTTAAAAAAAGAAAAATTTTAAAAGCAGAGGGGAGGTGGGTGGGGGGATGAGTTAAATAGGTGAGGGGGGATTAAGGAGTGCACTTGTGATGAGCACCGAGTGTTGTATGGAAGTGTTGAATCATTGTACTGTACACCTGAAATGAATATCACACTGTATATTAACTAACTGGAATTTATTTTTTTTTTAATTTTAATGTGTATTTATTTTTGAGAGAGAGAGTGAGAGACAGAGTGTGAGTGGGGAATGGCAGACAGAGAAGGAGACAAAGAATCTGAGGCAGGCTCTAGGCTCTGAGCTGTCATCACAGAGCCCCACACAGGGCTCGAATCCACAAACTGGGAGATCATGACCTGAGCCAAAGTCGAACACTCAACCGACTGAGCCACCCAGGTGCCCCACTGACCGGAATTTAAATAAAAACTTTAGGGAAGCCTGGGTGTCTCAGTTGGTTAAGCGACCAATCCTTGGTTTTGGTTCAGGTCATGATCTCAGATTTCATGAGTTTAAGCCGTGAGTCAGGCTCTGTACCAGCAGCAGGGTTCCTGTTTGGGATTCTCTCTCTCCCTCTCTCTCTGCCCCTCCCCCACTTGCTCTGTCTCTGTCTCTCTCAAAATAAATAAATAAACTTAAAAATCCTTTAAAAAAAAGCATATTACTGAATGTTAGTAAGCCTTTGGTATATGGGAGAAAGATAACACTCTCACTTCCTTTTCTTCATGCTTGAGAGGACATTTGCTACCATCTGTAGCCCAACAATTTTTGCCTTAACCCCTTTACCCTCCATGGGAGAAAATCAGAGTTAAGACATGCAGAGATGAAAGTTGTGTTTACAAATCCCTTTCCTTATATGACTTTCTGGGAGGATTTTGCCCTCAACATACCTCTTTCTTTTACCAACCTCCCTTGGCTTCTTCCTTTTGTGAAATTTGAACTTCTCTTTTTTATCTTTATTTTATTTTTTAATTTGTGAGAGAGAGGGAGAGAGAGAGAGAGGTACAGGGAAAGAGAGAGTCTGTTTTTCTTTTTTAAGGAGGGTGTCACATCTCTCCCCTGTTTTATTATCATTTTTATTATTATTTATTTTGAGAGAGAGTGAAACAGAGCACATGAGTGGGGGAGGCACAGAGAGAGGGAGAGAGAGAGAATCCCAAGCAGGCTCCTCACTGTCAGCACAGAGCCTGAGGTGGGGCTCGATTTCATGAACTGTGAGATTATGACCTCAGCTGAAGAGCTGGACACTTAACTGACTAAGCCACTCAGGTGTCCCTGAGAAGGAGAGAATCTTAAGCAGGCTTGACGTTCAGCGTGGAGCAACCTGGGGCTTGATCCCACAACACTGGGATCCTGACCTGAGCTGAAATCAAGAGTCAGACACACAACCAACTGAGCCATCCAGGTGCCCTGAAATTTGAGCTTCTTAAAAGAAAAATGAGATAAGTAACACAATTAAATATGTTGAAAAACCCTGCTTTAAGTGTTAGGAAAGTAGGAAGAAAAGATAATGTCAAGTATGGGTAGTCAAAATTGTGAAAATCATGAATAGTGAATGAAAAGCATGGGTCAGAGAAAAGGGCCATTTTGTTTTGTGATTCCCATCAGTGACTTTCCCACCTGCCATTTCATTAGTGTAGTGCAGAAGGTCACAGTACTTTGAGGTAAAGAGCAAGTGATGGTGAGAAAGAAAGCAAAGTCAGCAGGTATAAAATACACTTCAAAATTTTGAGAGTTCTCCAAGTAGGGTAAGAAGTGATGTCATCTATTGAGAAAGAAGTAAATGGATGGAATTGTGAGTGGAGAAAAAAAACAGAGAAGTTCTAGAAGGGTCACTGTGCTGAGTTCCCTTGGAATCAACAATATTTTGTTGTTTATAAGGAACAATTTTTTTCCCTAACATTTTAACAACTGATGGCAACTAAGCATCACTGCTGGCTCAGTCTTGATGTAACTGCTGTTTCCAGCACATATGGGAACTCCATCATGGCTATTCATATTGTCACTTAAATTGAGTTATGTGCATTGCTGAAAATGTCATCAAAAAGATTACTTACTTTGTGATTCAGTATTGAAACAATAAGTTATTTTGTACTCAGAAAGGCATGTACTCAGAGCAGTGGAGCATGAATTAGATATTAATGAAGCAAATATTCATGGGGGGGGGGGGAAGATGAACACAACTCTATAAATTTCTTGTAAAGAACAACCAAAAGCTCTAATGAGATCCAAGAATGTAAGACACATATATTTATTACCGAGTTGTTTATAAAAAGGTTGGCTGTCGCACACCAAGCAACGCAACTGAAGGAAAGGAAAATTGCATACACCTCAGAACAGATGAATGCACTTTTACATCAATGAGAAATTGGTGTGACCAATCCAATTGTAGCCCAGGATTATCTTTAAGGTCCTTCACATCCGCTGGTCAGAAACTTCCAGCTAATTGCTGGTCAGTTCACTTCCAGCAACATGTGATTCAACTGCAGAAAACTGAATAAATATATGTTGAGTCAAATAGGATAAGCTGATGAATACTGGAGCTCTTTGACATGCTGTAAAATTATAGTGTCAATACCAAAACACTAAATGAAGGTCGTGGGCATTGATAAAGAAAGGCAATGTATCACCATGACGCTGTGCATAACTGCCAATGACCAAATGTTTCCTCCATGGTGAATTTTAACTTCAAGCTATTTCTGAAAAATATCTCCTCAAAAATGCTACTCTGTATTTGCATACATATGCATGGGTACACACTTGTGCACACGCACGCACACATGCAGATGGCTGGTGAATGGCTAAGCTGATAAACGAGATAAATGCTTTCTGAAAGAGGTAACTAGGAAGCTTTCTTCACAAGTGTTAATATTTTACTTCATTTATATATTTTTTAATATTTGTTTATTTTTGAGAGAGAGAGAGAGACAGAGCATGAGCAGGGGTGGGGCAGACAGAGAGGGAGACACAGAATCCGAAGCAGGCTCCAGGCTCTGAGCTGTCAGCACAGAGCCCCACGCAGGGCTGGGACTCACAAACCATGAGCTCATGACCTCAGCCGAAGTCAGATGTTTAACCGACTGAGCCACCCAGGTGCCCCAATATTTTATTTCTTGATTTTAGTTTTTTAGTGTACATCCACTGGACTAGTTTAAAAATAAGCTTACTGAAACTATAATGACTTGTCATTATTCCTGCCAATGTGAGTGAACAACCGCAACTTCATGATTTTCAATCAGCTAACCATGTAGTCACCATCTGAAGCAGGTCCTTGTTTTGAAAGAAAACTCTCTATTAACACATTGTAGTAAGACTTATAAAGTATCAGATATCAAAAACTGCCAAATGGGGAACACCAGAGGGGCTCAGTCGGTTGAGCGTCCAGCTTTGGCTCAGGTCATGATCTTACAGTTTCTGAGTTTGAGCCCTGCATCAGGCTCTGTGTTAATAGCTGTGAGCCTGCAGCCTGCTTCGGATGCTGTGTCTCCCTCTCTCTCTGCCCCTCTCCTGCTCGCACTCTGTCTCTCTCTCTCTCTTTCAAAATATGAATAAACATTAAAAAAATGTAGAAAAACTGCCAAAAGGAAGTCAAGAGTCTAGATGAAAATTTTGAAGAAAATAGTGAAGATGGAAGAAGTAACTTCATCCACAACATACTTAGCAGCCCAGGGAATGACAATTGGTATGAAAACATGCTCATTGATGAATAAGTCAAAAAGAGATTCAAAAGAGTGGAATCTGAAAGCGAATATATTTTAGAAATTCCAAAAGCAATTGGGATTGAGATTTAGAAAAGTTATATAACCTGCCCAAAATGATACAGTTTGCTTATAAATTACATTTCAAAACTTTTGCACATCTAAATAAGCCTAAAATAGCTCATGCGATAACTATAAAATTTTTGAAAATAAAAGTTTCAAGAAGGTATTATATCACAGCTTAATTGGCTGAATTGCTTCCTTCTCAATTGCAAATAAAATAACGACACTTCTAAGAATTGATGGCATCTTAAATGAAGTAGTGTAACAGGAATTTTTGTGATGTTATTTGCCATTTTTCTATGTACTCTCATTCATTGATCTGTGCAACCCATAATAAGTAGCAACTTTGTTCTAGGAATTCCACTAAAAACTAAGGATAAAAAGGCTAATGAGGTATAGTCTTTTGATGCATGTGTTCTCAGTCTAGCATAAATAACTATAAGGTGATAAGGTGTATGTAATAATGCTATTATTGGAGTGTTTATAAGGAAGTCACTGGCTCTCTGCCTGGGAGATTTTGAGAAAATTTAACAGAAGAGAAAATAGAGATTAAATCATGAATAAGAGTTCATTGGACAAATAATAATAATAATAAAACAAGGAACTTATTTTGAGCAGAGAGAACAATATATGCCAAAGGCCCAGTGGTAGTAAAGGGTCCTAGGATGTTCAACAGGTAGGGTGAAGATAACAATCACGGAAACATTAGCAGCAACTCTCAGGGGTAAATTGGAACCAGGTTTTGAAATATCCTCTGTAGTAATGGGAAATACTAAAGAAGTTTTCCCAGTATTTTATTTTTTTTTTATTGCGGTAAAATATACATGACAAAATATATAGCATTTTAACTACTCTTAAGTGTACAGTTCAGTACTGTTACATACGTTTACATGGTGGTGCTGACATTTGATGTTTGAGATAATTTTGTGGTGGATGAACTGGAAATTCAAAGCCAATAAATAAAAGATGAATTCAACATTTCAATTGAGATATGATCGGAGTAAAGTTAGAATTGGAGACTACTGTTAAGAGGGAGACAATTAAAACAAAGTTTGCAGGAAGAGGATTATTTGAGGGGAATACCAATGAGTTCCATTGCAGACATTTCATTTTGATATGTCTATGAAACATCTGTGGGAAGCCCTTCAGTATACAACTGGAAGTAAAGTTTCAGAGCTCGGGGAAGATGTGGAACTAGAGTCATTAGCCTTGTTGAAATGAATTATCTTAAGGAACCTGCATGAAAGTGAAGGAAATAAAATCAAGGATGAAATCTTGATGAAACTCAGCCTTTAAGAGCTCACTAAGAATAAGGAGTCAATAAGGGACACTGTGTGGGAATAGCAGAGAAAAGAACTAAGAAAGACATTGTAAACCTCAAATAAGGAAAGTATTTCAAGTGGCAAAGGCATCTAACAAGCATCATATATTAACATTCCAAGAGAATAAAGCTTTTAAAATTGTTCTTTGGATTTGACAATTGAGAGGTCATTGATGCCTCTGGCCAGGATGAGGTTATAGGCAGAAGTGGACAGAAGAACAATAGCAGAAATAATAGGAATAAAAATATAAAAGCATATGAATAATAATAGGTAATATTTATGGAACATTTACACATAACACTTATATAGTGCCAGGCATTGTGCAAATGTTATATAACATTATGCCTTTCAATTCCTCTACCAACTTTTTCATGGTAGGTATGAAAATTGTATAGGCTTAGAAGAATTATATAACTTGCCCAAAGACAGGTAGCTTTCCACAAACACTAAACTGAGTTTACACTAGTATATACACCATCGACAAGGAATAAATGGAAATTTTGGATATTTACAAAAGTAAGTATAAAGCATTCTTTCGAGACATTTGACCACAAATGGAGGAAGGGAGATAAGTCAGTACCTCCTGGAAGAGGGAGTAATATTGAGGCAAATTATGGGGGCGGCGAGGGTTGGGTTTTTGTTCTTTTGTTTTTGGTTTTGGTTTTTTTGGAGGGGTGGTAGGAGGCAGAGTTGTTTTTAGGTTGAAGAAGACTTAAACTATTTTAATTAGATAAGTGAAACAGAATTTCAATAATGCAAAAGAGAAAGAGAATAATTAGTGAAATGAGAGCCCAAAGAAGGAAAGAAAAGAAACTTTTTAGTTCATGGGTCAAAGGCTTACTCTCTGAGAATAGGATAAATCTGATCTCAGACACAGAAGAAAAGGAAAAAGGAATGGGTGGCATTACATATAGACAACTGAATATGGTAGTGAAGTTATGGAGTTTTTTACTGAGATTCATCCTTTCTAACTGTGGACTAGGTTGGGGATTTAAAGAGTGTAGTAAATATTTATAATAAATGTCTCAAAGAATTGGAAAAGAAGAATTTCTTTGAATTCTTTGAATATTATAATTTTGTTGAATTATAATAGCAAGCACATTAATGGTTCAGTTTAAAGTAGAAACCATAACTTTGTGTGAATATCAATAAACATTGCTATGTGGTTCACCTTTCCCAGTGTGTAAGGCATTGATGATAAAAGAGAATAGAAGCTGGTGCTTGTATTAATCCATGGACAGTGATTGGTTCAGAGAATGTACTAGAGAGATGAGAAAGGGAGAGTGTTCAGGAAAGTGGTGAAAATATCATAATGGGGAAATATACCAGTATGAGACTACTAAGCAGGGTGGGGTTGACTATAGAACGGCTGGTTGGGATCAAAGAAGAAATGTGGCCTAGAGAAAGAGACTCAGAGAGAGGAGGTGAGCAATGGGTGTTTGAGAACACCAGAATTTCAGAATTTAAGCTTACAGAAGTACTCCTGAGAGTTGACTAGTTCACATGTTCCATCCTTTGCTAAAGAAGGAGGGATGAGAGATCCCCCAATTAAAATCATGTCCAGAAAATGTAATTTAAAAGTAAATAAGAGTTTGGGTGCACCTGGTTGGCTTAGTCTGTTGAGCTTCCGACTCTCAATTTCAGCTCAGATCATAGTCCCAGGCGTGTGTTACTGAGCCCTGTGTGGCTCCACACTGAGGATGAAACCTGCTTGGGAATCTCTCTCTCCCTCTTTCCTTCTGTCTCTCTCCTCTGCTCATGCTCATGCTCATGCTCTTGTTCTGTCTCTATCTCTTTCTCATAAATACATACATACATACATACATACATACATACATACATAAATGTAAGTAGGGGTTTTAAATAATTTGAAATTTTACTCCTGGTAGAGTGATTCAACGTTATTATTCAACAGTAGTTTTGACAGAGAAAAGTAATTCTCAAGCATACAATTCCAACAAAAATATAGAAATCCCTAGGCCTAACTGCTAAGTTTGTGAAAACTGATCCTTTTCCTCACCACACTCAGAAACAGACACTCTGTGAGTACACAGGGCAGTTCCTTTTTGACCCTCAGTCCTGGTTAAATGTGGCTACTACTGCTATTCTATTTCTAGAAGCCAGCATTTCCCTCAAGGTTAAAACTTGGACCTGTGAGAACAGAACCATTATTCTTCCTCAAGGGTTAGTTTTTGTGTTTGTAATCAGTCACTGATGATTGGCAATCCTTTTTGAGGAAATTTACTCGTGTTTTCACATCTCTTTATCACTAAGACTGTTCTCAAGTACTTGCATAGTATCGATTTGCATAATGTACTCCATCAGCATTTATGTGACATTTTATTATTTCATCTTTTCTATTGCTTTTATACCCTTTGCCCTTAGCTGTTATACGAAGAAGAAGAAGAAGAAGAAGAAGAAGAAGAAGAAGAAGAAGAAGA